>NC_037682.1:34280575-34639000 GCF_003255815.1 Theropithecus gelada
TATATATATATATATATATATATATATATATATATATATATATATATGTTCCACTGTAGTTGACACCCCAACTCTGTGCTGCTTTTGTCACTTAGATTCTGAGGCAGCTCTGATTGTGCCTTTTGTTTTCACAATGTCTCTTGAAAAAAATGTCTTCTTCCCATCTGAGGGTTGCTTTCTTGGCAGGTTTTGGGACTGGCTCGAGTAGAGATACACCACCCTTCACCTTTCCAGTTTAAATGTTTTGGGCTCAGGTATGCACACACACATGCACACATGACCAGTCACCGCTCATCTCTACAAATTAAGACACAAGTCTTCCCTGGATCATCTCTTCCCATCATTCACAACTTTTGGTAGTCTGAGAGGTTTCTAGTTCATCCTTTTACAAGAACAACCACAAATTGGTTTTATTTTTGGCATCCCATAGCATTCATCTTTTTAAAAAATAGCTTCCTAGGTAAAGGTATGAGAAATATCTTGAATGAACAATATTATATATTATTTAAAGAGGATGTTTTCTCTGACTCTATAAATACATTATTGAATTGATTTGAGCAGAAATAATTCACTCTGCCTGGTAGTGCTCTACCTTAGAAAGCACAAATATGCTGCTTTCTAATGTGTAAAGCCCAGAAGAGAGCAAAAGCCTACTTAAATGCACTTTAAATGTCTGTATTTTGATGTGATATGGGTGCATTTCTGTGCATTAGAGAGTGAGGATAAAGAGGACTACAGATTCTCAGATTTGTTTTTATTTTTCCAAATTCCCAAGGACCATGGTAGGGCTCTCAGATTGAACCTGGGAGTCAACAGAGTAGTCTATGTTTGTTTGGATTGTCTTGTTTCTTCAGGAATATAAATGATCTTGATTCTGGAACAGGGTTTCACTCACATTAAATGAAATATTGAAAAATATATTCTCCCTCTGTACTATATAAACAGGCTTTCCAAAAGTCATTTCTCTGTTCTGATATTATTTGATCTTACAAAGCATTTGACTCGTTTAACTACTTCCTACTTGTGAAACACTTTCTTCTCTTGATTTCTCTCCATCACTGGACACTCCTTTTCAATCTCTTTTACTGCTCCCTCTTATTTTATCCTAACTCTAAATGTCACGTTTCCTAGGGCTGTGTTCTCTGACTTCTTCTCTATTACCTCTGTATTTCCTGGATGATCTCATCTACTCCCATGAATTGAAATGCCATAGAAATATCAGTGATTCCCAAATCTGTAACTCCAGTTTCAACCTCTGCAGATTAATAGATCCATTTTCATGCCAGGCATTTTCATCTGGAGGTGTTACTGGAATTTCTAACTGAACATATCCCAAATAGAGTGCTTATTTTCCTTTTCCAAACTTACTCTTTACTCCAGTCATCATCATCATCATCATCCCTTTTTATTTCATGCTGAACAGCTGGGAATTTTCCCTCTTTTCTTTTTCCTTCACTAACCCCATCCCGATACCTATTCTATCCCCAAGTTCAATGGATGAATATGTTCATTTATTTCCATGTCTACATCTTGAATTTGTCCATTTATTTTGATTTTTACTAAACTGTACTCCCAGGCACCATCATCCATTCTATAGCATTTGGTTCCTAACTGCTCTTTCTGCTTCTACTTTTGCTCTCTACTATTTATTCTCCATCTAGCAGCCAGAATCATTATTTTAAAATGAAAATCAGATAATTTCACTCTCCTGCTTAGTACTCTCCATTATGTTTAGAATAGAATCTGAACTTCTTATCTTGGCTTGCAAGACATTCCACAGTCGGGCTTCTGCCCACCTCTGTGACCTAATCTCCTGTATCTAACTGCTTCCCTCACCCCACTCTACTCCAGCCTCCCAACTTTCTTTCTGCTTCTAGAACATACTAAGCTTTTTTCTATCTAGAGCAGGGGCATCCAATCTTTTGGCTTCCCTGGGCTGCATTGGAGGAAGAAGAATTGTCTTGAGCCACACATAAAATACACTAACACTAATGATAGCTGATAGCTAATGAGAAAAAAAAAATCGCAAAAAAAATCTTACAATGTTTTCAGAAAGTTTACAAATTTGTGTTGGGTCATATTCAAAGGCACCCTAGGCTACATGTGGCCCATGGGCCACAGGTTGGACAAGCTTGATCTAGAGCCTTTCCACCAGCTGTTCCTCTGACCCCAGATACTTCAAATGAGCTTCATATGGCTCATTTTTTCTTGTCATTCAAATCTCAGCTTAAATGTAGCCCCATAAGAGAGGTCTTTCCTGATGACCCCATATAAATTAGTCACACAGTCCATCTCTATCATGTTCAATTATGTTAATTCTCTGCATGATGCTATTTTAAGATCTTCTTTGTTTATTAATTATAAGCTCCATGATAACAGTAAAAATATTTGTCTTGTTCATGTCTGTATCCCAAGTGTCCAGAACAGTTTCTGGCGTTGTAGATAATTAAGAAATAGTTATCAAATGGCCCAGTTTCATTTGTGGTTTTCTCTTCCTTAAAAACAAATAAATAGCCTGGCTGTGGTGGCTCACGTCTGTAATCCCAGCACTTTGGGAGGCTGAGGCAGGCAGATCACTTGAGGTCAGGAGTATGAGACCAGCCTGGCCAACATAGTGAAACCCCATCTCTACTAAAAATACAAAAATTAGCTGGGTGTGATGGCACATGCCTGTATCCCAGCTACTTGGGAGGTTGAGGCAGGAGAATTTCCTGAACCCGGGAGGTGGAGGTTGCAGTGAGCCTAGATTATGCTATGGCACTCCAGCCTGGGCAACAGATTGAGATTCCATCTCAAACAAACAAAAACAAATAAACAAGCAAACAAACAAAAACTAATGGCATTCTACTTTTTTGGTTTCTGTTTCTGTTTTTCTTAAAGACAGTAGGAGTTATTTTTACTAGGTCACTTTAGAAAGAATACCATTCTTTTTGATGGTATTGTTTAGTGCAATGAGCTCAGCTCATGAGCATAACTGTTTACCTTATTATATTTGGAATTTCCTAGATTTGTTACTGTACGTACTTAAATTGTAAGCTTTTTCTCTCTTTCTGGAAAAGAAACTACTAATTGTCTACAAATTTTCATTCTTCCTTTCTATTTAATTATCAAGGGTGGAAACAGTTTTAGCCAAAATACTTAATACCCCAGTCTCCAGTACAGATATGATTTGGCTTTGATATAAAAAGTGGAAGTCATTGGCTGGGCACAGTGGCTCATGCCTGTAATCCCAGCACTTTGGGAGGCTGAGGTGGGCGGATCACGAGGTCAAGAGATTGAGACCATCCTGGCCAACATGGTGAAACCCCGTCTCTACTAAAAATACAAAAATTAGCTGGGCATGGTGGTGCGTGCCTGTAGTCCCAGCTAATTGGGAGGCTGAGGCAGGAGAATCAGTTGAACCTGGGAGGCGGAGGTTGCAGTGAGCCAAGGTCACACTACTGTACTCCAGCCTGGCGACAGAGTGAGACTCCATCTCGGAAAAAAAAAAAAAAAAAACAGTGGAAGCCATCATGTAAAATCCTTGGGTAAACTACTTGAAAGGTACTGACCAAAGTATTAGGCAGGAAAATCTTTTACCATTGCCCTTTTTCTTTCGTACTCTCTGGAGAGTGAACATGATGGCTGCAGCTGCAGCAATTATTTGTGACCAACCACAGGGAAGGAAAAGATGTAAGAATAGTAGGGAAAGAAGAATACATGCTTTGGGTTTCTAATGATTAAATAAATGTCATAACAATCTTGGGCTGCCAATCTCTGGATTTATACACTACTGAAAAATATACCTCTATCATGTTTAATGCACTATTATGTGAGTTTTCTGCTAGATGCTGCTGAGCCTAATACTAATTTCCATCCCCAAAGAAAAATATGGAACTTTTTTGAATGTTAGGAATATCAGGATGTCAATTTTAATACATTGTTTCATCTTTACTATTCGTTAAAAAAATTTGTCATGATTTAGTTTTGGAATTTATTTCCATAAATGTTGATTGTCATGTTCTCATGGTCCTCTCTTGATAGAAGTACTGTGGCTTGGGGGAAGGATGTGGACTTTGGAATCAGATGATCATGTGTTTGAAACTAAGCCTCTTCACCTGTGGCAAATTCCTTGACTTATCTGGGCCCCAGCTTCCTCACTGCACCTCATATAGTTTATTATCTCATTTACTTTTAATATTTCGTATACTTTTAATAAGGGTAAAGTTAGGCAATAAAAATAGTCTATCTTCTGTTTGCTGCCATATTTTTACTCAGATGTCTACATGTTTAAAAATGTCATTGTACTATACATTTAAGATTTGCACATTTTACTTTATGTGAATTATATCTTAATTTTTAAAAACTTATAAATAGGCATGACATAAACATAAAAAAAGAAACCCACATACTTCAACATACTGCAGTGTTTTAACATGATTATGATTAGTTCTATAATAAAAGAGAGAGATAATCATTCTGTTTGCTGGATTGAAATTTACAGGCATTTTAATTTTAAAGTTCAGAAACTGAGTGATCGCATTCTCCTGGACCTGCTCACACATGATAGTCAAATCATGCTGAAGTTTTCTTTTTTCATTTCTGACACTCCTTCTAAAGCTCCTTACCTTAAAATCTTTTAAGATTCACAATTATTGCCAAGAAGTGTTGTGATTTTGTTTTCTGTGCTGAAGACTTGTAGTGTGGGAAACAGAATCCAAAAGTTGTGCTTTTTATTTAAATTAAGGAATTAGTGTCTCCTTTCCTGGGATGATTCACAAGGAAAGAATTGTTCAGAAATGAAGGAATCATCTGATCTCTGTGGAAAAGATTGTGGCCAAGGTTAGATGCGTGGACTTTGAGACCCTGTGAACTCACCAACTGCCCTGGACTCCTGTCCTTTTAGGAGAAACCGTATTTCTTGCCTTAGTAAGGTGCCATTCCCAGTTTTCTCCTTCTCCAATCTCTTCTCCCATTGTCCCCAAATGTATCAACACATGTGGAAGCAGTTCCCCCTGTCATTTGGGAGGTGCCAATTTACTTCTGTGAGAGACAGGCTGGTTTTTACATTACACTGGCAACTATCCTGGACTTTCAAAAAACAGCTGTGTGCTTGCCAGCTGACCTGCTTTCAACTAAACAGCTGCTTCTTAAAGTCACAGGTAGGGTTTGCAAATCCTTGGGGATCAAACGTCACGTTACTCCCACCTTTGTTTGAGGATATGAAATGTCCAGGTTATGAACGATAGGAATTGCTTCTGATGCAATCACAGCAGATGACTTTCTGTGCTGGCTGGTCTAACTAACTCACCCTAAGATCAGATTAGACAGACCTTGTGTGTTGTGTCAAGAATTGTATGAATCCAGTTCTTCTCCTGTTTCTCATCAGTTGCTTACCAAACTAAAATCAGTGAATTTTTGTGAGAGCAAAACCTGTTTTTCCCAGGTTGTTTTTGAAGTGAGGCAGTAAGAATACAGACAAGATTTCTTGTGTGTGAAATGTAGTGCTGAATGGCATATTTGTTGGTGAGGGAGAGAGGAGGCCCAGTGACAGTTCCATATACACACATGCCCAAACACACACGTGCGCACGCACACACACAGCCATCTCACATGGAGTAACTGTAACTATGGATTGAGATATCTTTATTTCTGTCTTCGTGAAATAAACTCTAAAAACCATGGAATAAACTCCATTTATTTTTGCTCCTTTTACCTCCTCACCTGTATGATGCACAGTAATTTTGCTCCCCAGGACAGCTTTTAAGATTCTAATCTTGTTCCTGTCCAGCACTTTGCTCACAGCAGTAAGGAAAGACTGGCATTCCTCCACTATTTTATATAAAGGAGAACCCGTTCTTGGAAATAAGAGCATTGTTTATGTTGAAATTCCCTTAGCTTAGCTGAACCTTCGATTATATCGCCCATTTAGATAACCAGATTTTTACCCCCTGTGGTCTGTTTCCATTCTCAGAGAATTGTCAACAATTTATTTCTGCTCTGATGATTATTTTCATGAGTGAGAGAGACATCTGGGAAGATTTTGATAACTGAGTAATGTATATAAAACTCTAAGCACATTTTTTAAAGATATAATGTGAAAAAATATAGCTTTCCTTAAAAATAGCAAATTGAACTTAGTCACTGCTGAGGTGGCATTTGTAAGCTATGACAATTTTTTTAATATAAATTGCACTGTTAACTTGATTCCACATATCATGGAAGGCACTTTTACTTGTATTTCATAAATCTGAATAATGTTATTTGAAAAAGTCCAATATGATTTATGTAATTTTAATGGATCTCAAATGTGAACCAAATAATCATATTATTTTTGTAAAAGTTATATGAATTTAGAATTAGACTGCATGGGCTTAAATGTGCTATGTCAATTTTATGCAACATAATACTGACAATATAAACCCCCAACCACAAAGATTTTTCATTTCACAATATTGTGTTTCCTCTGTATAGTTCCATTTATTAGGCACTTTCATCCAAAGCAATAAAAAGTAAGCAAAGACATGTAATGGTCAGTATATTTTGCTCAATGGGAAACACTTCTGATTATGTGTTCATTGGGGAAATGTTGCTTCATACACTGTTATTCCCATTGTTGAATATTTACAAGGACCAGAGAATATTCAAAGCAAAGGCTTTTTAAATTTTTTTATTTTGTTAAGTTCCATGTTTATGGCATTGTGTACAAAATGCACATAAAAGACATTTTCTTATCTCTTCCTGTTATATTAGAGAAGTTCATGCCCCGCTCTTAGCATTTTCCAACACAGCTGTAGAGTAGTTTAAAGCCTATTTTTTAAATAAGTGATGCTCAATTTGTCTTTGATGATCCGGATGATTCAGGTGAGATGGGAGCACGGTCAGGCCCTTATTTGCATAAAAATTAATCACAGAAAAATGTAAATTGATAAAATTTTGCCTGGCTTTTTCCCCCTATTTGAGAACCCGTGGATGGCTCCCAGAAGCAATCATCTCAGTATGGGGCCGCATTGGATGCTGTACAAATGATCACATTTGTGTTGAATACTCACTCATTTAAATGTCAGCACTGATGGGGCGGTACATCAGTAGAAAAAAATGAAAAATAAATACACAGCAGCTGAAGACTATCAAATCTGTGGGCACTCTTTAGAGATATATGATCTAATGTGAAAAAATTGCAGATTAATTATCCTTTTTGCAAATGGTAATTGTTTTAGTATCACACCAGAAAAAATCTGCAATTTATTTGGAATCAAACAAAACACAGTAATGTTAAATACGTCATTACATCATTGTGTTTATTAGAAGCCTGCAATTAATTCCTAAGGCTCCTTTGGTCTTTAAAGCTGCATAAAATGAAACAAAAGAGTGTTGCTATTAATTTTGAAACAAATGCTTATCTTTCCAATCAGTCTGATTTGTGTGAAAAAGGAAGCAATGTTATGAAAGTTTTGGTAGATATTGTGTACTAACTTAATTTCATTGTGCTGCTGACACTGTTGATAATATATTCACAGATCCACTGAAGCTGTAATGTTAAATTGGAAGGTTTTTGTTCAGTAGCTTGTGACTTTAACTCACCTTGGAAGAAGTTGTGGAGAAGCGTCTTCTCAAAAGGTGCTTTAAGAAAAACAACAGCAATACTAATCTGGGGGACAAGAGTCAGAAACTATTTGTAAGACCTGAAACATAAAAATTCTTTGCTCTGCCTCCAGTGTACCTTTAACATGCATGAGTTTTTAGACATGTAATTTATGTCCATTTGAAATAAAGAATTTTGGTTAGCTATCTCAAGGAAAAAATAAAACCCTAAAATTTAATTAAATAAAAATAGGTATAAACAATTACATTTTCACTCTAAAAGATGGTTGAAAGGCATTTTTTCACAGTAGTATGATTGTTTTTACAGCTTATCCAATCCCTTTATCTTTGTTTCTGGGTGACTCTTTTTGGCTCCTATGCCCCAGCTGCTTTGGTGTTCCCAGTATGTGAGATATCCATGCAGCATTCCAGCCCAGATGGATATTAGGTTCTTTCTTATTATTCTATAACTTTAGCATAGTTTTTAAATGACTGAAACATTGAACAGATCTTTATTAGCTAGGGAAGGCAAAGTTAAAACACAGCCTTTCCACCTGCTGACTTACTAAACTATTGAATTAATATTACAGTAACCAACAGTGCCAACACACTAGAAATATTTTGAGATAGTTGAAAGCTACTGGCTTTGTAGTTAGTTTGGTGAACAGCTCTTAAAATTTAAATTGACTAACACTTAGAAACCATGCCTGCTTTTGAGACTAAATACAAATTGGCATATAATAAGAATAATCACACACCATTTATGTTATTTAGCAATAACATCACATTTAACTTTGGAAATCGGCCCTTCCAGGATACCATTCTATTACTTTACAAATAATAATTTGTTTAATCTTTATAGCAGTTCTATGAAATAGGTATTCTTTTTAAAATTTCTTTTATTTTCATTCATGGGGTACATGTGCAGGTTTGTTACATGAATATATTGCATAGTGGTGAGGTTTGGGGTTCTAATGTGCCCATCACTCAAATGGTGAACATTGTACCCAATAGGTAATGTTTCAACCCTCGCTCTCTTTCCACCCTCCCCGCTTTTGGAGTCCCCAGTATCTATTCTTTCCCTCTGTGGGTCTGTGGTACCCACTGTTTAGTTCCCACTTATAAGTGAGAACATGTGGTATTTGATTTTCTGTTTCTTAGTTATTTCACTTAGGTTCATGACCTCCAGCTCCATCCATGTTGCTGCAAAAGACATAATTTCATTATTTTTATGACTGTGTTGTGTTTGTGGTGTATATATACCACATTTTCTTTATCCAATCATCTGTTGGCAATTAAGTTAATTCCATGACTTTGGTATTGTAAACAATGCTGTGATAAACATACGAGTGCAGGTGTCTTTTTGATATAGTGATTTCTCTTCCTTTGGGCAGATACACAGTAGTGGGGTTTCTGGGTCAAATGGTAGTTCTATTTTTAGTTCTAGAAGTGGTCCCTGTCCAGTTCTACAGTTTACCATTATCAGAATCTTTGGGAAAACCCCTTAATTTCTCTTTCACTGGTATATTTTATTTGTTTATGTCAAAGGCATTCTTTTCATTCATGTGTTGATTCATCTATTTATTTAAATAAGACTTCTCTTAAAATTTGCAGGGTTGAGAAAACACAAATGGAAGCCCATGGGCCACCCCCATTTCTGCGCAGCCACAACTCTATCCAGCACCACAATGGGCTTCCAAATTCACAAGTAGCCACACCATCCCCCGTGTCCAATATTTGCCCTTACATGCCTGACAGAGCTATCTCTTGTCTACCTTTCAGTACTAGGAGCTGCACACTAGTAGCATGACATACTCTATTCCAGTCTCTAAAAACAAGTTTAGAGTTGTTTGAGCAAAGAAGTCAGAGGCTTCAGAGAATGGTCTAGAAGTGGAAAGAAGGCACACAGATGTCAGATGGGTACTCCCTTTGGTTTCATGGACTCATTGCCCACTGAGTGAAGCAGGAGACCCAGGGAAGGTGCCATGGCTACATAGATCTGCAGTTAGTATTGTTCTGCATTTTACAAAATATATTTGATGTGAGTTTTATGCCAGATGCTGTGCTAGGCACTGGGGATGTACTGAAACAAAGTGGACAAAGTCCTATAGTCTAGTCAAGTAGATTACAGCCTAGTAGAAATGGATACCATTTCTTATACACTGAATTTTATGATGTTCACAATATCAAGCTGTGACAAATATAGGATTGTTTGCATGTGTGTTTATTAAGAGTTTTCTTGCCGGGCGCGGTGGCTCAAGCCTGTAATCCCAGCACTTTGGGAGGCTGAGACGGGCGGATCACAAGGTCAGGAGATCGAGACCATCCTGGCTAACACGGTGAAACCCCGTCTCTACTAAAAAATACAAAAAACTAGCCGGGCGAGGTGGCGGGCGCCTGTGGTCCCAGCTACTCGGGAGGCTGAGGCAGGAGAATGGCGTGAACCCGGGAGGCGGAGCTTGCAGTGAGCTGAGATCCGGCCACTGCACTCCAGCCTGGGCGACAGAGCCAGACTCAGTCTCAAAAAAAAAAAAAAAAAAAAAAAAAAAAAAAGAGTTTTCTTTGTATAAAGTACAGTAGAGGAAAATATAAATGACCCTTTTGAGAGGCTAAGAAACTGGGAAATTGCTATTGCGTCTTGACTCTCAGAGAAAATGTCACAATTTTGCTGTGAAAGAACAGAGAGAAGATCATCTCACATCCTGATTTTAACAATTTTACTCAACGAATATTTATTGGGTGACTTCTTTTATGACAGTCACACTTGAACTGAACTGTTAAAATTACTGTTCAAACTAGGTCACTTTCTGGGCACTCAAGGCTTTTTATGTCTAAACATGGGTTATTTTTCCATGTGGTTTGTATGGCTGTAGGCATCTGTAAAGCTTTTCCTTTAACTTGCTTGACAAGTCTTCTTGGGCCTCATTTCCCTCACTGAGGAATGATAAGTGTGAAAAATTAACCCATAATTCCTTTCAGATCCAAGAAAAGAAGCATCTAGACCTGAAGGCTGGTAAGTGAAAGTGTTCCCTACTCACCCTTGGTCACTATGTATCTAAGTAAAACATAGATAGGATGCATTGGACATTCCCTGGGCATGTTCTGGCTCAGTATTTCACTGTATTTAAAAGTTTATTCAGAAGTGTAAGATTTATGCAACTGATAAATACCTACCTGATTTTAATACTTTCATTATGATTTAATTTGGAAGGTAATTTGGCATTTAGGCCCCTGAGAGATAGGTGTTCCTCCACAGTGACTTGCAGAGTGCAAGCAGGCTGCCTCAGTTCCTGCTCCTTTCTTGCCTTAAGTGTTTCTTGTTGAGTTTCATGTTCTCTCTTAGATGATCTATTCGAAGTGTGATGATCTACTTGCTATTTTAGTTCTTCTTTGTGGCTGAGGTGAATCCCAGATGCTTCTAGTCAGCTGTCTTGAAGTCCCTCCCTCTCCACATTTCTTATATTAATAGAAGAGTAGAGGTTAATGGGCACAGTTATGTAGTTCAGAGTTTGGAGGCTCTAAAATTAAATTTCCTGTCTCTGTATTTGAAAGTAAATTATTCCTTTTGATCTTTTAAAATACAGGCATAATCAAGTCCCTACATGTACATATACATATAAACCAGGCACAGAAAGACAGACATTGCATATTCTTATTCATATACGAGAGCTAAAAGAGTTGATCTCATGAAGGTAGGGAGTAGAATGATAGATACCAGAGGCTGAGAAGTGTGTGTGTGTTGAGGGAGGATTGGAAGGATGAAGAAATTTGGTTAATGGCACTTGTAGAGTTAGATGGAAGGAATGAGTTCTCACGTTCTATAGCACTGTAGGGTGACTGTCGTTAGCAAGAAGGTGTTGTGTATTTCAAAATAGTTAAAAGGAAGATTTGAAATGTTATCAACACATAGAAATGATAAATACTTGCGGTAATGGATATCCTACATGCCATACTTGATCGTTACACATTCTATGCATGGAACAAAATACACACTTACCCCATAAATATGTACAAATATTATGTATCAATAAAAAAGATGTACAAATATTGCATATAAATAAAAAGAGAAAGTTTAATTCAATATCTTCTTATCTATTATGTATTTATTATGTTTCAGATATTATGCTAGACTTTGTGGATATAACCATGTGCAAGATGGTCAGGATCTCTGTCCTCACAAAACTTTAGTGTAGTAAGAGGAACAGAAATTAATCAGTTGTTGCCTTTTAAGACATAAGTGATGGAAGTTAAAACCATCCAAAGTACAGAAGCACCTAATCCAGACAGGTCTGAGGTCACATTAAGTCTTCAGATTCATATGAGAATAGGTAAGTCACCTACAATTGATGTGGATATCCACATAACTTTTAGAGAACTTCTTTCTATTTTTATCACTTCCTGAGTCAGAGTTAAGTAATTTTAAACATTATGGACAAATCTGTAGGTATTGGCCTACTGACTTCTTTTACAGAAAAAGAATTCTAATCAGCACCACTCCTTTGGAGAACAATATGGCAATATACATCAATGATTTTAAATGTTAATATTCTTTTACTTAGCAATTACATTTCTTACTGTTCAGTTTTTTTAGGATACAGGGTCTCGCTCTGTCACCCAGGGTGGAGTGCAGTGGCACAATCTTGGCTCATTTCAGCCTTGATCTCCGGGCTCAAGTCATCCTCCTGCCTTAGCACCCGCGAGTAGCTGGGAATGCAGTCAAGCCACGACACCTGGCTGGTTTTTGTATTTTTTTGTAGAGATGGGGTTTCACTATGTTGCCCCTGCTGGTCTTGAACACCTGAGCTCAGGCAATCTGCCCACCTTGGCCTCCCAAAGTGCTGGGATTACAGGTGTGAGCCACCATGCCTGGTCAGCAATTACCTTTCTAAATATCTAACCTAAGGTAGTAATCCTATATATTGAGAGAGGAAAATGCTTTATGAACAAAGATATTTGTTAAATATTTTATATAATTTTAAATAATTAGAAACATATTTAATAGTAAGGATTTAGTTAAGCAATCTATGGTATTTTGTATAAACTAATTTTTGCTATATAATATTTGTACATATTTATGAAGTACATGTGACATTTTATTACAAGCATGAATGTGTAATGATCAAGTCAGAGTGGGGTATCCCATTGAGTATTTACTGTTTCTATGCGTTGGGAACTTTTCAAGTCCTTTCTTCTAGCTATTTTTAAATGCACAATACATTGTTGCTAACTATAGTTACCCTACTCTGCTATCAAACATTAGAACTTATTCCTTCTAACTATATGTTTATATCCATTAAGAAAGCTCTGTTCATTCCCCACATCCCCCACAATCCCCAACCACACACTTTTTTCTAGTCTCTGGTATCATTCTGTTCTCTACCTTCATGAAATCAAGATTTTTAGCTCTCACATATGAATGAGAATGTGTGATATTTGTCTTTCTGTGCCTGCCTTATTCCACTTATCATAATGACATCTAGTTCCATCTATGTTGCTGCAAATGATATGATTTCATTTTTTATGGCTAAATAATATTCCATTTTATATATACACCACATTTTCTTTATTGATTTGTCCACTGATGGAAGCTTAGGTTGATTCCATGGCTTGCTACTGCGAATAATGCTGCAATAAAAACATTAGTGTAGGTATCCTTTTGATAAACTGATTTCTTTTCCTTTGGATAAATGCCCAGTAGTGGGATGGCTAGATTGTATGGTAGTTCTATTTTTAGCTTTTTTGAGAAATCTCCATACTGTTTTCCCTAATGGCTGCACTAATTTACATTCCCACCAACAGTGTATAAGAGTTTCTTTTCTCCACATCCTTGCCAGCATCTGTTATTTTTTGTCTTTTTAATAATAGCCATTCTAACTGGGGTGAGATATCATCTCATTGTAGTTTTGATTTGCATTTCTCTGATGATTAGTGATGTTGAGTATTTTTTCAAATGCCTGTTGGCAATCTGTATGTCTTTTTTTTTTTTTTTTTTAAGTCTATTCACATTCTTTGCCCACTTTTTCATGGAATTATTTATCTTTTGTACTGTTGAATTGTCTAAGTTCCTTGTATATTCTGGATATCAGCCCCTTGTCAGACAAATAGTTTACAAATATTTTCTCCCATTCAACAGATAGTCTTTTCACTTTGTTGATTGTTTACTTTGCTGTGCAGAAGCTTTTTAGTTTTATGTAGTCTATTTGTCTATTTTCAACTTTGCTGCCTGTGCTTTTGGGGTTTTAGCCATAATATCCATACGTAGAACAAAGTTTTGAAGTGTTTTTTCTGTTTTCTTCTAGTTTTATAGTGTCGGGTCTTAGGTTTTCATTTTCAATTCATCTTGAGTTGATTTTTGTATATGGTGAGAGATAGGTGTCTAACTTCCTTCTGCATATGGAGATGCAGTTTTCCCAAAACTTATTATTGAATAGGGTGTCTTTTCCCCAATGTTTGTTCTTAGCGTCTTTGTCGAAAATCTGTTGGCTGTAAATATGCGGATTTATTTTTACGTTCTCTTTTCTGCTTCATTGGTCCATTTGTCTGTTTTTATACCAATTCCATGTTAGTTTTGTCACTGTAGCCTTGGAATATATTTTGAAGTCAGGTACTATGATGCCTCCAACTTTGTTCTTTTGCTTAGGATTGCTTTGGTTATTTGGAGTCTTTTGTTTTCCATATGAATTTTAGAATTTTTTTCTATTTCTGTAAAAAATGACATTGGCTCTTTGATAGGGATTGTATTGAATCTGTAGATTGCTTTTGGCTGTATGGTAATTTTAATGATATTAGTTCTTCTGATCCCTGAACATGGAATGTCTTTCCAATTGTTTGTGTCTCCTTCATTTTCTTTCATTGGTGTATTGTTGTTTTCCTTGTAGAAGTGTTTCACTTTGGTTAAATCTATTCCTAGGTATTTTATTGTATTACTTTGTAGCTATTATAAATGAACCTCGATTTCTTTCTTATCTAGTTACATTTGGTGCATATAAATGCTACTGATTATTGTATGTTAATTTTGTGCCCTGTGAATTTACTGATTATCTCAGAAGTTTGTTTTCATGGAATCTTCAGGTTTTTTTTTTTTTTTTTATAGCTATAAGATTATATTATCCATGAAGAGGGACAATTTGACATCCCTCTGTTCCAATTTGGATGCCTTTTGTTTTTTTCTCTTGCCTGATTGCTCTGGCCAGGACTTTCAGTACTATGTTGAATAAGAATGGTGAGAGTGGGTATCCTTGTCTTGCTCCAGTTCTTAGAGGTAATGTTTTCAGCTTTTCCCCATTCAGTGTGTTAGCTGTGCGTTTGTCATATGTTGCCTTTATTATGTTGAGGTATGTTCTCTCAGTGCTTAGTTTGTTGATAGTTTTTATCATGAAGAAATGTTAAATTTTATCAAATGCTTTTTCTGTGTCTGTTGAGATAATCTTACAGTTTTTGTCCTTCATTCTCTTGATGTGTTTTATCAAATTTATTGATTTGTGTATGTTGAACCATCCTTGCATCCTTGAGATAAATCCCACATGATTGTGGTGTGTTATCTTTTTAATGTACTGTTGCATTCAGTTTGCTAGTATTTTGTTGAAAATTTTTACATCTAAATTCATCAAGGATATAGCTTGTAGTTTTCTTTTTGTTGTTGCATCCTTGTCTGGTTTTGGTATTAAGGTAACACTGGCCTTATAGAATGAGCTAGAGAGAATTCCATAGTCTTTATTTTTTGGGGGGAATAGTTTAGAATAGTTTGAGGAGAGCTGGTAAATTCTTCTTTGTAAGTGTGGTAGAATTTGGCAGTGAAGCCATCAGGTCCTGGAATTTTCTTTCTGGAAGACTTTTTGTTACTGATTGAATCTCATTACTTGTTATTGGTTTGTTTAGGTCTTCTGTTTCTTCCTGATCAAATCGTGGTAGGTTGTATGTGTCCAGGAATTTACCCATTTCCTCTAGGTTTTCCAGTTTGTGGATGTGTAGTTATTCATAATAGTCTCTGATGAGCTTTTGTTTTCTGTGGTATCAGTTGTAATGTCTCCATTTTCATTTCTGGATTTACTTGGGTCTTCTCTCTTTTTTTCTTGATGATTCTAGCTAACAGTTCATTGTTTTTGCTTATCTTTTTGAAAAACCAACTTTTTGTCGATCCTTCATATTATGTGTTTATTTCATTTATTTCTGCTCTGATATTTATTATTTCTTTCCTTCTACTAATTTTGGGATTTTTTTTCTTGATTTTGTAATTCCTTGAGGTGCTTTGTTAGATTGTTTGAAATCTTTCTTTTTTTTTTTTTGTTTGATGTAGCTGTTTATTGCCATAAATTTCTCTCTTAGCGCTGCTTTTGCTATATCCGACAGACTTTGGTGTGTTGTGTTTTGGTTTGCATTTTTTCAAGAACTATTTTTATTTCTCCTTAATTTCTTCCTTGATCCAATGGTCATTCAGGAGAATGTTTAATTTCTATGTATTTGTAGTTTCCAAAGTTCCTCTTGTTATTATATTCTAGTTTTATGTTTTTGGTCTCAGAAGAGACTTGATATAACTTCAGGTTTTTAAAATATGTTGGGACTTGTTTTGTGTCCTAACAAATGGTCTATACTGGAGAATATTCCATGTACTGATGAGAAAAAATGTGTATTCTGTAGCTATTGGATGAAGTGTCCTGTAAAAGTCTGTTTAGTCCATTTGGTCTAACATGCAGTTTAAATCCAATGTTTCTTTCTTAATTTTCTATCTACATGACCTGTCTGTGTTGAGAGTAGGATGTTGTTGTATCCAACTGTTACTGTATTACAGTTTATTTCTCCCTTTATGTCTAATATTATTTGGTTTATGTATCTGAATGCTCCCATATTGGGTGCATATATGTTTAGAATTGTTATATCCTCTTACTGAATTGATCCCTTTATAATTATATAGTGACGTTCCTTGTCTCTTTTTATTATTTTAAACCAATGTCTGTTTTATCTGATATAAGTGTAGCTACTCCTGCTCACATTTGGTTTTCATTTTCAGGGAATATGTTTTTCCACTCGTTTACTTTCAGATTATATGTGTCCTTATAGATAAAGTGAGTTTCTTGTAAGTCACTGTATTAGTGTGTTCTCGCATTGCTGTAAAGAAAAGAGGTTTAATTGGCTCATGGTTCCACAGGCTGTAAAGGAAACATGGCAGCATCTGCTTGGCTTCTGGAGATGCCTCAGGAAACTTACAGTCATAGTGGAAGAGGAATAGGGAGCCAGTACTTCACATGGCCAGAGCAGGAGGAAGAGAGAGAAGGGGGCGATGCTACATACTTCTTCATTTTTTTTTCTTAGACTGAGTCTCACTCTGTCACCCAGGTTGGAGTGCAGTGGTGCCATCTTGGCCCACTCTAACTTCCACCTTCCCAGTTCAAGTGATTTTCCTGCCTCAGTTTCCTGAGTAGCTGGGATTACAAGTGCACACCACCATGCCTGGCTAAATTTTGTATTTTTAGTAGAGATGGGGTTTTGCCATGTTTTCCAGGTTAGTCTCAAACTCCTGACCTCAGGTGATCCACCCACTTCAGCCTCCAAAAATGCTGGGATTACAGGCATAAGCCACCACGCCTGGCCAGTGCTACATACTTTTAAACAAGCAGATGTTGTGAGAACTCTATCAAGAGGACAGCACCAGGGGGATGATTTTAAACCATGAGAAACTACTCTGTGATTCAGTCACCTCCCATGAGGCCCCACTTCCAACAGTGGGGATTATAATTGAACATGAGATTTGAGTGGGGACACAGATCCAAACCATATTGGCCACATAGTGTATGATCATTTTCTTTTAATCCATTTGGCTGGTCTGTATCTTTTAAATGGAAAGTTTAATCTATTTACATTCAAGATTATGTTATGATGTGAGGATTTATTTTTTTCAATTTATTAATTCATTTTTTTGTTTTCTTTTTTGGTATAGCCTTTGTTTCTTTCTCGCTTTTATTTTTATCATTGTGGTTTGGTGGTTTTCTACAGTGGTAACATTTGAGTCTTTTCTCTTTCTTATGTATTTGCTCTACCAGTGGGTTTTATACTTTTGTATGTTTTCATGTTGGTAGATATCATCCTCTTGTTTCCAAGTGTAGGATTTTAAGCATTTTTTGTAAGGCTGGCCTAGTGATAACAAATTTTCTCAGCTTTTGCTTGTCTGAGAAAGACTTTATTTCTCCTTCATTAATGAAGGACAACTTTCCTGGATATAGTATATGACAGTTTTATTCTTTCAGTATTTTGAATATATTATCTCATTCTCTCCTATAATGTTTCTACTAAGAAACCTGCTATTAGTCTGCTAGAAGTTTCCTCATAAGTGACTAGATGCTTTTTTCTAGCTGTGTTTTCTCTATTATTGACTTTGCCAGTTATACTATATATGCAATGGAGAAGACTTTTTTGAATTGCATCTATTTGAGGATCTCTGAGCTTCCTGTACTTGGATGTCTAAATGGCTTACTGGACTTGGGAAGGTTTCAGTTATTATTTCATTTAATATGTTTTCTATCCTTTTTGTTTTCTATTTGCCTCCTGGGACACTGGAAATTCAAATATTTGATCAATTTATGATGTGTCATATGTAATAGACTTTGTTTTTCTTTTCAAAATTTTTGTTTGGTTATTTCAAAAGGCCTGTTTTTAAGTTCAGAAATTCTTCTGCTTGACATAATCTATTGTTGAAGCTCTCAAATGTATTTTTTATTTCATTCAATGGATTATCTAATTCCTAGGATTTGTTTGGTTCTTTTGTAATGATATCTATCTCTTTAATAAATTTCTCATTTATATCTTGACTTATTTTCCTAATTTCTTTGTATTATTTTTCTGTGTTTTCTTGTATCTCACTGAGCTTCTTTTATATCATTACTTTGAATTCTTTCTCTGGCATTTCATAATATATTTTTCATTGGACTCTGTTACTGGAGAATTATTATGTCCTTTTGGAGATGGGATCTTTTCTTGATTTTTCTTGTTTTTTTGTGTGTGTGTCTTTATGTTATTGATATCTGCATTCCTGGCATAATAGTCGCTTCATCCAATTTTTTGAATTTGCTTTTGTAGATGAGGACTTTTTCATGAAGATGTATTTATGGTGTTGGTTGGGTCAGTACTATCTGTGATTTCCTCAGTGGATTAGGGTGGAGTTGTTAGTTGTGGTAAAATTTTGCTGGGGATGGGGATACCAGGTGGGCCCTTGTGTGTGTGTGTGGGCACCAGCTGTGATGATAGTGGCAGATTGGGTGGGCCCAACCTCAGGCCTCTGGGAGGAGTGCTTAGATGCCAATGGTGGTGTGCTGTGCTGGGCAATCTTCAGGCCCCCACATGGCATGCTTAGGCACTGGATAAGGAGCTGGGATGGGCCAATTTGACCTCAGGTCCCCTATGGTGCATGCAGATACTGGCTGTGGTAGGCAGATATGGGGTAATCCCCAGCTCCCTGGTGAAAAGGTTGAGTTGGGGGAAGGATCAGTGGCTATGCTGTGCCCCTGCTACTGGGGAAGGCAGGATTGCTGTCATTGGCAAAAACCATAGTCAGGCAGCTGGGGAGTGTACACTTTAGCCCCGGATGGTGGCTGCAGGTGGAGTAGCTTTTCCTTAGGGCATTAGCAAATGTGTGACAGTTCCTTTGTTGAGGGTGGTGGAGTCACTGCCAATAGCTCACACTTTGGCCCTGGTGGCAACTGCCAGCAGCAGTGGCAGTCTGTCCTTGGGGTGCTTGAAAATGTACATAGTTTTGCTGGTGGGAGCAGTGGGATCACAACTAACAGCTTGCACTTCAGCCCTGGTGGCAGCAGCAAGCCACAGTGGTAGCTGTAAGTGTAAGATGTCAATGGAGCTCCATGAATTTGTAGATGTAGGGGCTGTTGGACCCCAGGGCAAGATGTAGTCTTGTGGTGACTGGGCTCTCAAAATGGTGCCATCTGTAGCTGCTTAGGACTTGGGGAACCAGCATGAGCTCTCTCTCTGAAGCAGTGCTGTTGCGTGGCCTCCAGGCATCTCACTATGTTAGTTTCAGGACCTGCGAGGGTTGAGGGGCTTTCCCATGGCTACAACTACAGAAGTCTATTGTGGAAATGTAGATTGCTAGGGATATCTTACCTACCCTTTCCCCATACTGGGGATCCTCTCCAGACTCTCAGTCTATCCTAATTAAATAGGCTTCCTCATTTCCTTCCTTCCTTGCTTTTAGTGTTTTCTGTTACTTCTCTGTTGAATTCCAGTGTTCTATCTTAGATGATCTATTAGAAGTGTGATAATCTGCCCACTATTTTGGTTCTTCTTTGTGAAGGAGGCAAATACCAGATACCTCTAGTCAAGTCCCTCTTCTATGAACTTTTATGCAGTTACTAAGAATGATGATTATGAAAAACATAATGCAAATATTAACAGTTTTAAAGAATATCAGGACATAAAAATTTAAAATATAGTTTGATTATAATATTACAACTTGTTTTAAATAAAAGGAAATGAATGAAAATGACCTCCAAAAAATCTATAGTAAAAAAGTCTAGCTAAAGAGAAATATGCAAATATGAATTATAAAATTTTCTCTATTTCTACACTCTAAACTTACCTCAAAGCAAAGAAGCAATTACTGTTGGAATTTATAACTTATTTTGAAACTATGTATTAGTTTCCTTTGGCTGGTGTAACAAACTGCCGCAAACTTGGTGACTTAAAACAACATAAATTTATCTTCATAATTCTAGATGCCAGAAATTTAAAAATCAGTATTGTTGAGCCAATATCAAGTGTCTGTGGGGCCATACTACCTCTGGAGGTTCTAGGGAACGATACATTCCTTGCCTCTCAGCTTTTGGTGGCTGCCAACATCCCTTGGTTTGAGGCCTCATCACTTTAATCTTTGCTTTTGTGATTATATTGCCTTCCCCTCTTTTGTAGCGTCAAAATTCCTTCTGCCTCTCTCTTACAAGGACACTTATGATTAGGTTTAGGGCCTAAACACAGATAATCCAGGATAATCTACCTATTTCAAAATCCTTAACTTAATCATACCCACAAAGTTTGATTTTGCCTCTAAAGTAATAATCATGTTTTATGAATTAGGGTGTGAGCATCTTTAGAGGGACCATTTTTCTACCACAGACTATGACATATCAACTCTTTGTTTTGTTTTTTTTTTTTTTTTTTTTTTTTTTTTTTTTTTTTTTTTTTTTTTTTGAGACGGAGTCTCGCTCTGCCGCCCAGGCTGGAGTGCAGTGGCCGGATCTCAGCTCACTGCAAGCTCCGCCTCCCGGGTTCACGCCATTCTCCTGCCTCAGCCTCCCGAGTAGCTGGGACTACAGGCGCCCGCCACTGCGCCCGGCTAGTTTTTTTGTATTTTTTTAGTAGAGACGGGGTTTCACCGTGTTAGCCAGGATGGTCTCGATCTCCTGACCTTGTGATCCGCCCGTCTCGGCCTCCCAAAGTGCTGGGATTACAGGCTTGAGCCACCGCGCCCGGCCAAACTCTTTGTTTTGTAAATCTTGCAGTGGCTTTGGCCAAAAAAAAAAAAATCATTATTTAAGTATAAATAAATTGATTGGCAACAGTGGAATTTCAGTACTTAATTTTGAGAAATAATTTTGAGTAGGGGAATTTTATGATGTCTTGCAAATTATATCATGCAAATGATCTCTTACTCAGAAGTAAAGGAATTTGTGTGTTTATTTATGTTCTCTCATTTTAAAGATTTAAGAATTCAATAATTTTGAGTATCAATATGTGGGGAATTGAGAAGTTAGAATTCACCAGCTAGATTTTAAATGTACAGACTCCCTCCCTATACATTTCAAGACCCCTAGTGGATGCCTGAAACCACAGAAAATATCAAACCATATATATATTTATATATATATATATAATTTGATATATATATTTGATATATATAACCACAGATAAACCATATATATACACACTTTGTTTTTCTTATATATGTGACAAATTTAATTTATAAATTATACACAGTAAGACAATAGCAATAACTAATAAAAATAGAATGATTATAACAATATGTTGTAATAATGGTTATGTGAATGTGGTATCTTCCCCTCTTTCTCTCTCTCTTTCAACAGGAGTTTTTGCTTTAGTATTTTCAGACTGTGGTTGATGGCTGGTTTCTGAAACTGAAAAAAGCAAAACTGTGATAAAGGGGACTACTGGAGTCCAGGTTAACTTATTCATTCATTGAATAAATAGCAGAATGTGTCCTAAGGGCCAGATGCTGTTCTGAGTCCTGGGAAACCAAATTCCCATGTCCTCTTTGTTGACTCTTCAAACCCCTCAGGAACAATCAGTGGTGCTATGGTCAGTTCTCTGCAGTACTTTCTACAAAACCCATGATTACCCTGATCACCTGTGTCACTGGTACCTGTTCCATTGGCCCATCCTACTCACCAAACTGGGACTCCTCAAGGATAGAAACTGTCTCACTTCCTGGGATCCCTGGCACCCAGCAACATAAATGTAGGTGCTGAAAATGTGTTGGATGGTGTTTCCCAAGGCAGACTTTAGACAAAGCATCCTTGTTATTTGATTACATTTGTGGACTTCCTACTAATATTCATTCTTTTCCCATACCTCAGAGCTCTCATACGTCATCATGTCTTTTCTCTACCTAACTGCTCTTGTCCTTTTCATGTGGGGTCTCTGGGGTGTTCTTTGTTTTTCAGTTTCTTATTCTTATTTCTCATCTGTTTCCTAAGATCTTCGATTGACACAGAACTATAATGTGACTCACAATAGACTATCTATAGACTTTAAGAGCTGTTTGGGGAAATATTTCTGAATTGAAGATACTTTTGAAAAGCTATCACTCACTTCCTTATAACTTCTAATCTCTTTGGATCTGTTCTGAGTAGAGATGGTTGAAGACTGTTGACAATTTCCTGGGTAAACACACAGAACCACCTTAGACTAGGCAAGTGGGTCCCCTGACCAGATCCCAGGCCCCAAGAGCCTTTACCTTGAAGTGTCTGCCTTGAAATTTTCTAAGATGTCTCTGGTGAATAGAATGCTTTAAGTCCAGCCTGGGATGGTGTGGGTCCCTTCCCCATTTTTTCCCTTCAAGGCCCTCTCTGATCCTTTACTCATTGTGTGGGCTTGGACAGATAAGCTGAGAAGCTATAGATTCAGAGGGTAACCTGATGGTGGATCATTCTTGCTGGCCAGCACAGTAGTTCTTTTGTGGTATGGTATTGTGTCCAGAATTGGTGGCTTCTTGGTCTCGCTGACTTCAAGAATGAAGCCGTGGACCCTTGCGGTGAGTGTTACGGTTCTTAAAGATGGTGTCTCTGGAGTTTTTTCCTTCAGATGTTAAGATGTGTCCAGAGTTTCTTCCTTCTGGTTGGCTTGTAGTCTCACTGGCTTCAGGAGTGAAGCTGCAGACCTTTGCGGTGAGTGTTATAGCTCATAAAAGCAGTGCAGACCCACAGAGTGAGCAGCAGCAAGATTTATTACAAAGAGCCAAAGACTGAAGCTTCCACAGCATGGAAGGAGACCCAACCCGGTTGCTGCTGCTGACTCCAGCAGCCTACTTCTATTCCCTTATCTGAGCCCACTCACATCCTGATGATTAGTCCATTTTACAGAGAACTGATTGGTCTGTTTTGACAGGGTGCTGATTGGTGCGTTTACAAACCTTGAGGTAGACACAGAGTGCTGATTAGTGCATTTACAATCCTTTAGCTAGACATAGAAGTTCTCCAAGTCCCCACAGGACTCAGGTGCCCAGCTGGCTTGGCTAGTGGATGCCATGCCCGCCAGTGCTGTGGGTGGAGCTGCCCCTCAGTCCCGCGCTGCTCGCCCACACTCCTCAGCCCTTGGGCGGTCGATGGGACCAGGCGCCAGGGAGCAGGGGGTGGCGCCTGTCGGGGAGGCTCCGGCAGCTCGAGAGCCCACGAGGGCGGGGCAGGTGGGGCGGGGCTCTGCTCGGCATGGCTTGGGCGTGGCGAGCTGCAGGTCGGGAACCCTGCCTCACGGGGAGACGGCTGAGGCCCTGCGAGAATTCGAGCGTGACATGTGTGGGCCGGTAGTGCTGGGGGACCTGGCGCACCTTCCACAGCTGCTGGCACGGATGCTAAGCCCCTCACTGCCCGGGGCTGTGGGCGCCAGTCGGCCACTCCCAGTGCAGGGCCTGGCAAGCCCGCGCCCACCAGGAACTCGCCGCTGTCCCGTGAGCGCCGCTCACAGCCCGGGTTCCCGCCCGTGCCTCTCCCTCCACACCTCCCTGCAAGCAGAGGGAGTCAGCTCCAGCCCAGAGAGGGCTTCCCACAGTGCAGTGGCGGGCTGAAGGGCGCCTCAAGCACCGCCAGAGTGGACGCCCAGGCCGAGGAGGCGCAGAGAGCGAGGGCTGCTAGCATGTTGTCACCTCTCAGTATGGAGACTGGGCCTAATGAATGGTACTGACATGAAGATTTTTGGGTGACTCTCACTCATGTCAGATACAGAACAGGTTCAAGGCTCTGGACTTTGGATAATTCACTGCTATTCTTGAGTTTAAGTTATGTGTGTACACATATGTGTTGGCTTTCACCTGTGTGTGTTGTGACCATGGCACCACCTCTTGTCTATGGCAATCTTGCGTGGAGAATGGCAGCAGGTTTGCTTTATCCTTTGCAGTCCTCCACTGGTGTCCAAGGGACTCATCCTGTCTGCAGGCTCCAAGCCACATGTCTGTTTGGCAGTCCTCTGGACGTTACCATGCCTATCTTTTCTGAGGGCTTTAGAGATTACTGCTCTGAAGCCTCAACAAGCCATTTGGATCTATATCCTCTCGTGCCTCTGATCGATGTGCCATGCTCTCCTGTTGATCTTAAGCCATGCAGAAGAAAGGATGAACGTTTTTTGTGGAAATGAGACTCATCATTTCATTCTGCCCACTGGCCCCTCTTCCATCCTCCCCACTTGTGGTAAGGGTGAGGATGTGGTTAACATTGGAAGAAACCACATTCTTGAACGCAATGATTGTAGCAGAAAAAGTTCTCTCTCTCTCTCTCTCTCTCTCTCTCTATATATATATATATATATATATAATTGGACTTATGTTGGTCTATGATTAGGCTATAAAATTCCAAAAAATAAATTTAACATGATTAGAAAACAAATCATCATTCACATTTTCCTGCATACTCTGAGGAACACTTGTACTTGGTTATCATCAGTGAACCCCAGCAATGACCTCTGAGGGAGTCTGGTATTCATGGATGGTGTGACGGATGCTGCAGTGTCATGAGTAATTGTGTTAACAGCATTGCATCATGGTATTAAGGAACTGCAGAGGCAAAGAGATCTATGCCCTGTCGATGCAAATAAATTCCAAAGAACCATGACAGTGGAACTTCTTGAGGGGAGGTATATGAAATTAGGAACTGCACATTCGATGATAAAGAACACAAAGAGGTGGTTCCTGAACCTAAGATAATGTCTAGAACTTATGAAGAATCTTCACATGCACCACTTGGGCAATAAACAAATATGTAAGCATCTCTTCTCTGTCCATTATGCTATATGTTTATCAATAAATCACTGTACCTCACACAGACCCGTAAGTTTTGGAATGAATTCTAAAATTGTGTTGTTTACATAGACAAGTACCCTACAAAAACTATTTTTCCAGGGCACTGCACACCCTCGGGGTGGCCCTGGAGATTAAAAAAAAAAAAATTTTAGTGCCAATATTTCTGAAGAGCTAACATTCCCTGCCTATAGGAGTGTTTCTTGAAGAACTTAGAGAAGTGGATGAAAATCAGAAGAAGGAAAAACAGGACAAGAATTTACGGAAACAGCAATGAGAATTAGGAAAGATATGACTTAATGGTGGCAGAAACACATGAAATTTTCCCAGAAGTAGATAGCAGAAAAAGCAGTAAAACATTCAGAAGAAGTGCACAGGAAAATGTAAAAGACTGGGGCAATGGAAACAAAACAAAACAAAACAAAACAAACAAACAAAAAACCCAAACAAGATTATACTAGAAAATGTGTTAAGCTTGGCTGCTGTGGCAAAGAGACTCCAAAAAATTTAAGCTTACCCTGAAGCTCATTTCTGTTTGCATGACAGTTTATAGGTAGGTAGTGCTACAGAGCTGGTAGGTGGCTCTGCCATTCTTATCATGTGGCTCCCACCCATGGCTCTAAAGCAGTTAGTCCAGCTCTTACCATCTCCCAGTCAGTGGGATGGAGAAGAGGGACCAGTGGAGTACGTGTCCAGTTGCTTTAAGGGTAAGGTCTGTGAGTGGTGCCTATCATATCCACTCACAACTATCTGGCCAGAACTTTGATACATGGCTACACCTAAATGCAAAGAAAGCTTGTAATAGCCAGGTAGTCATGTACCCAGCTAAAAGTCTATTACTACTGAAGGAAGAGAAAATTGATTTGGGGGATTAACTGTTTCTTTCTGATACAGACAAATAGAGGCAATCAGCACTTTAAGCAAAATTAGTTGACATAACTGAGGCTAGGAAATGACCAGTTGCGGATACGAATCGCGCTCTCTTCTAGCTCAAACTCTGTCTTTACTCAAAGAGTCATATGTGTGGGAGTTATATAATATCTTATACAATATATAATATCTATACAATTCTTCCTTGGTTTCTTGAAATGGCACCTCTCTTCTTCCCCTTCACCTCAAACTGTTCTCCTTGTATACAAAATTCATGCATCCTTCAAGGATTATCTTCCCTATGGTTTCTTTCTATAAAAAGCTAATATTATCTTATTTCCTTTTAGACTACGTGTTATAACTCTTGTTGAAAGTGCTATTTCTTTTTTTATTAGATTATGTCTTGTTTTTTAAAAAATTGCCAGCCCTCTGAGCTTCTTCCTAAATGATAAAACTTTCTTAAGAGAAGAAGTCACCTCAAAACTTCTTTTGTATTCCATGTAATGTCTAGCTTGGTGCTAGGGAGACAGAGCAAGTGCTCAATAGACAGCATTCATTTATCTTGTTTTCATTTAAATAAATATGGAAACTTTAGGGAGTTTATCCACCAAATACCTGAGGTATCAAAGCTCACCTACCTATCAAGCCCAGATAGGTGATAAATGCAACAGATTCAAGAACTCAGGGATCACGTGTGGTTCCAACATAAGCAGATATTGTTGAAGAAGGGATGGTTTTTTTGTTTACAAATCTTGCACTTGGTAGAGACTACTGAGTTGCAAAGAGAGCTTTGCTTTTACACCAAGTATGAAACTCCGACTGTGGGAGATAATGATAGGTTTTTAGTGCTGAATATAAATTACTCCTATGTATCCAGAATCTAAATAACCAGGAAGCTCAACCAACTAGGAAAACAAAACAAAATAGCAGGTAAAAGACTTATGTTGAAAGCTAACTTCCAAGAGATGTCAGGATTGGCTTTCTATCCATTTGTATATCCATTTATTTTTCTAGACTAAATATATATGTACTACTGGCAATTATTATTAATGTACCATATGTTTCTACCATAATTAATAATTAATCTTTTAAAAATAACTTTAGATGTGTTAAGGTGGTTAAAGAAAATCAGTTGAGAGGGATATAATATAAAATTATGGAAATTATGATGAAATAAATATTCTTTTCAGTGTCATTGTTGAAATGATTTCTTATTCTTAGAAACTCCCAGCTATGCAAGATGGATTATGATCATAGCACAGCATTCTCCTTCTTAGCCCTTAATTGCCATTAAAGTCCAGTTCTTGTTTTAAATAATTTGCTAGTTATCAAAATAATGTAAAGAGATAGGGCAAAGGGGCATGAATATACAATAAGGCAAATGAACAAATTTCAACTGTATTTATTAGTTTGTACAAAATATTCCAGAAATAAATAGAATAATGTTTAATTTACAAAAATTACTTGATCTTTGTAAATTTTGGCTTGCAAACTAATAATGCTGCAGTCTTTAGTGTCTTATTTCTTTTAGGATGAAGTTATTTAAAGTTTAAATCTTAAAATAATTGTTTACATAAAATATTAATTTACCTTTAATATTCATTGTAAGTTGCAAAATAAAAATGGGCTAAAATATTTCATACAATGATACTGGTACTAGAGAGTAATATTTGATGTAATCAAGTTTCAGCTGTGCATCTAGCCTTTTACCTTATGCAGTGTTTAAGACCAGCTTGCGCATGTAGTTCCAAATTTGGAGTGACTTGTTCCCTGTCTAGAGTACAAGAACCTTAGAAAACTTCAAAACAGTTCAAATCCATGGAATTTTGATGGGCTATTTTCAAATTCCATCAAAGTAGGTCATTATTACTATTATTTTTTACAATCTATGTATTTATTTTTCTTATCCTTTCCTTTTTTTTTCAGAGATGAAGTACTTAAAGTCAGTCTTATAAACTGAATCCTATCAAAATTAATGCACAAAATATATTATTGTACCTGTATGAATAACATCCTGTTCACTGTTTCTATGGAAACATACCGTTTTAAATTCATTATAAATACATTCTAAGTGCTATTATCTTGTTGCTTAGGTAATCCTAAAAACTGAAAAGTGGTCAGCTAAATAAATAAATAGCACCTTGTATAAAGCAAAACATTTAAAGCATTTCTTTAACAGTCGTGGGACGTGAATCTGATCATTTTAACCCTCATGTTTGTTAGACATTGCTTATTTGAGCTGGAATTTGCTGGAATATCTATTATTTATCTATTATTTACTATACCATACCCAAATGACATATTGTCTAATTTTATTACTATGTTCATTACATTATTGGAAAAATACAATTTTGTCCTGATAGAATATGAAAAAGACTGTTTCTTTTCAACTAGGGCACATTTAGATTTGTTTTTGTTTTACTATTGATTTCCAAGAGTGCTAAATAGTATCTTTTTGTTACAATGTGTACAGACTTGCACAAATTTTCATAATTGTACTTCCATTAAAGGCACTGGACTCCAAAAAATTATCTAAAGTATTTTTGTTTTCTATTACTTTAAAAGATTAATTGAATAAAACATTGTGGTGGATCTGTGGCTCCATTAATCATACTGAAATTGATATGTTTAATTCTGGATTTAGTTTTTGAGAGAGGAGATAACTGTCAATCAAATATTGACCAGAGACCCTAATTTTTTTCTTTTAAATTCAGATAAATCTGGGAGGAAACTGCAACTTTGTTCATACCCCTATCCATGAAAGTAGATACTCATAAAGTACCATAAATAGAATTTTGCCTTTAATGGGAAGGCAAAGCTAATAAAGACACTATGTTAAATAAATAAAATTGCCTTTGAAGCTTATTTGGCTACCTTGTGGGCTCTGAATATACATGAGTGTTTTCGAGTAGGTCCTTCCAAAACCGGAGATGTTTTGTTTTATATAATGTTTCTATTAGAAATACCAATTGTTCAAGAACACCCCTATCCACACTGAAGAAAAAAATGGAAATATTAAATAGAAGCAAATTCTCCAAGGCCCTAGGAAAAGGCTGCCTGCAAGCATTGCATGAATCACTGTCTCCACCTAGTGCTAGCTTTTAAGAATTAGAATTCCTGAGAACTTATTGATGCTGTAAAGTTCTAATTTGTGTTGTGCACATGTGCTGTCATTATAGCTGGGCCAGCTAGTGCCATTACAGTTAAGGGTCTGTCAGCTCTTCATTTATAAAGCAGAATATTAAGAGGTCTATTGCTTTTTCATAAAAGGTCATGCTGTGTCAGAACTCTGCAGTCGAATGGCCTTTGCTCTATGTTAATGTTTATTAACAGTGTAAGTTGAACCTGACTGGCTCATTTTAAAGACACCCTGATGGGCTGAAGTTATATAGGCACTGCAAACAGATAATGAAAAACTGTAGAAGTAAACTAAGGTGTGATTTTATATCCATACAAATATGTTTATATGTTATTATAAACATATAGTTGTTCTATTATATATTTATACTTGAAGATTAAATTCCTTCCCCAACCCCAACTTCTTGGCTGAGAGACAATTTAGATTGAACTTAGACTCTTTTATGGCAAGATACCCTACCTGAGAGTATGATCAGATAGAGATTTAAATTGCTCCTCACCCATGTCTTTTGGTGCTTCAATTCAAGTTTCCTAGTAAACAGTAGACTGAAGAAGTTTATATGCTAAGGTTTTTTAGGAAGTGCAATCCCAGGTCAGCAAAAGAAAAAGAAAAATGAAAGCAGGGAAGGGAAGGAGGGAAATAAAGTACCAGGTAGATTGTGATGGATTTGGCCATGGCTTCAAAATAAACTCACTTGGGCAACCTTTCATCTGGGTTTGTAGGACCCATATATCTTGGGAAGGAAGGGAAAGGGATTTATTTATTGATTCCTCTTGTCCCTAGGTTCTAATTAGTCAAAGTTTTCCCCAAGAAGCATTGAGTCCCCCTCACTTCTGGGTTAAATTACTGATCCTCCGAGGGCCTTTTAGGCAGTCACTGGGGAAGCCAGAGCCCACGCCCTGTGGAGTAATATTTTATCTGAGACCTGAAGTGGTGGAATGACTGGTCAGCTCCAAGAAATGGAGCACTCCAGTAGTTCAGTGGGTATGAAGGAACACTCCACACCCATGAGCACTCCGTGGTTCAGTGGGTATGAAGGAAGCTGTGCCAAAGCCTGGCCCTCTCTCTGGGAGTGAATAAAAGAATCGGTGCTGGTAGAAGATGAAGTGACTACAGTGGTGGCTAGGATCTTCACTGAACGTGTGAACAGGGAGGAGAATGAGGCTGAGCGAATTTGGAGAGGCACGTAAACCGGGCCCAGTACAGTCCATCTCTTAGGCCATTCAGATCCACTTGCACCTCTAACAATATCCCTATCTTATAGGAGAATAACATGCCCTCAATTCTGCCTCAAGGGGTTGGGGTTATAGTTAAGTACTTCAATGTGGTCATCCATTGCAGTCTCCTAAAATGACTCAAAAAGGGTTTGCAAATCAAGCCTCAACTTTCACTGCTGCAGTTGGTCCTAAGACTCTGATTGGTAGACGTCAACTTCCTCCTCTTCCATCAATTTTAGATTTCTCTTATTCTTGGCTAGTGCTTTGACTAGTGTGAGTTACTTTACCCAGGACTTTATCCTTGAGAAGTCTCAGCCCTTAATGTATTTGCCCATGCTAGACTATGACTGATGCAGTTGCCCGTTTCCTCTATTCACTGGGCATAGAAGCACTACCAAATGTCCCCAAGGTCCCCTGGGTTTCAGACCTTTGCCTCCACTGTGTAGCGGCAAATTTCAGTCCTCATGGCAATCAAGATCAATTTTCCAATCACTCCCCAGGTCAGTGGAAGACTTATTGCATCCACTGGCAGAAGTGTTACCACAGTGGAAATCAGTACCCAACAAAGCCTAAGGTTTTAGAAATAGAAATACAGATTCTGAAGTAGATTTTTGAAAGTGACGGCAAGAAGAGCCAGTCCTCCCTCTACCATTGGTTTCTAAACCCATATATTCTAGCTGTTAAGGACACACCACCCTATATTGCTGGGATCATTGCATATACTGATCCTTTAGGATAACACTCCAGCCTTATCAGTGTTTCCACAAGCTGGAGACTTAGTTCAGACTTCAGGGCCATTCTTTCATTATCTGATGCCAACTGCTTCTGGGAGATAATGTACAATGTAAGACAGGTGAATCCTGTGGTTCACTATTGCACCTCCTTTGCCATAAAATGGGTCTCTTAATCTGAGACAAGGTTGTGGTGACATCAGGTTAATAGATAAACATTCTGATGGGGAAACTTTGGGTATCCTGTCCACTTGGTTGTTGAAAACCTCTTCTGTGATAGATGCTGTCAGTAGGCATTTACATGAGGAATAAAGATTCACAAGTTTTATACCCTCCCCATAGATCCATCCACATACTTTTTCCTCAAAATTCCATTTCCCTGATCTTCCAGTTTTGTTTTCTTGAGGCTTCTGATCAGCAGGTGAAATCGTTAATAATGTATCAATGTATATCCACAGCTCTGGTTACCTATACTTTCTACAAAGTCGATGATTAAGTATTCCACTCACAGCTCAACCTAATGGGACAATTTCTCACCACTGTCCTTCAGGGACGCATCCAAGTGGGACTATAAATGTAATAGCAGTGCACTCTGAGCAGCACTAACACATCACACTGACCTGTTTGTGAACCAGGCTTGAATTCTTCTGCTATTAGTCAAATAGTCATAGAGAAACTCTCTTCAGGCCATAGGTGTAAGTTAAGGGAGAGGAATCAGTTAAAAAAACCTGGATTTGCTTGAGCCTGATCCTAAATATATCACTTCCATTGTACAATAAAGGATGAAGTTGCATCTGTCTTACCACATGTCATGAAGGATATTACCATATGATGGGTGGCTCAGTTTTCATAGTCACTTCACCATGCATGTCCCAGTTCTTAGTCTCAAAAATAGTGTTTCAATATACCAGGGATTGTTTTTCAAAAACGCAGTTGTTTTCTGTTGCAAAGAGGATGATCTTGCTCAACAGTCTTAGGACCAACACTGCACCTCTCTTATTGGGCTTACCAGAGACTTAATACAGAATCCTTTATCACCTCAGATAGCTTTAGTACGATTGGGTCTGCCAGGTCAGAAGGAGGAAATAACCTTTGTCAGATGTTTCTATTAGTTCAGGTATGTTTTAAGAAAAACCTTTGGCTTCGGTAATGTGAAAACCCTAATGAGGCAGTTTCATTGGAGTTTCAGAGATGAAAATCTAATTGGAATTTGTTTAGGAGAGAAAGGGAAGAGAATAAAAAAGGAGATGAGTCTTTTAAGGACTTTGTTGCAAAGGGACACACAGAAATAAGGCAATAACTAGTGGTGGATGTGAGTGTAGAAAAGGTTCTTTTTCTTCGTGTCAGATTGTCAGACATTATGCAGAAGGAATGATGCAGAAGGGAAGGAAAATTAACAGCACAAAGCAAGAACAAAGTCCTAGATGAGGGAGGATAAGGATTTGAGGCACAATCACAAGTATTGGCCTTCAGTCAGAGCACAGACAGCTCCGCTATAGTGGAGGGCAGGAGGGCAGGCAGAGTGTATGGGTACAGAGGCAGGGAGCTGGGTAGATTTGCTGGTGGGGGGATGAGGAAAGTCTTCTGACCACTTCTATTTTCTCAGTGAGATAAGAAAGGCTCCAGCAGACATTGAGAAATGGGCAGTGGGAAGTGAGAGGTTTGATGAGAAACAAGTCATGTGCCCCTGAGGAGTTGGAGTCAATGGGATGGAGGAATGCAGTGAGATGGCCCAGTGGTGCTAGGGGCCACTTGAAGTTTGTGGTTATAAATTTAAAAGAGTAGTTGTCAACACTACCCGATCTCATGCTCCCTCTTTATAAAAAATATATTTTAATGACTTCTTTATTATCCTAAAATAATATTTATAGTTAAGATAACCTACCCACTAATGTAATTTTAAAGAAATGGTTGAGCAGTAATAATTATGGAAATAAAAGAAAAGTAACTTTAAAGTAAAAGTAATATATATTATAATATAAATTCTCAGCACAGCTATTCTGGACAACATTACGTTTGCAGATACTTGGTCCTATGCATAGAATGAACTGGATATGTGAACTATAAATACCAAAGGATACAACTATGTTGTACTGGTGACTCAAATACCACAAATGATAATGCTATCAATGATGTGATTTTTCCAAAATAGTGAACGACATAAAAAAAAAAATCAGAGCTTCCCTCCTTGAGATATTGGAGGGAGCTGAATTTCTATAAAATTCAGTGTGTATGAAAAAATACTATGGGCTGGGCATGGTGGCTTATGCCTATAATCCTTGCACTTTGGGAGGCCAAGGTGGGAGAATTACTTGAGGCCAAGACTTTGAGGCCAGCATGGGCAACATAGCTAGACCCCATCTCAATAAAAAAAAGGTGTCATTTTATAAAATATAGTTTGGTTTTAGACTCCAATTTTCCCCAACATGAATGTTCAGAGGGAAATTTGAAAGTCTGTGAGACGCGGGACAGACTTTCCCATATTTTGAAGGATATTTGGTATTCTTGGTCTCCTGCCAGTTAGATGACAGTAGTGTCATCTGATCATTGTGACAACCAAAAAAGTCGTCAAATTCTTAAACACTCCCTAATATATCTGTACTGCTCTCCCAACCACATTGTGATCTGACCATTTGTAGCGATTTCATTCATGGTTGTTTATGTTTTTCTCCAACCACTGATCAACTCTTCAAGTATAGGCTGCGTAGGAAGAGAACTGGACTTAACCAGAGTTGGTTTATATATATTTTTAAGTGAATACAGAGAAGGAGAAGGGGCAATGGGTTGAGGGCAAGCACAAGACAGTGGCTATGACGCTGGACCATGAATCTTAACTGAGTACAAAGGGAAGAGCTTACCTGGCAGGGAGGTTATGGAATATGAAGAAGTGATCAATGCAGTGGCTTGGATCATCTGGAAGAGTTGAGGAATTATTGGAGTAGAGATACTTAAATACATGAACTAGCGGAAAAGGAGGTGGTGGTGAAAGGGTGGTGGTGTTGAAAATAGGATTTTGAAAGTGGTGTAGTTATTTGTATTGACCAGTTTGAGGTTGTGTTCATGGGAAGGGTAGGCTGATATTTGAAAAGGGGTTAAAGTCATGGGAGGCCCTGAGAGGCCAGGGTGGATTGTCTACTTAGATAATGAAAAGATGTTGGCTAATTACAGGAGCAGAGGTAGAGAGAACAAAAGTAAGCCAGAATAATAAACTCTTCAATGAATGAGAAGAGAGGATAAAGAACTGATACAAATGCAACCAGGAAGCGAAGTAGGTGTTATGGTCTATTGATATGTGCTTCAAAGTAACTGGGGATCTTTGGAAGTGGATGGAGTAACAATAAACTAGATATGGCTATGAGAAACAAGAAAGCAAGCTTTTATATCTCCAGGCCCAGCAGATGTTGACATGTGAATGAGAAAACTACAAGAAAGGTTTTCAAAAGAAGCAGGTTCTTGGAGGTAGACCACATATTCCAAAAGATAAAATAAAATTGGTATGACTTAAATATATGTGTGCCTCTCACTTTCACCTGCAGTTGTAGGAGCTTACCGCCTTCTGAAGTTGTTAGCTAATATTCCAATAACTCAAATATGTTGTCTGAATTAATGAACTTTCCATTTCTCTTTAGACTCCAGTTTGGATTGCTGGGTATTTGTTGTCTTGTATGTAGCCTCTACGTAGAGCCTTGTCTCTACGAAACAAGATGTATAAAAAGCATTGCTCAGATAATGAATGTGTGATTTCACAGAACAAAGAAGAGAAATACAAGGCCAAGTACTATGGATCGATCTGATGGGGCTGAGGGATCTCAGAAAATTTGCTTTAATTATAAATACAGTTGCTGTATCACATCTTAAATTACCACTAACTAACTTTATTATGAAGCTTATCTCCCCCCCATGAGATGAATTAACTAGTTTTCTGTATCTTTATGGTTTAAAGTATTTTATATCACATGAAAAGATCTGTCCCACATTCTGCAAAGTTATATGAGCAGGAGCTCATTTTTAGTATTTTCTATTTCAAATTTGTGAGGTTTTCTTCCAGAAATTCATTTATTCATTAGAATTATTGTATTTATTAATATATACATGCATAATATACTCTTGCTTTTCATTTTGTTAATGTTAAGTATTTAGTTCAATTTTCCTGTCTGGTTTGTCTTACATTCTCATTCACCTAGATTTATTTGCAAGAGATTTGCTATTATATTTTTTATTTCACAGACATATTTTGGGGGTTGTTTCTACTTTTTGCCTACTATTAATAGTGTGCTGTGAGCTTTCATGCACAAGTATTATTTGAATACGTACTTTCAATTCTTTTGAGTTTATACATGGGATTGCTGGGTCATGTTGCATTCTAGTATTTGACTTTCTGAGGAACTGCCAAACTGAAAAACACTTCTTTGGACCATTCTGCTGAGGATCTACTTTCCAAGTTATTGATTTATATTTGAACCTTTATAATAATTTCCATTCACCTATTTTCCTTAGGACAATTTTATATTTAAAAAATAATAATTTGAGTTTAATGCTTTATTAATTTCCCTTCTCTACTTAGCTTTTAATAAATTAGCACTTAATATTATAAATTTATCTTTGAATATAATTCTACATGTATCCTGTAAGACTTCAAGTACATTATTTCATTGTTTACTAAATATCTATTGATCACATTTTTTTTTCCCTCTATCTGGTACCATAGAGTGTTAGGGGAGAGAATGTATGTTTACTTATAATTAATATATAATTAATATAATACTTATATTACTTATGATAAATATTATACTTATATATAATGTAATTAATATAATTACTATATAATATATGTGGTCACAATTGTGAAATTGCATTTATATCTGATCTTATTTTCCCATTTGTCACAATATATGACTTATTCCATTTTTATTTTAAAATTATATTAAAGCTTATTTTGCGTATATGTGGCAAATATTACAAATATTCCATGAATTGTTGAGAAAGATATATTCTCCATTAGCATATTACAATGTATAGAAATACTTACATTTATTAGTTATAGCAGTCAGATATTTTATGTTCTTATTTTTTACTTTAAAAAAATCTGGTACTTTATAATCTGTTGGTCTTTTAATAATGTATCCGACAATAACTGTATGTCAGTTAACTTCTCTTTTACTATCTAAAGTTTTGCTTGATTTTTATGTTAATATTGTTATTTATGTCATTGTTATTATAAAAGGACTGTTATTCTACTTTACCTTTTGCCTCAAATACAGTTGTCTAGCAATAACATTGCCAATTTTACCTTAATGCTCTCCTGATTTTAAAATTTATTATTTTTTAGTGAGTTACTCTCAATTGTGTTTCTTTACACAGCAAAATTTCAGATTTGGGTTTTTAATTCAAACTGAGTTTTTGCCTAGTATATAGTAAGTACTCAATGAATAAAATGAATATTTTAAAGGGATATTTAACCTTGCTAAATTTCTTTTTGTATTTTTATCTTTTGTTTTAGGTGGGCCATAAAACATGAAGGAACCAGTAAGCCAGGGCAGTGGAAACATTCCAGAGTTGAAAATCCTCTGTGGAACAAGCTTACCTACATGTGGCCTGTCCTTCCCAGTGGCCAACTTAATGAGGTTGTGTTGCTTAGCTTAAGAGATGGTCATTGAGACTTACTTTAAGGCCCAGTTGTGTGGTCAAGTTCCTGACAACTTCCATATAGCTTTTGAATTGCAGCTGTTAGGTGCAAGGTATCAAACTTGCTAATTCTGTTGTTCTATCAATTAATTAGAAAGATGTGTTTAAGTCTCCCATTATGGAGATGAACTTATCAATTTTTTCTTGTAATCTGTCAAATATTGCTTCATATATTTTGAGATTTAATTCTCAGGCACACACGTGTTCAAAATATTCTATCTCCCTGGTGAATTAAAACTTCTATTATTATGTAGAAACTGTCACTAGCTCTAGTAAAAGTCTCATTTATCCAGTACTAATAGAAACATTCCAACTTTCTTTTGGTTATTATTTTCCTAGTATATCTTCCTTCCACCCTTTCCTTTCTGTGTTTATATGTTCTTCTGTTTTAGAGGGGCTCCCAGTAATCAGCATATAGTTCATTTAAAAATTTTATCTGGCAATTTTTGTCTGTAAAGTATTTGGTCTTTTCTATGTGTTGCAATTACAAGTGTGCATTGTATTTGGATTATTATGTGCTTTCTATTTGTCCTGGCTTTTCTGTTTTTTCTCCTCACCCCATTCTTGTGTTCTTTTAGACCAATTTTTTTTCTCATTACATTTTCCCTGTCAACTAGTTTGGAAATTATACCCTCTATTTTCATTCTGTTTATTTCTGAACATTTTAGCTTGCATACCTAAATGATCAAAGTCTAAAGTTAACAAATATTTTAATTTGTTGCTTTCTTCTCTCATATAATCCAATCATATGATTTGTGACTTATATGCTATTATTATAATATAGTGTAATTTTATATTTTAATAATTTTCCATTAGATCATTTTTAGAGTTATCCCCAATTTTTCATCTTTCTGGTTATAATTTCTTCTTACCTTCCAGTCCTTCCACCTGGGCTACTTTATTTTAGCTGAATACAACCTTCTTTTAGTTACTGTCAGCAAGCTCTTCTCATTTTTACTTATCTGAAAATGTCTTTATTTTGCCCTCATTCACATAAGGTATTTTCACATAGCAAAGCAAATACATCATCACGGACTTCTTTCCATTGTCGTTATGGAGAGGTCAGCTATCACTCTAAATGTATTCCCGTGTAGGTATCTATCTTTTTTCTCTGGTTGGTTTTAATATCTTCTCTCCTTTCTGGTATTCTACAGTTTCAGCACAATGTATCTGGGAGCAGATTTCTTTTTATTTATCATCCTTCAGATTCTAAGATTCTTTGGGGTTCTTGAATCTGTGGATTGGCATCTCACAGAATTTCTGGAAAATTATTACCTATCAACTCTTCAAATATTTTCTCTCTTATATTCTCCCACTCCCTTATTTTTTCTTTAAAAATTTATTTATAATTATTATGGATACATCATAGTTATACATAATTTATGAGATACATGTGATATTTTGATACAGGCATATCACATAGTGTGTAGTGATAAAATCAGCGTAATTAGAGTATCCATCACCTCAAGCATTTATCATTTCTTTGCTTTAGGAACATTCCATTTCTACTATTTTGGTTATTTAAAAATATACAATAAATTGTTGTTTAGTCATTCTATCATGCTACTGACTACTAGATCTTATGCATTCTATCTAAACTGTAGGTTTGTACCTATTAAATAACCTCCCTTTATTTGCTCCTCCCCACTACCCTTCCCAGCCTCTGGCAACCATCATTCTAGTCTCTATCTCCATGAGTAAAATTTTATTTATTTTTTTGCTCCTATGTGTGAGTGAAAACGTGCAATATTTGTCTTTTTGTGCTTGGCTTATTTTACTTAACAAAATGTCCTCCAGCGCCATCTGTGTTGTTACAAATGACAGGACTGCATTCTTTTTTATGGCTGAAATATTTCATTGTGTATACATTCAACATTTTCTTTATCCATTCATCTGTTGATGAATACTTAGGTTGATTCTATATTTTGCCTATTATGAATAGTGCTGAATAGTGCTGCAATAAACAAGGGAATGCAGACATTTCCTTGATGTATTGATTTCCTTTCTTTTGCAAGTATATACAGTAGTGGTATTACTGGAACATATGGTAGTTCTATTTTTAGTTTTTAGAGGAACCTCCACACTGTTTCCATAATGGCTGTACTAATTTACATTCCCACCAACAGTGTAGGGTTGGTGGGAGAAAAGGTTTCTCTTTCTTCTTATTCTCACCAGCATTCATTATTGTCTTTCTTTTGGATAAAATTCATTTTAACTGGGGTGAGATGATACTTCATTGCAGTTTTGATTTTCATTTCTCTGATGATTAGTGATATTGAGCATTTTTACATATACTTGTTTGCCATTTGTATGTCTTCTTTTAAGAAATGTCTATTCAGCTCTTTTGCCCGTTTTTTTTTGTTTTTTTTTGTTTTTGTTTTTGTTTTGTTTTTTTTACATTACACTTTAAGTTCTAGGGTACATGTGCACAACGTCCAGGTTTGTTAAATGCATATACACGTGCCATGGTGGTTTCTGTACCCATCAACCCATCATCTACATTAGGTATTTCTCCTAATGCTATCCCTCCCCTAGCCACCCACCCCCCGACAGGCCCCAGTGTGTGATGTTCCCCTCCCTGTGTCCATCTGTTCCCATTGTTCAACTCCCACTTATAAGTGAGAACATATGGTGTTTGGTTTTCTGTTCTATGGTTTGTGTGATGAGAATGATGGTTTCCAGCTTCATCCATGTCCCTGCAAAGGACAAGAACTCATCCTTTTTTATAGATGCATAGTATTCCATGGTGTATATGTGCCACATTTTCTTTATTCAGTCTATCATTGATGGGCATTTGGGTTGGTTTCAAGTCTTTGCTATTGTGAACCGTGCCGCAGTAAACATACATATGCATGTGTCTTTATAGTAGAATGATTTATAATTCTTTGGGTATATACCCAGTAATGGGATTGCTGGGTCAGATGGTATTTCTGGTTCTAGATCCTTGAGGAATCACCACAATGTCTTCCACAATGGTTGAACTAATTTACACTCCCACCAACAGTGTAAAAGCATTCCTATTTCTCCACATCCTCTCCAGCATCTGTTGTTTCCTGACTTTTTAACGATTGCCATTCTAACTGGCATGAGATGGTATCTCATTGTGGTTTTGATATGCATTTCTCTAATGACCAGTGATGATGAACTTTATTTCATATATTTGTTGGCTGCATAAATGTCTTCTTTTGAGAAGTATCTGTTCATATCCTTCACCCGCTTTTTGATGGGGTTGTTTGCTTTTTTCTTGTAAATTTGTTTAAGTTCTTTGTAGATTCTGGATATTAGCCTTTTGTCAGTGAATAGATTGCAAAAATGTTCTCCCATTCTGTAGGTTGCCTGTTCACTCTAATGATAGTTTCTTTTGCTTTACAGAAGCTCTTTAGTTTAATTAGAACCCATTTGTCTATTTTGGCTTTTGTTGCATTGCTTTTGGTGTTTTAGTCATGAAGTCTTTGCCCATGCCTATGTCCTGAATGATATTGCCTAGGTTTTCTTCTAGGGTTTTTATGGTGTTAGGTCTTAAGTTTAAGTCTTTAATCCATCTTGAGTTAATTTTTGTATAAGGGGTGAGGAAGGGGTCCAGTTTCAGTTTTCTATATATTGCTAGCCAGTTTTCCCAACACCGTTTATTAAATAGGGAATCCTTTCCCCATTGCTTATTTTTGTCAGGTTTGTCAAAAATCAGATGGTTGTAGATGTGTGGTGTTATTTCTGAGGTCTCTGTTCTGTTCCATTGGTCTATATATCTGTTGTGGTATCAGTTCCATGCTGTTTTGGTTACCGTTGCCTTGTAGTATAGTTTGCAGTCAGGTAGCATGATGCCTCCAGCTTTGTTCTTTTTGCTTAGGATTGTCTTGGCTATGAGGGCTCTTTTTTTGGTTCCATATGAAATTTAAAGTAGTTTTTTCTACTTCTGTGAAGAAAGTCAATGGTAGCTTGATGGGGAGAGCATTGAATCTATAAATTACTTTTATAATTTTCATGATTTTGATTCTTTCTATCAATGAGCATGGAATGTTTTTCCATTTGTTTGTGTCCTCTCTTATTTCCTTGAGCAGTGGTTTGTAGTTCTCCTTGAAGAGGTTCTTCACATCCCTTGTAAATTGCATTCCTAGGTATTTTATTCTCTTAGTAGCAATTGTGAATGGGAGTTCACTTATGATTTGGCTCTCTGTTTATCTATTATTGGTGTATAAGAATGCTTGTGATTTTTGCACATAGATTTTGTATCCTAAGACTTTGCAGAGGTTGCTTATCAGCTTAAGGAGATTTTGGGCTGAGACGATGGGGTTTTCTAAATATACAATCATGTTATCTGCAAACAGAGACAATTTGACTTCCTCTCTTCCTATTTTAATACCCTTTATTTCTTCCTGTTGCCTGATTGCCCTGGGCCAGCCACTTCCAATACTATGTTGAATAGGAGTGGTGAGAGAGGGCATACTTGTCTCATGCCAGTTTTCAAAGGAAATGTCTGTTCAGCTCTTTTGCCCATTTTTTTGTTAGGTTATTTGATATTTTTTCCTATTGTTTGAACTTCTTATGCATTCTAGTTATTAGTCCCTTCTCAGATGTGTCATTTGCAAATATTTTCTTCCATTCTGTGGGTTGTCTCTCTACTTTGTTGCTTGTTTCTTTTGCTGTGCAGAAGCTTTTTTAGCTTGACATGATCCCATGTTTTCATTTTTGCTTTGGTTTCCTGTGATTTTGTGGTATTACTCAAGAAATTCTTCCCAGACTATTCTTGTCCTGAAGTTACTTCTTAATGTTTTCTTCTAATAGTTTCATAAGTTTACATCTTAGATTTGAGAATTTAATTCATTTTGAGTTTATGTTTGCATATGTTGAGAAGTAGGGGTCTAGTTTCATTCTTCTGTTTATGGATATCCATTTTCCCCTAGCACCATTTATTGAAGAAGGTGTCCTTTTCCCAGGGTATGTCCTTAGCATATTTGACAAAAATGAGTTCACTGTAAATGCATGAATTTATTTATGGGCTATCTAGTCTATTCTTTTAGTCTATGTGTTTTTATGCCAGTACCATGCTATTTTGGTTACTATAGCTTTGTAGTATATTTTCAAGTCAGGTAATGCTTCACTCTGTTCTTTATAGAAATCTGATCAGGTGCACACAAGACCTTCTTATTTTGACTTCCATGCCTCTTAACTCCTCTTTAATATTTTTTATCTCTTTGTATCTTTATGATACACTTTTGCATCATATTTTCAGACATTTTTCTTCCAGATTATTAATTTTCTCTTCATCTTTGTCTAATATTATTTAAACTCCAAGGATCAACCTGTGATATGAATCCCCAATGATTATTTTTCTTCACACAGTGAAAATGTTTGAGATAGTCCGTTTTACTTGCAACATCCTGGAAAAGTATTATTTATGGTTTACCTTTTCAGTGAAATTTAGCCTGTTGTGATTCTTGTTTTATGAAGGGAGATGGTCTCCTATTAGATCTTTTTCCTTGGCTGACCTCTGGAATTTGTTTCCTGAGCCCTTTCTCTGCAAGATCAAATTCCATTCAGATAAAAGCTAGGTTCAGCATTCTGCTTATCTCTCTGGATCTCTAGTATGTATTATTTTATTTCTAGGTCAATGGCACAGTCTAAAAGATTTTTTAGAAATAATTTATCCTGACTTTTTAGTTGTTTGCAGCAGAGAGTCAATCAACTTGTCCATTTTGTCATATTTTCTGGTCTCAACCAAGTTTTTATTCTTTCCTCTTAAAAATCCGGATCCCTTGTGCTTTCTCACTGATTGAATCAATGAATTGCAGCACTTTTGATAATGAACAGATGGAGTCTGAAGCCAAGAAGTCATTGCTTTGGCCCCTAAAGATGTTCTTAAACTTAGACTGTAGTGAAGCAGCATTCTGGAAAACTGAGTTTTGTTTTTTGTTTTTTTTTTTTTTAAAAAAAAAAGAGTTCTTCAAAATAGCAGAAGCCTTGTGCTGGACAGCCTAAGCCAGTGGCTGTATGAATTCATGTTTGAACCTCAGGGTTTGAGGGCCAACATGGAGCCAAGAGTGAAGGGGTGGCATAGAGAGACAAGCAGGCCCAGCATGAGCCAAGAAAAAAGACTGTGAGTTGCACTGATTTTTCTACAGAGGTTCAAGGAGGATGAGGCTAAAAGCAGAGATCAGGCAGGATAACGTACACCTCTGCTGGTGGTAAGCAGGTGCCAGCAGGTTGTCTAGTAGCCAGAGAGGGCAAGAGGCATGTCCTTAGAGGCCTCTGAGAATCCAGGACATCACAAGTACCTAAATATGGACACTGTGGACCTCTTTCCCAATGGTATATGATTTATTGAGCTTTCATCTGAACTCTGAAACCATCTTCAGGGGGAAAAGTGTATCTTTGAAAGAAAACAACAGTCCTGTTAAGAAGTTCCTAGCAAACTATCACAAGAACAGAAAACCAAACACCGCATGTTCTCACTCATAGGTGGGAACTGAACAATGAGAACACTTGGACTCGGGAAGGGGAACATCACACATTGGGGCCTATCATGGGGAGGGGGGAGGGGGGAGGGATTGCATTGGGAGTTATACCTGATGTAAATGACGAGTTGATGGGTGCTGACGAGTTGATGGGTGCAGCACAGCAACATGGCACAAGTATACATATGTAACAAACCTGCACGTTATGCACATGTACCCTAGAACTCAAAGTATAATAATAAAAAAAAAAAAAAAGAAGTTTGAACCTTCAATTTGATTGAATAGGTAGTCAAAAGGACAGAGCTAAAACATGAACAAAAAAAGAGGCTGTTTTAAATAGGCAGAAACTGGGACACTTCTAGTTGGAATATCAAGCTTCCCACCCACCTAATGGATGGACAGTGAATAGAGATGCCTCACAAGAAGAGACTTTCTTATGTAGGGAAAGAGAAAAAAATATAATTATTACAAATTTCATAGATTGTGCATATCTATCGCTCTATGGATGGATGGATGGATGGATAGATAGATAAATAGATAGATAGATAGATAGATAGATAGATAGATAGATAGATAGATTTTTGAGATGGAGTTTCGCTCTTGTTACCCTGGCTGAAGTGCAATGGCATGATCTTGGCTCATTGCAACCTCTGCCTCCTAGGTTCAAGCGATTCTCCTGCCTCTGCCTCCCAAGTAGCTGGGATTACAGGCATGTGCCACCACACCTGGATAATTTTTTATTTTTAATAGGGATGGGGTTTCACTATGTTGGTCAGGTTGGTCTTGAACTCCTGACCTCAAGTGATCCACCTGCTTCAGCTTCCCAAAGTGCTGGAATTGCAGGCATGAGCCACTGCACCTGACCAATATTGTGCATACATATATTTAACTTGGCATAAAAGTACAAGTAATTCAGTTAATTAATTGATTTAAGTGATTAATGGTAATTATATCACAAAACCTAAGTGAACAAAGTTCCTTTTGTTTATTTATTTATTTTTATTTTTTATTTATTTATTTTTTTTGAGACAGAGCCTCATTCTGTCGCCCAGGCGGGAGTGCAGTGGCACAATCTCGGCTCACTGCAAGCTCCGCCTCCCGGGTTCACGCCATTCTTCTGTCTCAGCCTCCCGTGGAGCTGGGACTATAGGCGCCCGCCACTGCGCCCGGCTAATTTTTTGTATTTTTAGTAGACACGGGGTTTCACCATGTTAGCCAGGATGGTCTCGATCTCCTGACCTCGTGATCCGCCCGTCTCGGCCTCCCAAAGTGCTGGGATTACAGGCGTGATCCACCGTGTCCGGCCCAAAATTCATTTTAATATTTACCTTAAAAATGACATTTTTGGCCAGGAGCGATGGCTCACGCCTGTAATCTCAGCACTTTCGGAGGCTGAGGCGGGCGGATCACGAGGTCAGGAGTTTGAGACGAGCCTGACCAACATGGTGAAACCCCGTCTCTACTAAAAACACAAAAATTAGCCGGACATAGTGGCAGATGCCTGTAGTCCCAGCTACTGAGGAGGCTGAGGCAGGAGAATTGCTTGAACCCAGGAGGCAGAGGTTGCAGTGAGCCGAGATCGGGCCACTGCACTCCAACCTGGGAGACAGAATGAGACTCCCTCCCCTGCCCCCATAAAAAGACATTTTTGTTGATGGTCTTTGATTTGACAATTACATGATCTTAGGCATGAATACAAACTACTCCAAAGTTCTCTAGGCTATTCAAACAGAACCATAGCTTTTGTGTGGAGTAGATAAGTTACTGTACCCCAACAAAATTCTGGCCCTTACTTGTAAACTGAAAGGAAAGAACTAAGGCACTATAGTAGCTAAAGATAGACAAGTTGACCATGTATTTCAAAATGACTCAGTCTAACGGTCCTCCTACTTCTTGAAATGTCTCAGGAAGAGAAGAGAATACTTACCAAGCAGGGAAACTCAGATAGCTCTTTTAAAATTAAGTACAGTGTATTTCACTTAAAGTCTGAATCCATCTTATTTGAAGGAACCATATTTTCTTCCAGTCCTATTTTCAGGCAATTGATTTTTTTTAGCAAAACAAGCTCTATTTCAGTGAACAGTTACATGCAATTCATATTTTGGTTGGAAAGCTTTCCATATAAATAAACTTTGATTAGGAAATGCGACATTCATATTGTGGCATTCAGAATACTTTGGGTACCATAAGCATAAATAATAATTTTATACCAGATTTAAGTTTCCAGTTTTACTATTTATTTGACCATTATTTATTATATATTTAGGCGATGCAGACAGAGTAAGGAAGGAGATAGACATGGTTCCTAACTTTGTGAAGCTTACAGATTAAGAAGTATAAGCTATGAGTCAACAAGGAAGAAACCAGAAAAGGAAGGAGACAGAGTTGATGAATAAAGGAGAAGGAAGGGAGAGAGAAGCAACTCACAGAAAAAGTTTGGTGTCCCAGAAATCAAGGCTATTCATTGAGCCAGTTTATTTAGTTATAACGCCACTATGAAGAAAGATCAACTGGGCTGACTGTCTAAATGGGCCTGAAAATTAAGTAAAAATACTAAATCTAGGAAAACTATCTAACAACACCCTGAGTGAGACTCTAATTCTCTTAGTTCCTTAACGAGAAGCTTTCAAAATAGAATGACTAATGGAAGATTTAAGGAAGTATGAACAATATAGAAATATGGAATTATCTTGGTAATGTCTCAAACTGCATTAATACCAAAGAGGTACCTCTCAGTGGTGACAGCTGCTTTGAGAACTGATTTCATGCTGTCCTCACTTTTAAAAATTATTCATACTAAAAGGCAATTGATAATATTTTTATGAACAAATAGCATTTAATATATCTAGGGATATCAGTATTTTTAAAATATAGTAAAGCTTTATTGAAAACCAAGATTAATAAATTCTTTTGGTTTCTTTTGTGACTAAGTTCACTGGAAAAAAATTAGAGGAACTCAAGTTATTTTCTCACTCCGTGGGAGAAAAGTTGTGAATTGAGAAATTGTGCTTCTAAACACTTAAAGGTAAGGAGCAATGGATTTTCATATTCAAGGAAGAAATTGTGGTAAAAAGTAAGATTAAAAAGATGTAAGATTTTGGAATGAGCTGTTGGATAGTTATTTTAAAATATCTAAATTAAAATATACCCATTTGGATGGGCCGTGCCAGACAGAAGAAAGTTAAAAGTGTATTACTCTGTTGAGAGATGTAATAAGTAACTACCAGAGTAAAGAGGGGGGAAAAAGGAGACATGGGAAGGCTCAGGAGAGAACATTGAAGAATATATTATATTGTTAATAGCAAATAGATAAAGGAGGACGAATATAGCTATGAAACTTAGATTGCTGGTTAAGAGCTGGACTCCCAAAACAAACACATGCTGTCTCTGTTATGAGAGAGAGATGAAAAAGAAAAAGAATGATCAATTTAAGGGAGCACCATAGCTCATCTAGGATCTCCTAACAGTGGAGCTGTGAAATAGAGCAGTGTGAACACACAGAAAACCAATAAAGACATGAATGGGAACATAAGAATTCCAACTGAGAAATTGGAGGGAGAAGAACCAGCACTCCAGTCAGTTTAATTACATATCTGTACTTTTTGTTGTCCTTCATTATCCCAACACCATATTTCTCTATGTCTATGAAGGACAGAATGAAAGTGCCTGAAACACCAGAACAAGAATTAAAGCAGCTTAAAGGAAGAAGCAGCAGTAGTACTTAGCATTTGTAAAGTTTTGAAACCCAGGTTAACTTTTTAATCTCATTTAATTGGATTTCTGTGATGCCTCACACTAAAAGGGGAAGACTCTTGGGCTTCCTTCATCTTACTGGAAAGTAGAGGAAGCCATCCAAAGACAGCAGTATTTCAGTAGTGCCAGAGCCAATGTCTGCAGATGCTATCACTTGTCATGGGACAAATTGGAAGTGAGAAAATGTAGAAATAGCTAGGAGCTAAGACAGCACACTTCAGATATGTTCATCAGAAATATAGCATACTTGAGATATTGAAAAAAACATTTCCACACCCTAAATCTGTGAATTGACATGTATCAGACAAAGCATGAAGGAGAATCTTGTTTCTTTTTTTTTTTTTTTTTTTTTTGAGGCGGAGTCTCACTCTGTTGCCCCCAGGCTGGAGTGCAGTGGCGAGATCTCGGCTCACTGCAAGCTCCGCCTCCCGGGTTTACGCCATTCTCCTGCCTCAGCCTCCCGAGTAGCTGGGACTACAGGCGCCGCCACTACGCCCGGCTAATTTTTTGTATTTTTAGTAGAGACGGGGTTTCACTGTGTTAGCCAGGATGGTCTCGATCTCCTGACCTCGTGATCCGCCCGTCTCGGCCTCCCAAAGTGCTGGGATTACAGGCTTGAGCCACCGCGCCCGGCCAGAGAATCTTGTTTCTTTTGCCTTTCCCTGCCATGGTTCAGAAAGAAAGAGAGATATATTAGCTATTTTACACCAAGACTTCAATGCAACAGTAATTTTCTAATGAGATTCCCTCACCATCTCTGTCACCTGCCCAGTCCTTGCTTCATAATCTTTTATGACTAAAACTAGTATAAAAGTTGATTTTCTCCATCAACTAAATTGTTTAATATCTCCGCTGTAGAATAGTTATAGACAAATCCCAAACATACTTATTGAAGTTATGTGACTCCATCCCACTACTTCCCTTTATACAACAGGCCAATTTCAAATAAAAATACACAATGAGGTTGTCATAACCTTTGATAATTTATTCTCAGTAACCATAATAAGAAAAAACAGCCCCATGTTGCTCCATTCATAGATAGCAGACACTTATCTAAATAAACACTTGATTGTCTAGCCTTGCAATATTATTTGTGTACTGGTGAAAGATTCTCAGTTAGGTTTAAGAATAAAATAAAACTTCTTTAGTTCAAATTTTTCTTATTTAGAATTGTGTTAAGTCACCCTTATTGTCTGTTACTGTTGTTAACATGTTTACCAAGCAAAATATTCTAGTGAAAATATAAAGGAAAAAACGTTTAAACTGAAATCATTCTTCTCATCAGATTCTTAAACACTTACTTATACTGCTTTCTCCTAATTAAATGTGCAATTAATGGTATTTATGCACTCATCTCACAAATTTGTGCATCATGATTAGATGCTTTTTCAGTAATATTCACAATTTTCAGAACTTTGTTTGTAATTTATTTAAAACACTTTCTACAATATAGTTGCAAGATTCAAGAACTTTTCAGGGAATGTAAGTTAATATAATAATGTATGTCGTCCTAGCTTTTAAAAATTACTAGCTTTGGAAATTTTAGATTGACTAGGGAAGGCTTCATTGAGGTAATATTTGAGTAAAGACCAGAAGAACAAGCAGATCTCTAGGAAAAGAGCATGCCAGGAAATGTAAACAACTTAGATGATGTGTTTAAGGGACACTGCGGTAAAATATGACAGAAGCAGTGTGAGTGAGGGAGAGGGCAGCAGGGCATAAGGTCAGAGAGAAAATAGGGGATACTGATCATGCAGGGACTTCCAGGTCATTATAAGGCCTTAGGCTCTTAGTCTGAGATAGAAAGCCATGGGAGGGTCTGGAGCAGAGCAGTGATATGCTCTGACTTAAGGATAAATAGGATAATTATGACAATAGAGTAAAATGGGTTGAGGTAGAAACAGGAATAAGCAGTTAGAAGGCTTTTGCATTCTCTAAATGAGAAGAAATAATTTCTTGAACCACGATGGTAGGAATGGAGGTGATGAAAAGTAGTTAGTCCTTGATATAGGGTCCTTGATATAGTCTAATAATGCAAGCATGTTTTACTGATGGATTAAGTTAAAACTAAATAGCTAAAATAATTTTATAAGACTATATATTAGAAATTTACAAAGATGTTTTAACTAACTTGTGAGACAAAGAAGAAAGCATAATGAAAATTTTAAAAAGGAAATATTTAGAATCAAAGCAAAAGGTGTGAGATTCAGCTAAAGCATACCTGAAGGAAATTTATAGCCCTAAATGCTTGTATTAAAATGGAAAAGAGGCTAAAAATTAATGAGATAAGCATCTGTTCTGCCAATGGTGACAGAATGAGGTCAAAGAATTAGAAGGAAAGAAATAGTAAATTATAAGAGCAGAAACTGATACAATAGATGATTCATATAAACCAGAGTCATCAAAGTCAAATTTAGGTTCTTTGAAAATATTAATAAAATCGACATAATTGGCAAAACTGATTAAGATAAAAAATAATAATATTAAAAATGTTATCAAAACTCCAGGGGTTCAGTCTAGGTCCTGCTGCTTGCCACACAGAAAGTCAATCACTGAGACAACCAGTATTGCCAGGGAGGAAGGCTTTAATCTCATTTAATTGGGCTGCAGCCAAGGACATGGGAGATCAGTTTCAAATCTATTTCCCTGGCCAATTAAAATTAGGGGTTTATATAGCAGGAAAGAAACACAACCATGTATGGAAAAACAGGAACTAGGGAGAGGTAAAGAAGAGGGATTGGTCAACAGGAAGCAGGCGGTTGGTTAGGCAATCATGACAACTGGGAGTCTGGCATCTCATTGTCCAGATACAGTGATCTGGTATGTTTTAATTCCTTGATGCTATCTGGGAGGCCTGATGGTTGGCTTCCTGAGAAAGGAACTCAGATAAGACAAATGTAACTTTCTCAAGTTTCAAGACTGGAAGGGTAAATTTCTATGTTTATTTGAGAGAAACAATTAACATAAGTTCTATGGGATAACTGGGCCAGTTTCAAGAATAAAAGATATGAATATAGAAACTGAGCGATTCAGAAGATCATAAAAGAATATTACAAGTAACTTTGTAATATAATAGCTTAAAGTAGCTTAAAGCTTATAGCAGCTTAAATAAATAAAATGGCCAAATTTCTGGACAAAAGTAATATAACAAAATGGACCCAAGAAGAGACAGAAAGCCTAAATAGTCCAATAACCATAGAAAAAATAGAATCAATAGTCAAAATTTCCACACAGAAATAATTTCATGATCTAATAGTTTTACTGACAAATTCTACTAAACATAGGAAACAAATATTTCAGAATATAAGAAAAGAAGTGTGAGAAAACATTTTAAATGGTCCATTTTCAAGACACGATAAATCTAAGTACTGGCAGCCAGCCTGCAAATGTAACAAACTGCTGGGCTCATGTACCTAGAAGGTCACAATAAGCAAACAAAATGTAGAGGTGGGGTCAGCTCATTAAAGAGAAGAAAGTTTCATTATTGGGAAATTGAAACTTAATTAAGAGGGGAAAGGGATGGTTTATAACCTTATAAGGGGAATAATGAAACTTAGGCAACATTCGGGAAGATTTTAACCCCATAGTTCTCAACCAGTGAGGAACTGGGAGAGGCACTTGTGTGGTGAGAGATAAATTACCTGTTGTGACTGCCCCAATGTGCCTGCTCACCAGACACCTGATCTTTCAAGACTGTTATTAAAAAGTCTAACTTTTGCAGTTCTTTGTGCCTCTAAGTCCATTCTTTGGGTTTGGACGGGTGAGTGTGTTTCTCACAACCTGGTGGCCCATCCAGGATCTCTGTGCCTGCATGGAGTGGGACTCCAGCCAAGAGGGGAGAAGTGTCCCACTCAATTTAGGTGGCCTGCTGTGTCCAGGTGTCCCAGCTCCCCACTGAAGCCATAGATAAACCCGAGACTGTTACTCAGGAGACAGTGGAGGTAACACAGGGAGAATAGCAAGCACCACGGCAACCAGGCAACCTCGTGCATGAGCCAAGGTAGGAAAATTGGACTATACGTACTGCCTTGGTGGTTGGGCATTTTTGGAGGTTGAGTATGTGTGTCTGAGACATATCCTAGATACAAAGCAAGTGTGGAGTCCCAATCTGTGGTTCCATTATCCCGCGAGGGAAACAGCTGGAGACAGACGAAGCAGTTGATTCACAGGGTATGAAAGAAACATCCAAGAAGGGGGTTGAGTACACAGGAAAACTCAGACATGAGGACCAGCTGAAAATGGGAAGCAAAAATTCTAGGCCTAGGGAACAAAGGAAGGAGGGAGCCAATGTGGCCACCTCCAATATCCCTGCAGATAATTCATAGGGAAGGATGTTACAGGCTTGGGGAAATAATCCCCAAACCAGGAATAAGGAAAAACAAAAAATGATAAAGTATTGCTGTTTTATCTGGCCCAAAGACCCCATTAGTAAGCCTTCAGTCATTTAGCCTAAGTTTGGCTCAGATGAGGATTGGGTGTGTCAAGCTTTAATTCTCTATATGAATAATAAAACCCCATCCTCACAAGAAGAGATAGGTTATGCTGTCTGCTGGATCAAGTAATTAGCCCCCATGGTCCCCCTCAAAGAAGAAAGGGAAAAAGGGATAAAGTAAGAAAGGAAAATTAGAGAAAGGGGAAGGAAACAGCAAATGTAGAGGGCCAGAGAGGGACAGAAAGAGTTAAGTTGCTGACCCTGAAGGCAGGGGAGAGCCAGCTGCACAGCTGTGTGTGAGAGCTGGCTGCTAAAAACTTTTGATAAAAGCTGCTGCTGAAGCTTTGTCGTTTCAGCAGAGCTGTCCGTCTTTGCAGACAGACAGGAGGGAGCCAGGGCACAGCACGGCTTGGCTTGTGTTCAGAGAGAGAAAGAGGAAGAAACTGAGTGTAAGGGAGAAAGGAAACAGGAGATTACAGAGAGAGAGATAGAAGAAGAAAAATGAACGAGAGACTGGAAAAGACAGATCAAAGAGAGACACAGAAGGTGAGACTGGGTAGAAAAATAATGTAAAAGGAAGGAAGAGTACAAGAGGAAGTGAGAGGATATGGAGAGGTTGGCAGGGCTCAGGGAAGGTTCTGGAGGTTCAAGCAACAAGGAGGTGCAGGGAAAGGGTGCAGTGAGGCCACTGACGAGGGACAGAGCCCAGGAACTGGCAGATGCAAGTGAGAAAGCAATGTGGAGGAGAGTTTAGGATTAGGCTGCTTGAAGAGTAGTGGTTTGCCTACAGCAAAGTAGCTGTTTGTAAGCAGGCAGTAGAAAGGATTCAGGTTATGGAAGGGTAAATGGATGAGATAACCATTAAGGATTTTGTTGTTGTTTTCCTGAGGGGCTGTAAGTCCACCCGGGGCAGCTGTCAGTGAGGCTGCAGAAGGGTTGGGGGGCTACATAAGGAAGGTAAAGTAGAAACTGCAGAAGATTGATGGATGGAATGCAAAACCAATTGAGGAATTACTGAGGGAAGCTCAGAAGGTCTTTGTAAGGAGAGAGGAAGAGAAGCAGAAACAAAAAGCGAAAATCATGGTTTCCACTGTGGAAGAGGTAGTCAGGAAAAGGTTAGATCAAGATCTCCCTCGAAGGAGACAAGGGAATGACAGATTTCGACACAGAGAAAGAAGGGAAATGCAGGGAAAAGCTCCTAAGACTATGAGTGGATGTTACAAGTGTGGAAAGCCTGGGCATTTTTAGAGAGAATGTCCTGAATAGAAGAAAAGAAGACACGTTCATCATGACCGTTGATGAAGACTGGGGAAGTCAGGGGTTCCTTCTGAGTAGGTCCCACCAAGAACCCTTGATAAATTTGGAGGTGGGACCTGAGGGAGGAAAAGTGACACTTTGGGTTAATACTGGTGTGGCTCGCTCCTCCCTAATTCACCAACCAAGGGGTGCAGAACTCCACCCAATAGGGAAAATTGACACTATCAGGGGTAAGAGGGGAGGGATTTGAGGTTCTGATATTTAAGAAAATGTTCATTGGAACCACAACAAGTTGAGGGGTCACTCTTACATGTTTCTGAAGCAGGAACTAACCTCCTGGGTAAAATCATAGTTGTGAGATTGGGTTTAGGATTAGGAATAGAGGAAGGACAAATAAAGGTAATGATGGGCCTCCTAACAGAGGAGGAGGAAAGAAAAGTTAATCCCCTTGTGTGGGTTGGGAAGGCAACAGGGGAGGGCTAAAAATCACACCCTTACAGATTGAACTAAAACAACCATGAGAAGTAGTTTGCAGGAACAATATCGCATTGCTATTGAAGGGAGAAAAGATCTCCCACCAGCAATAGAGGGATTGATTAAAAATGGGCTATTAGAATCTACATATCACCATAAAATATTCCTTTGTGTCACTTACCTGGGAGAGAGAGTTTCTGTGTTTGTTCCCAGACATCTACCAGCTGCAGGCATCTTCCCCCAGTCTGCTTTTAGCTTCCCTTAGTGTCCCTAAAGGGAAAGGAATGTGCTTATTAAGGCCCACTGTTTTTACTGGGGCCCGTTGTATGAGTGTGAAGTTTGGTGATAATCCAGGAGTCTTCCCCTCTCCCTTTCTGTGCTTAAGCTGTTTATCTGTGATTTACAACCTGAACTTTCAGGTTGCCCTTTGTTAGAAGAGAATGATTTCTTTGAACTCCAAGAGTTTAGGAAGGAAGCTACCTCAAGGGTGTTAAGGGAAATTATGGAAGGTTTACAAATTAGATGGGATTATCATACTCCTTGGCATCCCCCTTCCTCTGGAAAGGTAGAAAGAATAAATCAAACTCTCAAAAAGTGTATCACCAAACTAATCTTAGAAACTAAAATGTTTTGAACCAAATGTCTCCCAGTAGCACTCCTTAGGATTAAGATAGCCCCAAGAAAAGACTTGGGATTGTCCGTCTATGAGTTATTATATGGACTCCCATATTTGGACAGGGCTATAGATCTTCCTACTATGGAAAACAAGGACCAATTTTTAAGAAATTATATATTGGCCATATCCTCCACCCTGTCATCCCTCAGGTTAAAAGGACTTCTGACTCAAACTCTGCCTCTTAAATTTGTGGTTCGCCACTTCCAGCCTGGTGACTTGGTGCTGATTAAGACTTGGAAAGAAGACAAGTTCCACCCAAACTGGGAAGGTCCCTATCGAGTGTTCCCAACCACAGAGACCGCTGTGCAAACAGCTGAATGGGGTGGACTGACTATACTACAGTCAAGGGACTGGTAAAATAGACCCCGGAAGAGAGAGAAAAAGACCAGTGCACAGGTCACCTGAGGAACCCTTAAAGTTAACTCTGAGAAAAATGTAAAAAGAAAACATGGGACCGGGTACAGTGGCTCATGCCTGTAATCCCAGCACTTTGGGAGGCTGAGGCAGGCGGATCACGAGGTCAGGAGTTCGAGACCAGCCTGACCAACGTGGTGAAACCCCATCTCTACTAAAAATACAAAAATTAGCCAGGTGTGGTGGTGCGCACCTGTAATCCCAGCTACTCAGGAGGCTGAGGCAGGAGAATCGCTTGAACCTGGGAGGCAGAGGTTGCAGTGAGCTGAGATCACGCCATTGCACTCCAGCCTGGGTGACAGAGTGGGACTCCATCTCAAACAAAAAACAAAATATTGTGGGGGTTTTTTTCCCTGTGTTGGGAAAAAAATCCCACAACATTTTCCACTCAGCATAACACATACATCTCCTTTTTCTGCTAGTATCATGTCTTAACGCAAGACATGATATTTTTGTTCCCTGGGTTTCTTTCCCTGTGTTGACAGCCCCTAACCCATATACCTGAGGTGCTACTTTTGGTTCTTGGTCTAGAACAGCTGGATTGTCAGTGGTGATGAGTATAGGATTACATTCTAAATTCTGGCAGTTATTTGGCAGGGAGCCTTTGGCCCCTTGGACACATGTAGTTTATTCTTCATGTGGCTGGGATGGGCTGCTATACAAAGAACAGAAGGTCAAAATGGAAACTGGCAGGGGAGTACTCCCTACCCAATCAGGCCCGAAACCAAATAGCTGCTGTGTTTGAGTCAGCACTCTACTGGTGGTCTACTATTAGGAGTGTGAATTGGATTAACTACATCTATTATAATCAAGAGAGATTCATCAGTTATACTTAAAATGCCCTCAAAGGGATGGTTAGCCAGTTTGATGCCACCAGCCGAGTGGCCTGGGAAATAGGCCTGCATTAAGACGTGATACTAGCAGAAAAAGGAGATGTATGTGTTATCCTGGGTGGAAAATGTTGTGGGATTGTGAACAAATCACCCTAGGGGGTCTTTCCCTGTGTTGACAGCCCCTAACCCATATACCTGAGGTGCTACTTTTGGTTCTTGGTCTAGAACAGCTGGATTGTCAATGGTGATGAGTATAGGATTGCATTCTAAAATCTGGCAGTTATTTGGCAGGGAGCCCGTGGCCCCTTGGATACATGTAGTTTATTCTTCATGTGGCTGGGATGGGCTGCTATACAAAGAACAGAAGGTCAAAATGGAAACTGGCAGGGGACTATTCCCTACCCAATCAGGTTGGTGATTAATGTAACCAAGACGGTAGCATCCCAGACTATAAGATTTGATGCCTGCCAGGTTTTACCTTGTGGGAATTTAGAAAACCAGAGATGGCTCTCGCAGGCAGATAAATATCTTTGCCCTGAACCAGATACAAGTTACAGTAGGGTATTACTCTGCCCCAGCTAGGATAACATATGGTGGACTACCCAATTTCAGGGTTGGACAGTAAACATAGGGTAAGTAACTCCGAACTGGAGACCCTTGAAGAATAAACTACATGTGTCCAAGGGGCCAAGCGCTCCCTGCCAAATAACTGCCAGAATTTAGAATGCAATCCTATACTCATCACCATTGACAATCCAGCTGTTCCAGACCAAGAACCACAAGTGGCATCTCAGGTATATGGATTAGGGGCTGTCAACACAGGGAAAGACCCCCTAGGGTGATTTGTTCTCAAACTAATCAAGGACTCAACCTCCCATTTGCCTGGGACTACTCCAAACCCAGACCCTAATAAACACTTTGCCAAATAATGACCCTAAAAGGGTAAAAATAATTGAGGTAAAGAATTTAAGGCAAACCTTAGAAATTGAGACAGCATACAGGGATGTGAATGCCTGGGTCAAAAGGGTCAAATTTTTGGTACAAACCCTCAACAAGAGTAACTGCTACATGTGTGCTGCAGGACAACCTCAGGCACAGGTGGTTCTGTTTCCCCTAGGATAGAATACCGATCCTAAAGGAATGCATTGCATGTTGGCTCCATACCAGGATAAGGATGCTTGGGGAAATGAGACCTATAAGACTCTGTCATTGCTCTTTCCCACATTACAGAGGTCGGATCCCTGAGCAATCCTCTCATTCTCTGTAGGGAATATGAACCACTCCTCTTGTCTCTCTAGGCAGGGGTCAGAGTTCAGTAAGCCCATGGGAGAACTCCCAACTTGTACCTACATCCTAAATGTCACTGGTTAGTCAAGCTATGGCAATTACTCAGCTCTCCATATACCCTAGGCTGGTGATATTGTGGGAAAAGGAACCTCCATATCCTGTTACCATCCAATTGGACCGGGACTTGTGCTTTAGTCCAACTGGCCATTCCATTCACCCTGGCATTCCACAAGATACCTGAAAATACACATGGCCACTGAATCCGGAGAGATTTGACAAATTCTTTTGATCCCAATATATATGTTGACTTGATAGGGTGTCGCCTAATAAATTTAAGGCCCAAAACCAAATAACTGCTAGGTTTGAGTCAGCACTCTTCTGGTGATCAACTATTAAGAGTGTGAATTGGATTAACTACATCTACTATAATCAACAGAGATTCACCAGTTATGCTTGGAATGCCCTCAAAGGGATGGTTAGCCAATTTGATGCCACCAGCCAAATGGCCTGGGAAACAGGCTTGCGTTAAGACATGATACTAGCAGAAAAAGGAGATGTATGTGTTATGCTGGGAGGAAAATGTTGTACTTTCATTCCTAACAATACTGCCCCAGATGGGACCATCACAAAAGCTTTTCAAGGGCCGATAACTCTAGCCAATGAACAGTCAGAGAATGCTGGAATTGATGACCCATTTACATGTTGGGTAGAAGGTTGGTTTGGAAAATGGAAAGGCATGATAGCTTCAATCCTTACCTCTCTTGTAATTGTGGCAGGAGTCTTAACAACAGTGGGATGTTGTGCCTCTAAGTCCATTCTTTGGGTTTGGATGGGTGACTGTGTTTCTCACAAGAAGCAATACTTTCCAACTCATTTCATGAGGTTAGCATAAGGTTCATACCAAATCTTGTGGAAGGTAATAAATGAAAATTATATGTTAATTTGATTTATGAATGTACATGCAAAAATCTTAAAGAAAATATTAACACATTTAATTCAACAATTTATAAAAAGTATCATACATCATGAGCAATTTTGATTTATCCAGGAAGGCAATATTAGTTTAAATTTTTTAAAATTAATGTAATTAACACATAAGTGATGAGAGTTTAGTTATATAGGCAAATCTCAGTAAATGAAGGAAAAAGAACTTTATATGATTTAATATAAATTCAAGAAAAGATATTAGCAAAATAAAAATTTCTTAACCCAATATAGAGCACTTATATCCCAAAGAGACTTTTAAAAAGCTAACCAGCCTCATTCTTAAATGTATATGAAATAGCAAAGGGCCAACAAGAGCCAATTCCCAAAAAAAGAAAAACAAGGTGAGCATCTTTGCCCTACCAGTTATCAAGACTTACCACATAAAAATACATTGTAATCAAAGCAGTACATTACTGTGAAGGGAAAGACAAACTGACAAACTGAAGAGAAACAAAAGCAGATCTGCACTTACATGCAGTAGTGATATTTTACAGGATGGTCATTGCAGATTAACAGGATATGCTGCCAGGACAATTGTTTATGAAAGTAGAAAAAAAAAAGAAAGAACAAACTTGGACCTTGCCCAGCATCATCACTGATCATCCCTTCCCACATTTACTCTTCTTTCACACACAAGTGTCTATCTCTGTGAACAGCAATACCATCTACCCAGTTACCCAAGCTGTGAACCTGGAAGCCCCCTTGCCTCCTTTTATTGCCCCAACATCATATTCTATTAATCCTCAAGTCTACCCCTCTTTTTACCAATCCTTTACTGCATTAACTCCTACGAAGGCTTCAGGAGTCAGTTCTACGACATTTTAAGAAAACTCAGGTTAGGTTCTCCTCCTATGTGGTCCCATCACACCTGTAACCTGTCGTCATACTTGCACTATTGTAATTGCCAGTCTATATTTAGGTAAGTTTCTGAAGACCTTCTAAAAATTATTTGAGGAAGAGTATCTTGTGTGGTTCATAGTTTTATTTTCAGTGCATAATATGCCAGAATATATGGCAAACATTCAAAAATATTTGAAGAATACATCAATTAATCAATAAATGATTTTATGGATGAATAGATACAAACTGAATAAAAAAGGAACTGAATTCTACAACTGAAACATGTGAAATGTGTTTATGTTCATTATTATTATTATTATTTTTGCAATATTCTCCAAATATATTCCTTTTTTTGCCAAATAGATTTAGTTTAAGGCAGTATTATTTCAGGCTATTTGAAAACCACTTTTGTCACATTCCTTCTTCATGCTGATTAAAGATATTTAACATGTAAGCAAAAATATTCCAAGTTCTGTTTTTCGAGAATGATGTTTCTCTGAGAGGGAATAAATCATTCATCTTGCAGCATAACACAGGTTGTTACAGAAATTTTAAAAATAATTATCTTTCCTCTTCAAAAAACATTAATTAGAATTGTCTGGAACATCTTAGGTACCCCAATACCTTTTTGTTGAATGAATGAGAGATTAAAGGTATAAACTGTGTTCAATATATTTTAAAATCTAGACATGACCCTTCTTCTATATTTATTATTATGTTTTTGTCATTTCTTTCTGAAGGAGTTTGATTGGCCGATACAAGGATTGCTTGTTCCGAGCAGTCCTCCCATGAAGAAACCCATCTGTAAGACAACGGAGCCATATGCCCCTGTGCGACTCAGAGTTTTGCGGAATGGAGACAAGAATAGAAACAGATCCCTTACTATCCTTGGTCCAGACATCTCACCTGGATGGAAAACACAGTAAGAACAACTTGTTCATACTTATTAAATACACTTTCTGGTTTCTACAGATTTTTGTGTTCTTCATTATGGACGTTTTTCTGTGGGAATTCTGTATTTATTTAGCAAAAGGGCTCTCATATTGATATTTGAAGATGAAAACAGAGACTAGGACTCATTTAGTTTCTTCATCAGGAATTTGATTTGAACTCTGCTGATACAGAAGTTAATGGATTAGAAATGAGTAGCTCTGATTTTTAAAAGTTCTATTTTTAAAAGTTCTATGATCAATGTATATTTGAATTAGCATTTTTGTTTGAATTTTATAAATGTGTCTTGAAATAATTGAACTCAACATCCTTCTTAAATATAATTTTGTAACTCCTTATTTAAGTTAAATTATACACGATTATGTTTAAATCTTTATAATATTTAATGAACAAATATAGTTCTCAAAAGTATAACTTTATATAATTTATAGTCTTCCTTGGAATAACATTTTAAAACTTTATCACCCTAGAAAGCGTTTATTGACACTTTAGCTTACCTTATTATTGGAATAAAATTTTCCCAATAGCCAATATTTTCTCCAACATTGAAGAAAAACCACCCACTGTATTTTCATTTTATGACAAAAGGCATCATAGATCATTGAAGAGCTCTGATGTAAAGAATGAGTTAAACACATTGTTTCTCATATTATTAGCAGCGATATTACCTCTTGACCTTTCTTTTGAGATGTTTAGAATATTTGAGGCTGCTGATAATAGCTTAGTATTACTTTCTTCACATTGATTAAATATACTTCATACATCGCTGAACAATGAGTAACATGCAGATTGGCTGACCACTGAACTGCCTGTAAGGATGATAAAGTAAAAAATTAATCTTCAAAGTAAAGTCAAGCCTGAAATTGAATTCTTTGACGCATACATTTCATAATTAGCTCATTCTGCTAGATGTAAAATGTGAGGGTAATGTCCTTAAAGTAATGTATGACTCTTCAAAAATAACACCCAAAGTTAACACAAAATTTCTGTTTCTTCCTACATTCATTTTTTTTCTTGTTTTGCATCTTTAATTGTGGCTCAAAGTTACATACAGATATTATCTTATCACATCAATGTTTTAAAATGCATAGTTCAGTCAGGTAATCCAAACAAATTTTAAGAGATTGAAACGGTAAATTTGGACAACTGTTCTAGCAGAGAATATATGAAACGCGGTGCTGCCCATATGCTATGTTCATGGAACAGTGTGTCCCAGTTCATTAAGTATTCAGGTATTAGAGTCACTTAGTTCACCACGTGAATTAATTACTCCCAAATAATTAAAATACACTGGCATACACTTAACACTAAAACTTTACTACATATAGTTTAATTTTTCTGCTGATTCACAAAGTGTTCTATAAGATCATCAATAGCATTCCCCCACACCGCCCCCTGACAACCCACACCAGAGCTGTATGTAAGTACTGGTTCACAGAAGGTTTAAATGGAAAGTCTTGGCTTACATTGCAGGATGGCTGCATTGTCCAGCTTCAGAGAGCTCTGCTCCCATGGTTATCTGTATGAATGGCATCCTCGAGTTGTGCCAGGCAGAACCCTTGCTGTGCCTCAGTGTATTTAATAATACAAGTTACCTATCTGCCAGAAGAAATAACTTCTATTGACATATAAGGATATATTACTTTCATTAACTTGAAACTCATTTGTAAGAAGAAGGAGTGTTGGGCTGTTTAGTGTCTTTACAAGCAAAATCATGCTAGAATGATGAAATATAGATATACTTTAACCAAATCTTGCTCTAGTAACATGCTGTCCTTTAGCTATTTAGTAATTTACTGGAGATAGTTTTGAGGAGTTCTTGTTGTTGTTATTAGTTCTTTCATCTACAAAGCCTAAGGAAAATCAAATAGTATTTGTTCATTAATTAGTCAGTTATTACTCTAGTGAGTGACAAGATCTTGTCAATTAGTGTTAATAATGACTGTCGAGTTCATATAAATTAAGACCTTCATAATTTTTCTTGTGTCACAGGCAAATTTCATCTCTCAGAAATGTAAGTTAAACAATAAAAATTTTATAAGTGGTATTTAAGGAATTTTAAGAAGAAAGGCCCAAGATGAGGCTCTGAAGTAAATTTTATATTTTAGATTATTACAATATATGTATTACTTATTAGTAAGTTATGATCTCTGAACTCACTTGAGCTCCCTAATAGAGCTTGTAAGGCCTTTTATGATCTATCCCTGCATATTTCTCTAGCTCTATTTCCTATCAACACTCCCCCTATTCCCACTCTCAAACCACCCGCCACCACTTTCCAACACTTTCTATGTACTTGAATAATAAAAGTCTTTTGAGAATGAGTTTAGATTTCCTTTCCAAATATTGACCCTGAATGAGATGCTCTCTCCTCTCGAGTTAGTTGTGGCTGCTATGTACTCCACTACTCCAGCCCTGGGCCTTCCACCAGTACAGCACCTACCATTCTGTTTCATGATTATCTGCTTATGTTTCATCCATGAGACAGAGAACAGGGATGCTTCATTCATAGCAGATGTACAATCTGCTATGTTACAATCATAGATCATTGTGTTCTGATGAATCAAGTTTTAAGGTATTAGAGAGTCACTTTGTTAACCACATGATTAAGGGCCCACATAGGCCTTAAATTAGTGACCACTAAATGAATGAATGGTTAGCTATATTTGATCACCATTTGCAGTGAATGAATGATTAATTATGAAGTATTTGATAACTATTTCATTTAATAAAATATACAGATTCTAAAAATGCACAAAATAGTTTTCTAACTTAAAACTATGAGCAGATATATATTCAAATTAAGCATCTTTTTCTGTGATCATCATTGTTTATTTTTCAGTTTAAAAATTTTAAATTTGGGGTTAATAGTAAGATAATATAGTAGTAAAAAATTACAGGTAAAATGAATGCAATCTCTGAATTTTCTTCAAAGTTGAAAAATTTATATTTCATAGTGTTCAGCATTATTAGAAGAGAAATAAAATAGTGAAAATGTATTGTCTTATAAAATTACTCATAGTATGAATATTTATGTAATAACGTCATGTTATTTAATATTTAATATGAAGTTAAATATTTCATTGTGATAGTTTTTGAAACTGTATATTTTAAAGAAAGAGATTACTTTAGGGCAAGTCATGATAAATTAAGACCTTATAATTTTTCATATATTAAAATATGTCAAGAGATAATTGACAGTGTATTCTGACATATCAATCAAATCTTGGATCATTTGTTTCAGAAGTGTTCACACTGACAAGAAAGAGAAAATCTGTGTCACTAAATATACTGAAACAGAAATGGACCAGATAGAATTTCACCAATTTTTGGAAAGGTAAGCACTTAATATTCTAAATGCAAATGCGTTTTCCATTTAAATACCTGAATGATTATTTATAACAGATAACATACTATATATGATATATACATATATATAGTATATACTGTATATGGTATATATAGTTAAGCATATACTATATATATAGTTAAGTATATGCTATATATATACTTAAATATATATAGTATATTATATTTGATTTATATTTGCTTGCATTAAGGATGGAGTAGTGAAATTTTTATATTTCACCTATTATAAACCAATTTAAATATATATAAATTTGGTTTATAATAGGTTAAAAATTTTATTTTTATATATATATATATTACATATATACCTACCTAAGAAAATCAGTTGTTAATATAATGATTCTAGAGTTTCTAATCTGTGGAATATATAAAGCATGTGAGCCTATGATACCAATGGTAATTAATACAATTTTTTTCCCCTAAATGTCAAGGTCTAGCAAATTCCCCTAGCTTTCAGAATCACCAATTCTGTAAATATAAATTAATCTCATTTAAAAAATATATTTCACAATTTACAGCACCTTTCTTTGGCTTATATTTGGTTGAATTAAGAGTGGGGTAAATTTTTGTATTTTACCTGTTATAAACCGATTTTTAAAATATGACTGTCTTAGTCTGTTTTGTGTTACTGTAAAGAAATACCTGAGACTGGTTAATTTATAAAGAAAAAAGGTTTATGTGGTTCATGATTCTGATGGCTAGAAAGTTCAAGATTGGGCATCTGCATCTGGTGAGGGCTTCAGGCGGCTTCCACTCATGGCAGAAGGTGAAGAGGAGCTGGCAAATGCAGAGACTACATAGAGGAGAAGAAGTAAGAGAGAGACGGAAGGTGCCAGCATCTTTTTAACAGTCAGCTCTCAAATAACTAATAGAGTGAGAACTCACTAATTTCCGGGGGGGGGCATTAATCTATTTATGAGGGATCTTCTATCATGACTGAAACACCTCTCATTAGGCCTCATCTCCATCATTGGAGATCAAATTTCAACATGAGGTTTGCAGAGGACAAACATCTAAGCCATAGCACTAACATATATCATGTTTATGAAATATGTTGTAATTTTTCTTTAATCAGTATTTTCTTACCAAATCAAGAATTAGGTCACTGCTGAAAGGTTGGAGCACTTGGTATGAACTTTTTTGCAAAATATGCCTCGTCGAATATAAGGGGATAGTTTTATTGAGTTTAAGGAAAATTATGCTATCTTTAGTTATTTAATAATTCACTCTGGACAATTTTGAAGTTCTCTTTGTCATTGATTTTTGCATCTACAAAACTGACGTATGATCTAATATGATCTAATGGTATAATAAGTCCCATTTTAAAATAATAGATACAGGACTTTTGTTGTTGGTGGTGGTACCTTCTACTTTCTGTAAAGCTGCTGGCAACATAGAATATTGGAAAGACCACTGGATTAGGAGGCAGTGGAACTTATTTTAACCCCAGCATTGCCACTAATTAGCTGGAAGTCTTCAGCAAAGCCCTGTCCTTCTCCAAGGCTTGTTTTCCTCAACTGTTAAATCAACAGTTATCTGTTGTATTTATATTATGTACCTCAACCAATGTTGGATGTTCTGCTGGATGTTTTTGGTGTCTTTCTTTTTCTTCTCTTCTCTTCTCTTCTCTTCTCTTCTCTTCTCTTCTCTTCTCTTCTCTTCTCTTCTCTTCTCTTCTCTGTCTCTCTCTCTCTCGCTCTCTCTCTCTCTCTCTCTCTCTAGAACAAGGCATTGCTTGCTCTTAAGGAACTTCCAACTAACTTTTGGGGAAGAAAATTTGCTTAGTGAAACAATCAGAAAGCCACATGCAGCAGTCTTTATAACCATACAGAATTGAAAATGATCAAGCGATCATTTATATGATGATATATATCCTGGTTTACATATAACCAGGAAAGAGAGAGAACATTGTAAGGGGCAGCTGTCAGAGAAGGCCACATGGAGAAGAAAGAAAATGAGACAAAAATCCAAAGCAAGAAGATAAAGAAAAGGAGAAAGCACATGACCATAGCTTCTCGAAGGTTCTGTTACCATTTGGAAGGAACTGATTAGCATAAGAGCTCCACTGCTGCGGAGCTGTAGCTGACTGTGGATCTGGGAGGCATAGCTCCTTTCTTTAAAAATAGGGATCTTGCTATGTTGCCCAGGCTGATCTTGAACTCCTGGCCTCAAGTGGTCCTCCTACCTTGGCCTCCCCAAGTGCTGGGATTGCAGGTATGGAACACCATACCCAACCTGCTTTATTTACTTCTAAGCTAGCCTTAGAGAAATGGGGGGCCTGATTATCTGTTTAATTGCTTTATCCCATTGAGGAAATAAAATTTAGAAACATTATAAAGCTACGTCTTGCTGATGAGCATAAAGTCAACTGAAGTTCATTTACTGTAAACAGTACATTCTAACACAAAATATATTTAGGAAGAATCTTCTACTTCTTCCATAGGCAGGATATCCTCACAGTATTGTTTAGGAAATGCTCCATCAGTCTCCTGTAGCTCTACTTTTTCCTCACAATTCCATCTATTTATATCTGTCCTAAAGCTTGCTGTCTAGGGTCCAGCCTCTCCCACCTCCAGCCCATTTTCCACCTTTCTGACAGTTAACTTTCTGAAAAGCAGACCTGATAACACCACGTAATTGCTGTAATGCCTTCAATGGCTTTCTGCTGCTTATGGGCTAGAATGCAGGTTCCTCAGTCTGGAATCCTAAGTACTTTCAGTTGGTTTCTGCTTTATTTTTCAGTTTCATCTGGTCCATACCTTCCTCATGTCCATACACTCAGCTCCAGTCTAGCGCTTTTTGATGAAATCCTGTTTATCATTTAAAACCCAACCCAAATGTCACTCCCTTAGATAAGGGTTCTCTGGAAAAATTAATTGTTTTCCCCTCTGTTCTCACAGCACACTGGCCAGGTGCCTATGGCAGCATCTGTGACTTCATATTACACTTCAGTGGCTCACCTTTCTCTTCCCTGACCAGATTCAGAGCTCCTCAGGGAACCACAAAACTCATTCATCTCAAAATCCACAAGGCTTGTCCAGTGCTTGTTTGGGAGGGCAGGGGGTTGTGGGAGTGGGAAATCAGTGTTCAATGTTTAACCAGGCTAAAAACGTCTATTTCAAAGGTAGTTAAAGGGCTATAGTCATCACTTCTGGTGGAGGGAGCTGAGGAACTTGGTGACAAATTAGACTTTGACAACCTTGGAGAAAGAGCAAAACTACATCAGAAAAAAGCCAAGGAAGATTTTTTTTTAGGTAGGAGAAAGAACACAGGCACAGAAATAGAAAAGTGTGGGGCATACCGAGGAATGAAAAGTCAATAGCAGTGTGTCTAGCTATTTATTGGTCATGTCTGGGACTGTGCTAAGAGCCCTTTTCAAAATCAACCTTTCATCTTCACAGAAACCCTGGAAGGTAAGAAATCTAGCCTTAGACAGGTTAAATAATTTGCCCAAGTGCCACACTTTGGAGAGGAAAATGAGACTCAAATGGGTCTGACGGGCACCAGAGTCCAGCTTATGACTAACAGTCCTGCGGAGAGAGTTGTCATTATGGATTCAGGGCCCTGATTGCTTTTATTGTCTCCCTTTGCTGCTGGAAGCTTTCTGTATGCAAGGTCAATTTTTGTGTCTTTTATTACAGGTGCACTGAGATTTTAAATTTACCTTCTGCAGCTCGGAGATTGTACAATGAAAAGGGGAAGGAAATATTTGCCTTAAAAGACCTGCAAAGAGATGAACTGGTAAAGACATGGATTTGAACCTGGCAATATTAATTTATGAATACCCCATCCAAGAAAGAATGCCCTTAAATATAAAAAGCTTTCCATTTTAATCCTTATTTTCTCTCAGAATTATCCTAACTGAGCAAGCATCAGAAAATAATACTAAGAGCTAACATTATTCTGGCATGGTTTTCAGAGTGGTATATAAATTAAACTTTTTTTTTTTTTTTTTGAGATGGGGTTTCACTCTGTTACCCAGGTTGGAGTGCAGTGGCGCAGTCTTGGTTCTCTGCAACCTCCGCCTCCCATGCTCAAGCAATTCTCCCACCTAAGCCTCCAGAGTAGCTGGGATTATAGGCATGTGCCACCATGCCTGGCTAATTTTTTGTATTTTTGGTAGAGATGGATTTCAACGTGTTGCTCAGGCTGGTCTCAAAATCCTTAGCTCAGGTGATCCACCTGCCTCAGCCTCCCAAAGTGGTGGGATTACAGGTGTGGGACACCGCGCCCGGCCGAATTAATCTACTTAATATTCATCATGATCCTAGACTCTAGAAATTAAGGAAGAAACTGGAGAAGGCCAAATTGTTAATCATTTGTAATTTCTGTCTCCTGCTCTGAAGGAGGTAAATTCTCTGCTCTTTTTGAGAGCTTCAAAATGTAGTTGTTTAATGGTTTCTTACTAAATGGTGATTTCACTTTTTTGGGACAAAATTATGTCTACTTTTTTCACACACTCTATTTGGGTGACTGGAGAAGGCTGAAAAGCAGAAGGACTTTAGCAGCCCAGCTTTTCCCCTCATTTATAGAATTTGAGGCATCCCGTTTGAAAAATTAGAAAAGATACCTTCCTTGATTGATGCCTACAATTCTTTGAACAGAGAACAAAGCTTGTACCATTTCGTCAGAACTCAACTCAGGCCCTGAACCTAAACAGTCCTGGAGAGAGTCTTAAACAGAAGTATCAATGGCCAATATCAGAGGCAGAATGGCAGGGTGGAGAGTCTGTTGTTCTCAGAGACTGCTAGATCTCATTTTGAATCCTAATGCCGTCTCTCCAAGCGTTTTGTGTGTTTGTTTTTAGTGTTTTTGTTTGTTCTGCTATGCTATTCACTATGGGTTTTTGTTTTTGTTTTGAGACAGAGTCTCGCTCTGTCACCCAGGCTGGAGTGCAGTGGTGCGATCTCGGCTCACTGCAAGCTCCGCCTCCCAGGTTCACACCATTCTCCTGCCTCAGCCTCCCAAGTAGCTGGGACTACAGGCGCCCTCCAGCAAGATCGGCTACTTTTTTGTCTTTTTATTTTTTTATTTATTTTTTATTTTTTTTATTTTTGAGACGGAGTCTCGCTCTGTAGCCCAGGCTGGAGTGCAGTGGCCAGATCTCAGCTCACTGCAAGCTCCGCCTCCCGGGTTCATGCCATTCTCTGGCCTCAGCCTCCCGAGTAGCTGGGACTACAGGCGCCCGCCATCTCGCCCGGCTATTTTTTGTATTTCTTAGTAGAGACGGGGTTTCACTGTGTTCGCCAGGATGGTCTCGATCTCCTGACCTCGTGATTTGCCAGCCTTGGCCTCCCAAAGTGCTGGGATTACAGGCGTGAGCCACTGCACCCGGCCCACTGTGGGTTTTTTAAAGAATGAATTTAAGGTAGATTACATTAAATCATACAATACAAAAAATTAATTTAATGGTAAGTATAGATGAGGCCACCATGGCAAAGCAGGTATGAGTGGAAGGAGGATAAGATGGAGCCAGGAGTGATTGTATATTTGCTAGAAATTAATCTGTCACTGCTCTGAAGAGTAACATGAAAATGGAAACATAAACAGTTAGTTACATCATTAAATATGTCCAAAAGAGAAAAAGGAATCTGTTGTTCAAAAGAAGAAATTTTTGGCTGGGCACGGTGGCTCACACCTGTAATCCCAGCATTTTGGGAGGCCGAGGCAGGTGGATCACCTGAGCTCAGGAGTTGAAGACCACCCTGAGCAACATGGTGAAACCCTCCCTCTACTAGAATACAAAAAATTAGCTGGGCGTAGTGGCAGGTGCCTGTAATTCCAGCTACTCAGGAGGCTGAGGCATGAGAATCACTTGAGCCCTGGAGGCAGAGGTTGCAGTGAGCCGAGATCATGCCAGTGCACTCCAGCTTGGGCTACAGAGTAAGAGTCCATCTCAAATAATAATATTAGTAATAGTAATATATATTTACTATTATTAGTATTATTATTTGAAGTTTTCCCTGGGTCTTCTACATAGAATGTTGAATGTTTGTAATAATGACTTTGCAATGACCAGAAAAGTCAGCACTGAGGTTCTCTTTCTTCTTACTGAGCCTTTTTCAATATATCACTTTCTTTTCTCATCTGTAAAGAAATATTTATCCATTTAAGGACATTTAAAAATACATAAAAGCAAAAAAAAGGAGGAGAGGAGGAAAAGTATCATCCATAATCTTGTCACCTGGAAATATCCACACTGACATTTTGGTGTTTGTACTACAAATTCATTTATACCAGGGGTCATTAAACATTTTCTGTAAAGAATGATATAGTAGATATTGTAGGTTTTGTGGGCCATATGGTGCCTGCTGTATATCAGCTCTGCTCTGATGCATGAAAGCAGCCATAGACAACATGTAAATGAATGGGCATAGCTGTGTTCTAATAAAACTGTACTCACAAAAAAAGACAGGGGACCAGATTTGGGTTTTAGGGATAGTTTCCCAATCTCTAATTTTGCCAATCTCTAATTTATTCCTTCTTTCCTTCTTTCCTACCTTCCTCCCTCTCTCCCTGCGTCCCTCCCTTGCTCCCTTCTTTCCTCCCTTCCTTCCTACCTCCTTCCCTACCTCACTCCCTTCCTCTTTTCTTCCTTCCTTCCCTCTTCTTCTTAAACAATTATTTTTTTAAACTTTTGTTTTGAAATAATTATAGATTCACAGGATGTTGCAAAAATAATATAGTATAATACAAAGACAGTTTTTTCACTTAATACAAAACTCTTGAAATTCATTAAAGCTGTTGCCTTTATCAGCAGTTTGATTTTTTTTGAAAGTACTGAGTGGTATTCCATGGCACCACAGTTTTCTTTAATCATTCACCTATTATATTAATAGTACATTTTGATTTTTTTGATTGTCTCCAGTTTAGATTATTACAGATAATGCTGCTGTGACAATTATATACAGGATAAGAGATGCTTTGTTTGATAGGTATATGTTTCATGTGGAGAACACTGGATCAATCCTGACCTGTCCATTGCTCAACAGAAGAAACAAATCTTCCTGAGGAACCTAGCATCAGACATTTCCAAAATTGAAATCTTCTGTAGCATAAGTAAAATACAAGGTAAGCATTGGAATTATTTACCTTAATATATGCAGCCAAAATGAAAGGCTTAATGATACTGTTTTTTAAAAAGTCAAAGTTTGTTTAAACGGGTAATATTTCACCTCTGCATCTTGCTGTTTAACTCTTTAAAGTCATTTATATGTTTGACAGGAGTGAGTATTTTAGTTCACACTACAGTTTGAATGTGCAAAGAAAACATAATCTTTTTATTTTGTCGTTAACAGATCTGACCTTCTTTGTGAGCCTCATGCATTCTCCAGTCATGTTTACATTTTGTTCCATCCATTAATTTAATTAGTCCCTTTAGGGAAAGCTTTCAGATTTCTCTATCTCCAGACTCTCATGTTAAGTTCCTCTCTAAGATAGAAAGAAAGCACTTGGGATGCAGATCTTCTTGCTTCCTGGGCTCTGCTGGCTGAAGTCTATGACTGGAATGACTTGTGGTTCCTTCTTTTGGTTCAGACGATACTCTGGGTTGGTGTGCTTCCTCCCTGACTCAGCCTTCTCTCTGCTTCCTGTGGCCCTCTGGAGCCTGGCTATGACTGAGTGGTCATCTCTGCAGTTCTTGCTACAGAGCCACCTCACCCCTGCTTGGCACGCACTTTTGGAAAGTTCCCCAAAAAGATTCTCAGCAACTCCTGGGTCTTAGCTGCACCTCCCAGAAACCAGATCCCAGTTCACGTGGCTGGCTGTGCTTCAGACTGGAGTAGCAAGGGTAGCTAGAAAGGGGACGTCATCATGGTGTCCTCAACAATGGCTGGTGTCCTAAACAATGGACAGTGTCCTCACTGTTTCCCCAGTTTAACTAAGATACCCAAAGTGCAGCCTGTAGAGAGAATCAGGATACACTGTGCTAGTTTTCTGGCTTTCTCTGTCTTGTTCCCCAAATCCCCTCTGACTCAGGAGTGGTGGTTTTTCTCCAGGTCAATCCTGAAGTTAAACCCTTGATACACTAAGTGGGAACTACAGGCTTTTGGAGAAACCATAGATCATGACTGTATCATCCTAACTTCCATGGTCGACGGCAGTGTGCTGTTTGAATGTCAAAAACTATCTTTGGACTTTTGCTTTTCTTTTATTCAAGTTCTGATTTCCTCATGATCCTCCTCCTTCCCTTAAGTTTTCTCCAGGAACCAGGACAAAAGTTCATATAGAGAAAAGAAAAAGAGACAAAAAACATTAGTATAATTTAAAACATTGCCCTATGATATATATTGAACACTGTATAGTAAAACTTTGCATGTGTCGTTCAAGGCTTTCACTGGGACTGGGATTGGGACGTCCACTGATGAGTTTTGGATCCCAGAGAATGATCTAGAAACATATATCTAAATAATGTAGCCCATTTGAATAATTACAATATAGAATAACTGATCTTTGGAAAGACCTATTTTTAGTATTTTTGACTAAGGATATCTTGAGAGTAAAGAATCTACAAAAATTAAAATTAAATTCAACTGAGTTTAACAAATAACCTATGAATAGACCAAATAGATGGAATTTTTTTTTTTGCATTTGTATTTTAGTGTGTGTTTCTAAATTCCTGATGCTCTGCAATTGTAACTAATATGTCCTTGCAATTTGTGAATTTCTGCTCAGCTCTTGTTTTAGAAGTCCAAAGTGACATTGTATCTGGAAGCAAGCTTGCTGTGCATAAACCCGTAGCAATTTTTGGAGAAGAGAAGCAAGTTACAGAACCAGAAGAAAAGCAAATGCAAAAAGATGCTCTAACAACGGAAAATGCTTCCAGTGAAATTCTGTAAGTAATCAATATGTAGCCCGAAAAGCTACCTGGCTGCTGTTTGAACTCAGCTCATTAGCCCGATAACAGCACAGAGCCCATGCAGGGAGCTCATGCCAAGTTTGTGAAACTAATGGCAGGTGAAGAGCTAGTATTTAATTAGTTTTCCAGCAAAATGATACAACTACAGCTTCAATGTTCAACCATCACAATGGTCTATTTTCAGTAATATTGTTATAATGTTATTATTTTTAAAAGGCTAGAATTTTAGGATAGAAAACACTTATTTGAGGAATTCATCAAGTTTTGTTTCCATAAATATTGACTTCAGGATAAATTAAGCTTCTTCCCTAAGTTCAAGCTAGACACATGTTAATATACAGTTATCATTCTGGATCATTGAAATAGCTTTCTGATTGCTCTCTGTTGCCATAATATCTTCCTTCCAATTTCCCTCTAAGTTAAACTGTAGACGATTAACTTTCTAATGCACAATCCTTTTCACATAGTTTTTTAAGGGCTACCTATTGCAGACAGAAAAAACTTACTCATCTGGAATCTCAAGACCTTCTGACCTTGGTTCATGCCTGTCATTGACCCTCATTTGCATTCCCATGCCCACTGTCTTTTTCTGACACATGAATTCCAACCTCCAGCTCAGCAACAACAAGCTGTTGCCTGCATATTGCACATTCTGTTTATATTCTGTTGCAGACCTCTGAGCCACATACGAATTTCTCTCCACTGCAGTGCCTTTACTTGCCCCGTACTTATCTGTAGAATGACTCTTTAGCATTGAAGTCAATTACAGCAATGACTGTACGTGGCAATGTACTTGTCAGTCCCTCTCTCCCTTGCCTACCCCTCCCTCTACCAGCCTGGGAACTGTTGAGGGCAAAGATTCTGTCACGTGGGTTCTAATCATCATTTACTGAATAAACGAAGGAAAGATGGAATGTGTTTCAAATTATAAAACCAAAAATACCTGGCCAATTACCACCGCAATAATTGTGAGAATAATTTATATATCATTGTTATGAATTGTTTCTATCCTCAATTATAAGAATATGAACTTTTAGAAACCAAACTTCCTTATTCGGATAGGTGATTCATTTGGTCCTATGACTGACAGTAACAAAGGCACCAGAAGGCATTTTTCAGAGAGAATGATTGGTCTTAGATGGCATCTTTCTCAACAGTCAAGGAATTTACCACAAACTTTCACATCCCCTTCTAAAGGAAGTGTCATCTATCCTTTGAGTAATTTAAAGAGAAAGTAAGAGAAAAGAAAGAAACATTTTTGAGAGCAAAGATTCTCATTGTTCTGAATCAGAGATTTCGTGAAGGCCTGGGGTCCTTGAGGTTAAAAGTGATTGGGTTCTCTCAGAGTACAATGCAGGCATCTCCTGCATATTCCAAGCAGGCTCTTTTGCTCAAGCCTCTTCTTGAATACTCCTAATAACAGAGAGATCACTGTTTTCAAGGAGGCCCATTCTAACATTTAAATAATTATTTAGACCATCTCCATCTTATTATTCCATGTGTTTCTCTGTATTATGCCCTATTCCTCTTCTACTTGGCAGCTCTTAAACTATTTTGAAATATTTTTTAATACCCTGGGTTATCTATTTTCCAGGCTGTCACTAGTCATTTGAACCATTTCTGATGACACAATCCTGAAATCATCCTAAATCATCTTACATTAGGAAGTCACTGTAAGATTTTTCCCAGACTTTCTTAAAGGTGCTTGTTTGGAGGTTTTTGCATATTTGAAAAATGGGATGATTTAAGGAGGGACATGCATAAAGCCAGCAGCTAGAACATCAGTCTAGAAGGATCCTTCTTGATTGCTTTTTTATCATAAAGGTATCTGGCACAAACAATAAGAAAAATGGAAAAGCAATTCTGGTAGCACTTGCCTACCATTTTTGTGCTTTGCAGGATAAAAAGACTTTTGGAACATAGAGAGTAGGGCAAACTTTCTCATTTCCTCACTGAATCACAGGTACCTGCCCACCTCTTAAGCCTCGTCTAGAACTACCATCCCCTCACTCACTGCCTGTCACACCACTGTCTTTCTGTTCTTCAAATAGGCTAACCATAATCTTGCTTCATCGTGTTTTCATTTGTTCTTTTCTCTGCTTGGAAGGCTCTCCCTCTAGATCCTCACGTGACTGGCTCCTTCCTATTGTCTATGTCTCAATTCAAACATCACCTCTCAGAGAAGCCTTCTTTGACTTCATTGCTAAAGTAAAACTTACCCCGTCCCAGTCAATTTCCATTACAATATCCTATTTTATTCAACGTATGGCATTTATCTTGTTTATTCATTTACTTGTCTATTTAATCTCTCTTCTTCCCACTAGAATGTAAACTCCATGAGCACTGATAACTTACCTGTCTTGTAGATGTTCAATAAATATTTATTAAAGGAGTGAATAACTAACGAATGATTTGTTCGATGAATGAACAAATCAATTAATAAAGCAAGATGGACTGAAAAATGATTGTTCTAAAACTGACCTGACTATACCTTATTTGCCAGGAAGTTCAAGAGCTGATAGAGAAATTCTGAGTAAGAAAATTAAACCTCTGGATTTGGGTGAAGAATCTTGTTTGCATCTTTCTAACTTTGTTAAAGCTAAGAATGACTTTTTTTCCCTCTCTCTTTTCCTCAAAGAAATGGAATTGGTGAGAAAGCTGTGGTTTTTATTTTTAACACAAGATGGCACTGTTGTTTTTTAACTGTAAAAGGAGAGTTTTGCCTCGAGAAGCCACTTGTGCTTCCTGCAGTTCTGAATGAGGCAGTCATTACCCACCAGTTTCAAATCTACATGTAATACTTCTATTACATTTGAGAAGAGTACGGTCAGCTCTGCTAGCACAGGAATTGTCCCTGAAGATTTTGGTAATTTAATAATGCTTGTAGTTACATCAAATTATCACAAGCACCTTGGTGATCAGTCTGTCCCAGAGAACTTTATTTACAGGTATGCAGATTTAGAGTGCTGAAATAGGCTTGCTGCTTTGCCTGTATATTTATCCTTCCTCAATCAAACAGTCCTCATATCACGATCCCACTGAAGGCAAATGTGCTCTCAACAGTGGCCTGGAACTTTATATATACAGATCTATATGGCAGCTACTGATCCCCTTTATATCTTCATTTTAATATGAAGTCAGAAGGCTGACTCAATTATTCAAACTATGACTATTTACTCTGTTTATTGTATTATTCTCTGTCAAAAGCTGGCTTATCTGTGCAGATGCTATTTGAGTTTCCCTAGATTTCTCTGTAGAGAAATCTTGGAAAAGTTAAGATTTCTTAGCCTTGTCTAATGAGTAAACTTTACAAAACCGGGTAATCTAGGCTGTACTGTTCGAGTCAGAATTATGACCCAATTATGGGGTAGACAGAGGGAGTCTCATTACATGTTCATTGTGAATTTCTCAAACTACCGAGTAGTCAATCTTTATGATTTTTGAAATACAATACATGGTCTCATTTTTTTCTGAGTAAACATGACAAAGATGAATGCTGTTTATTATGTGATTGAGGGATTTTATTTGTAGCCTTATATTAAAAGATCTAAATGATGTATTAGTAAGATGTGAATTTCAAATATCAGGCACCCTTATGGAAATAAGATTTATAGATCCACCAACATCCTGCAGAATATGATCAGACTACACCTCAGAAAAAAAAATTTATGAGCACAAATGAGATTTCTTAGATTAGTGTTTGCTTCTGAACCCTGATAGAGATTCACATGCAAGAGCTCATCTTCGAATCAAGGCTTGTCACACACTTCTCAGGTATGCCTGGCAGGAAGCTTCGCATGACTTTGATGAGGATGACAGTCTTCCAAAGAAAATGGAAAAAGGGCTCTTTGAAAATGTGGAACCACAGAAGAAATACAGGTAAAAAGTTGCAAAGGAATCCTCTTAAAGATGTCTGTCTAGTGTTAGTTTTCTCACCTTGGGACACATATATTCCTAAGAGTTTTCACTGCTGTTAGCTGCTGTTTCTATCAACATGCACATTTTTGTCTTATGGTTTTGATTAAAATATTTACGAAATTTTGCAGGAACGTCCTTTACTCTTTGGTTTATTTTGCTCAGCGTATAATCTCTTACTCATTTGTGTTCTTTCTATTAAACAGTATGCTTATCCACCTTTGCCTCCTGACAACTTAGCACAGAGCCTGTATATTTGTTGAATGAGTGAGTGTGCGAGTGAACTTATGAATAAGCATTTAAGATGCCCTGATGTTTTTAAGAAATTAAGAAAATGCAGTTTCTTCCTTATTAATGTTTTTTGTCAATGTCCAATGAAATGACAGGAATATATAGTACTTTGTATTATTTCATAATCTAATACTTTGTATTATTTCATAATCTTTAGATACTTGACATTACAGCAGTTACTGGAACATGTGAATTAAATGTTTTTGACACTTCAACATTTAGCACTAGGCCATGCACATAGTAGGGGCTTATTAGATATTTATAGATTAATTTAATTGACAATGTGTTGTGATATGTAACATGTTAATTCTGCTTAATATGAGATCCTTAAGAGAGCTATTTAAATTATTAATTCATCATTATTTTATGATGTGCTATGAATTGTCAGAGGTGAGTTTAAAACTTGGAGAATGGTGTTCTGTTTCGAGGGATACTGTAGACAGAGGATAGAAACAATCATAGTTTGAACAGAATTCCCTTATTTCCCTGTTTTGATTCTACATGCCCCTGGCCCTGTTCTCTTACTTAATTTTAAATTTTACTTTTTCCTCTTTAAATTACCTTGTCAACTGAAGTTCTTTTCTCTTTGCTAATGAATTTTCAAATATTATCCTGGTAAACATTTATTTCTGTTACAAAATAAGCTCAGAATTCTACTTCTTATGTCAGCTTAGAAGTGCAGTACTAGTAGCGTTGCTGTCATTCTAATGCTATGGTCTATCATTGCAAATTCACGTGGTTCATATTGGAGCTCTCACCAACAGAACTTATAATCCCCAGCACATCAAGTGCAGGATCAAATGCATGAGACATTTTTCTGCCACTAATGGAGGTTTTTTTGTCTCAGCTGTTCACCAAAGCATAGTAAATTGCACAAGCATTGCCATCAGCAGTTCGAATACAGAGATGGGCAGATTATAAGCCTTGCTGCTCCTCAGCTAGTCTTGGGGGTTCAAGGTCCCAGTCTCCGGTCAGGCATGGAGGTGGTTTTGGTGGAGAAGAAATCTGATGGTAGTAATCAGCGCTGGATACATCAGGAAGACAGCAGGTAATCCCATTATATTTGCGTTTAATATATCAAAAGGTGAATAGGATCCTAATAAGTCTAGCATGGACCCCACAGAACAAGCTGAACTATATTTGAGAGTTCTGGGTCTTCTATTTAACTTAGCTGATAATTCTTTATCCTACCCAAAGAAGAGGAAGGGAATAAAATGAAATGTAAATGCTAGGTAAGCTACATACAATTTATCCACAATCAGATTCAGAGAAGGAATCTTCACTCTGATCTCCTGGGTATACAGTTTTATCTGGCCATTGGACTGAAGACCAAACTCTCATCAATGTCATTTTTATGAAATGAAGAGATCAAATAAGAATTCTAAAAAGTCCCCAATTTTCAATTTTTTTGATACTTTTCATTAAGTTACTCCCCTCCTTCCCCCAACACACACCTTCCCTCTCTCCTCCACCTTCATAAAATAACCAATTTGTGATTTCCACTCACGCAGTGTAAACTAATTCCTATCTTAGCAAATATATCAACCTAATTCAATGTCTGGTCCTGGATCCAAATTTAAACCAACTACAGTACTGTACAAAAGTTATTTTTGAGATAATCAGGAGAAATATAAAACAGCTTGGCTATCTGATGACATTAAGGAAGTCCTGTTAATTTTGTTGGGTGCAATAATGGTTCAATGGTTATGTTAAAAAAAAAAAAGTCCTGATAAGTTGGAAACATATTGTAGTATTTACAGATAAAATTAAAAGCTATCTTAGATTTGTTGTAAGACATTCTATCATGAACAAAAATTTTAAAACTTGAGGGGAATGGATGAAACGAGAATGGCAAAATGTTGATAGCTGTTAGGTCCATGCTGGTTGATTACACATTTCTCTCTCTCTCTCTCTCTTTTTTTCTTTTTTGGTGCATATGGAACATTTCTTTAATGAACAAAAAAGAAAACAATTCCCTGTTTTTTAGATTGGTTTGCTTCAAATTCTACCATTAGTGTGATATGGTGGGTCTCCAGGGACCTCTTTAATCTCTTGAAATAGTGTACAAAATGTATGTTTGTGCATCTGTGCAATGTATTTTTTTCTGGGAAAGAGCTGAGATTTTCACTGGCTTCTCAAAAGTTCTGCGATGAAAAGGCTTATGAATCAGTACTTTGAGGGAGGCTGCACAAGCTTCAGCAGGCGGCAGCAGCGGGCCCTACGTGGGCAGGAGAGGAGCTGGTCTTATTCTGCCCACTGAGATGAGCAAAGCCTCCAGCAAGGAGAACTTGCTGGGCTGTTGTTAGAAAAGATGGGAAAAGCAACTGTGTAGACAGACCTGGTGAAAGTGTGTCTTTACCCCATTCACCTGGGCTAAGCTGCCTTTGCAATGTGGAGGTAGGACAGCAGGCTTTTGTTTCTATGAATGGTTTGCCATATGGAACCGGAATTCATTCATTCAGCTACCAATGGTTATTGAGGGCAGTGTTTTAGGAGCTGTTGCTTTACGAAGAACAAAACAGATAAAAAATCTTTACCCTTATGGAGCTAACATACTAGTGTTTCCTCATTTCTACACTGTATTTAGCAATTTATATTACTGCCTCGGTTTTCTGTATTACAGTAGAGGTCCCCGCTTAAACCTAAATTGGAATTTGAGCATGGCTGATAAATTTGGGTGGACATGCATGGGGAATGAGAATGTGACCCTGCGGCAAGAGAAAGCCATTGCATGAGTTTGACCCAGGATTACTTGGTCATTGGAAGAGAATACTAGTTCTGAATCTTACTCAGTGTCTGTCAGTGTTGTTTTGTTTTGTTTCTTTCTTCCTTCCTTTCATTATGACTGCTGTGGAGAAAGAAGGAGAAGGAGAAGACTTTAAGGGAAAACAGAAAAGATAAGTCAGTCTAAAACTCTATGAGATGTTGGGTCATGTGTAGCACTGCCTTGGAAAATCTAACCATGTGTAACACAAAAGAGAAGGACAGTTTCTTTCCATCTCCTCCCACTTTGCAGAACATTCTATACTTTTGTCATCTTGGGAGCTCCTCATGTCAAGCCACGGAAAAGAGAGGCAGTTAGTGGAAGGGACATGGTGATATTGGTTGATCCCTCATGGGAAATGTCAGAGTCCAGAGAGAAGAGGTGGAGCATTGGGGACCCAGTGGGACAGGATTTGCTCATGAGCACAAGTCACCCTCTAGGAACACCCAGACAGACTTGGACAAGAGAGGTTTTGCAGAAGTCTTGTTGATTAGGTGTGGGCATGATTCAGAATCATATATGTCCCACGGCAGAAGTGTGTTAGCACAGTAACAGTAATTCTGAGCTTTACTGCACATCTTCCCTTAGCATATTGTTCTCTTTCATGTAGATGGGTGGCTTTTAAAACTCATTTGTTTGGATAAGCTGATGAAACCTAGAGAACCGTGCGTTACACTATGCAGTAGAACTCAGTGGAAAATTACATTTATGTTAACCACAGTCTTTTTATCCTCCATATTTTACCCAGGTAGTAAATTAGGGTATATATACCCATGTACATTACATATGTGTATAATATATATCACCCTATGGCTGAAAGAGACTGCCCAAGAAAGGATAAACTTGCAATGGGGTCCCCTCCCCAAGGCTGGGGTTCAGGACTCATTAGAAAAGGTATGGTTCCATTCCACTGAATTGCAGAGCAGTTTTACTGGCATGCCTGGCCAGAGTTTGTCTGTGGTGGCTGGGTGTCTTAGTCTATTTTCTGTTACTTATAACAGAATACCTGAAACTGGGCTGGGCACGGTGGCTCACGCCTGTAATCCCCGCACTTTGGGAGGCTGAGGTGGGAGGATCACCTGAGGTCAGGAGTTTGAGACCAGCCTGGCCAACATGGTGAAACCCCGTCTCTACTAAAAATACAAAAATTAGCTGGGTGTGGTGGCACATGCCTGTAGTACCAGCTACTCGGGAGGCTGAGGCAGGAGAATCGCTTGAACCCAAGAGGTAGAGGTTGCAGTGAGTTGAGATCGTGACACTGCACTCTAACCCAGGTGACAGAGTGAGACTCCATCTCAAGGAAGGAAGGAAGGAAGGAAGGAAGGAAGGAAGGAAGGAAGGAAGGAAGGAAGGAAGGAAGGAAGGGAGGGAGGGAGGGAGGGAGGGAGGGAGGGAGGGAGGGAGGGACGGAGGGAGGGAGGGAGGGAGGGAGGGAGGGAATACCTGAAACTGGGTAATTTGTAAGAAATGAAATTTATTTCTTACAGTTATGGAGGTTGGAAATTCTAGCGTTGAGGGGTGCATCAGGTGAGAGCTTTCTTGCTGCTGGGGACTCTCTAGAGCCCTGAGATGGCACAGCTCATCATACAGCACAGGGCATCATACAGCACAGCACATGGCGTCACATTCCTTTTCTTATAAACCCACTAGTTTCACTCCCATGATGACCTATTAATCCATTAGCCCTTTCATCTATGGATTAATCCAGGCAGACCCCTCTTTATCCAATCACCTCTTAAAGACTCCACTTCTTAATACTGCCACATTGGGAATTAAGTTTCAACATGAGTTTTGGAAGGGCATTCAAACCATAACACTGAGTGAGCAGGACATAATACTCCGGAACATATAGGGGGGTGCAGTCGGTTGCTGGGCACACCAGCATGCAGAGGGAATGGGGTGCTGGTACACTAGGAGGCCTGAAGCATGTGGTGTCCATGTCAGGCGGGCACTGAGCAAAGGAACAATAGGCAAGCCCGGGCTATGAAGGTCCCGGGAGACCTGCATCCTGGGCACCTGGCTGGAGCAGAACATCACTGGGTATTCTTATTCCCAACCGCTGACCCCCTGCCACAGCCAGAAAGAGCCAGAGAGCCCCTTCATCCTGCAGTCTTCTTCCAGCACTCTCTACTGAGAAAGCTTAACATCACACTTACTGTGGGGGAGAAATTCTTAAAGGATTCACATTCATTATTACAGAGCATGCATGGAGCTGAGAGGCAACACAGTGCTAAGTGGCACAGAGGGAGATCTAATATGGTCATGCTACTTTGTAATGTGGCTAATCCTGTTTTCCCAAGGACCTTTCACCTGGTGAGTAACCCTGACCTTGTGCTGGCGGTGTCTATGACCAAGACTGGAAATGAAGTTTGTGGCTATCCAGTTATTGTTCAGGTAAGATACGTATGACTAAAGATTAGTCATGGCCTTTTAATTAAATTTAAGTAAAGCTTTATGCTTCCTTGTAGTGGAAAAGAAAACTGTCTTAGAATCCTATTTGAATGTTGTTAAAATATTTACAATAGTCTGCCTAGATTTTAAATTGGACATGTTCATGTACCTCTTAATTTAGTTTAATCCAACAGATGGTGATTGTGGGCTTGCTGCATGTCAGGCACTATGCTAGTTACTGAAATCAAACCCAATGGCAAGCATGAGAAATTGTCCCAACAGCATTCATGAAGCTTATGGTCTCAGTAGTGGCTGCAGGCAGGTGGATGGCTATTAGATGCACCTAAATTTGATCATCAGGAACATATGCAAGGCTCCCGTTTCTAAAGGCCTTGGCAGCTGGAGAGAAAGAACCTAGTCAGGGAGGTCTTCCTGAAGGATGCAAGATCATCAATGTTAATTCTACCAAACGACCCATTTGAAATTCTCTTTTCATTCACTGTTGCAAATGCTTATAGCAGCCAGACAATTTATGGAGACTCCAGAGAAGTCTGGCTTCATTTGAGTTTTGGACAAAGACCTAGGAAGATCTTTTTTTCTCTTTCATATTTTTCTGTCATTCTCACAGGCTTATAACCAAAACCACTCCTAAACGAGTATGTGTTTTTCCTTGCTAGTAAGGGAGAAAGTGTAGAAGCATTCCTGCTTTGCATTTACTTTCTGTGTCCTCCTCAGTATTTTCCATCCTCTTGTTGAACAGAATAGATTGCCTCCAAATAACATTTGTTTTATTCTGTGTTTTTAATAGCAACGAGGCAACTTGTTTTGCAGGCCCTGAATCCAAAATTGAGACATAGCAATCTGGACAAATATCAAAGCTTAATTAAGTCTTCTATCCTGGTGATAAATATGGACTAAAAAATTATTCTGGGAGATACAGTACATATAACAATACGTTCTTCTCTGTCAGGTGCCTCTTCAGTACAGACCACAGTGAGATGCAACCCCATACACATACAATTTTAGTACCTTAATCATTTTCATAAAATTATAGATATGGATGGTTTCTCCCAAGGTTACCATTTTGTAAGAAATAATTTGACCCCAAGGTAATTTGGATTACCTTTCAAGAATTTTTTGTTGCTAGTGTTGCATTTATTGAAACAACTGGTTTGTGAGAAAATATTAAAGTTCATGTAAAATAATAAAAATGAGGCATAGCAGGTTAATGCTACTAGACCCTTTTCTGTCCCTTGAAAATACAGTCTTTGGTTTTCCAGACCTCTGAGGGAGGTTTTATTGTCTGACCCATTAAATCAATTCTTGGGACTCATTTATTTTCTTTTTTGCTATCAAGCTCTCGCTTGGTAAAGTAGATGTTATTTATTACAAAAGTTCCTTGAGGTGTTATGATATATTTAATTAGGACTAGTCTACTGGTTTAAGTTCTGTTCAATTGAAACTATTTCTTTACTTGTACTTGAGCCAACTTTCACAATTAGAATAAATATATTGTTTCTATTACATGTTTAACTGAATGTACTTAAGAAATAAACCTCTTTGATAATCAATGAAATGTAAATTAAAATAGCAACAAGGTACTTTTTTTCTTTTTTTTTTTTTTTTTTTTTTTTTTGAGACTGAGTCTGGCTCTGTCGCCCAGGCTGGAGTGCGGTGGCCGGATCTCAGCTCACTGCAAGCTCCGCCTCCCGGGTTTACGCCATTCTCCTGCCTCAGCCTCCCGAGTAGCTGGGACCACAGGCGCCCGCCACTTCGCCCGGCTAGTTTTTTTTTTTTGTATTTTTTAGTAGAGACGGGGTTTCACCGTGTTAGCCAGGATGGTCTCGATCTCCTGACCTCGTGATCCGCCCGTCTTGGCCTCCCAAAGTGCTGGGATTACAGGCTTGAGCCACCGCGCCCGGCCTAAGGTACTTTTTTTCATTTACTATATTCGTGTTTTGGAAATATTGCCCATTTTTTGGCAAGAATGTAAGGAAAATGGGTCATTTAGTATATTATTGGCACAAGTGCAAAGTAAAATAATTTCTCTAGAAGGCATTTTGATATAATCTTTAAAATGATTTTTTTATCAGCAACTCTACTTCTAGAAATTCGTCCTAAAAATTATCATGGATTTCCCAAATATTTATTTACACTATTTGTTTATTTTAGAGAAATTTTGAGAAAGAACCTACATGTTTAACTATTGAAGATTAGTAAAATATCCCTACAATGAAATGGTATATATTTTTACAAGATGTTAGAAAAAGGTTCAGGGAATGTTGTTAAGAAAAAAAATTGCAGTTACTAAATTGTATGCATTTTATGATTCTATTTTTGTAAATCAAATAATGTGTATTTATAAAGATAAAAAAGATTTCATATCTAATCACTAAAATTTCAAGAGTAGTAGTTGTTACTGCATGGTGGGATTATGAGTAATTCTCTGCACTTTCTGGATTTATGCAATGAAAAACAAGACTACTATAACCCTCTCATGAACTCATTTGCCTCCATATTTTGCCTCTTTTTTTCAGAAATATAAGCCATACAACAATGGAGCTGCCAATCAAAAGTGGCGTTACATGAAAGATATAAAAGCACTTGTGGCCTTTCATAGCACTGCCTTGGATAAGGAAATTACATCAGCAAATTATGCTGGCGTCTGTACATCATCTGTGATTAAAGAGGAAAACATTGATCAACCAGTAAGTGGTTCCTTCCTCTCAAAGATAAAAGAAAAATAGGGTAAAAGAGAGTAATTTAATAAAACAAGAAAAATTTTCTCCCTAGAAAACTTTATGATCATACAAGTTGAATGCTGATTTTTGAGTGAAATCACTTAGACTCTGATTCTAGTAGTAAAGAATGAAGGAAAATTGTGAGAAAAAACCGAATTAGGTAGTTTATATTAATCTAACGTACTTAAAATTTTTATTATGGAAATTTTCATACATATTTCAAAGTAGAGAGACTAGGACAATAAGTCTTCATTTATCCATCATTAGTATTTAACTATTATCTAGGTTTTGCCATGTTTGCCAACCCCAGACATTATATTATTTCACCTCCATATTAAGCACATACTTCTAAAAATTTTGGACGTTTTCTGACTTACACTCATCATGCCATTCTCACAGCTAACAAGATTAACAATAATTCTTTGGCCATCCAATATTCTATCCTTAATCAAATTTCCCAGGTTGCCCTAAATTTTTTTTTTATGGTTTGTTGGTTTGTGTCAAGATTCAAATAAGGTCTCCATGTGACACTCAGTGGCATAGTCTGGCTCCATTTTCATATTGAATGCCCCTTAATGGGATTTGTTTACTTTCTTCTTTGTGGCATCCTTTGACTTGTTTCCCCATCCCCCATAATTTCTGTAAATGAAATTGAGTCCTATATTTGTAACTAGATTTATGTTTAACATTTTTTTTTGGCCAGAATCTTCACAGGTTTTCCCACATGTTTCCTATTTATCACTCACATAGGCAATGTGTGGATTTTCCATTTTTAGTCATGATAGTTATGAGTGGGTTCAGGTGTTTACAACCTGATTTCATGTTTAAAAATTCCCCAATGACATTTCACTTGATTTTGCCCTCTTGTTTCAAAAGGGTCAATTTTGTCTAATTCTATCATTTTTTCCTACATTGATTAACTAAACTTTTAATAGAAGGAAGGACTTTAGCTCATCAATTCAATATCTGACTACTCAAAAATATAGTTGTAAGGGAATGTAGGATGAACCCTAATTCTTTCTATTGATCTCACTTATCTATTGCAGTGTAACAAAACCCCTGAAAATTTAGTGGCTTAAAAAAAAAAAAAAACATTTTTTGCTTTGTGAGCCAGTGATTTGAGCTGAGGTCAGCTGGGCAGTTCTGCTGGTCTTGTCCCAGGTCACTAATGTGGCTACAGTCATCTGGTGGTTCTTTGGTAGCTGGGTGTTTTTATGGGGATGGGATGGTCAAAGATGGCATCCCTCACCCATCTGGTGGTTGGCAGGCTGTTAGCTGGGAACATTTGGTTCTTCAACTACATGGCTTCTCGAGCAGGCTAGCTCAAGTTTGTTCACATTGTGGTCTCGGGGTTCCAATGGCAGCCAAAAGAGAATAAGCTCCAATGTGCAAGCACTTCTTACACATCTGCTTGCATCGCATTTGTTAGTGCTATGTTGGCCAAAGCAAGTAACACGGCCTTTCTCAGATTCAAGGAAAGAAGAAAAGAAAGATTCTACTTCGTGATTGGTGGACCAAAATGTCACATTTTAAAAGGGCATGCAAATAAGAGTAGGATGGTTTTATTGTGGCCATCTTTACAAATAATCTGCCACAATTTCTAGTGGCCAGTTTGTAGAGTTTTAAATTGATGCCAGTTTACTTCCAACAGTCTCCCATGAGTTGCAGTTTTGTTTTTATTTGCTTGGGGTTTATTTGTTTTTATTTATATTGTTAGCATCATTAAAACTCATAGGATTTTATATATTTAAACATTTTCAAAATGTTTTAGTTATGGTTCTTTCTGTTGCTCCCTAATTGTCCCATTTTGGGGCAGTGGAGGCTCCTTCATGTTGGCTCCTATGTCTTTTGGACATGATGATGGCTTCTTCTCTTTCAGGACACAAGATATCCCTTCATTGTCTTGTATATTTCTTGCCCCAAATCTGGAGCTGGCCATTCCTCCAAGAAGCTGATTTTACACACAGTTTATATTCATTGGTGTTGAATTGTCATTACAGAATTTGGAAATACTTTAAATTTTTAAATTTAGCATTTTGGCTAAATTTATGCTAAATTTAAATTTAGCATAAAAATTTAAATTTAGCATTTTGGGATGTTAAAAGTGCTATATTTATATTGTAAAATGTTCTACAGCAATGCTATAACAATTTAGATGCTCCTATATAAAGCCATCTTTGTCTCCCATTTTAGGGATACTATTATCTCTCACCTGATGGAAAGAGAAAAACTATGCTCTGCTTGGCTTGTGGACAATCCATGAGAACAGAGAAGGGACTGAAACAATTGCTTCCAGGGGTTCCATTCCTCTGTATTTCAGGCACCAAGACTCAGAAGCCCTTCTTACAAGGGCCATTCAAGGTCATCAGTGTGGCTGAGGTATGTAATGATCTGAGCTCTGCTAATGCATGTATGGCAACAATTTGGAAACTTTGATGCATTCATTATCTGCCTTGCACTCAAGTTCATCTCCACTCATCCAATTCATCTTCCTCAGATGCACCTTTACCATTCTACCTGCATTGATTTCCTTTTCCCCATTGTAATTTAAAATGCATTGTCTATTAATAGTTCAATAGACTCTTTGAAGTTAATTGGGCACTTCTGCAGCTTTAATCATTTACTGACATATTTCACTGTTCACAGTGTTGCTTTTAGGTGAGGAAGTAACCGCAAATCTTTACTTCGTGGAACAGCTTTTTGCCTATATCCACAGGAAAAACTTCCTTTTACTAGTATGGAACATTTCAGGGGGAATTGGACGTGTTGTTTTTAATGACTGTTCAGATTGGGGTGCCTGAATTCACACATCCATGTCTAATAGTATTTAGACTTCATGGAGGAAAAAAAAAAAAAAACAAAAAAAAAACAAAAAAAAAAACAAAAAAAAAAACCTCTGCCACTTTCCTATACCTATAGAAGTAAAAACTAAGGGAACTTACACGCCTGAATAAAAAGGAGCGATTCCTAAAAGGTGAAATATCTTCCAGCCTGGTGTGCTCTTCAGGGCTTGCTCACCCCATCCCCAGATCACCCTCCTCCCTTCCCTAATCCTGATACACATTGGAGTTACAAAAAACAGGTTACAGAAAACATCAACAGAAGCGATAGCTTTGAAGGAGAAAGGAAGTCAGTCCTCTGGGAAACCTGAAAGCATCTGGTTTGCTTTGAAGATAGTGGGATAATGTTAAGGAGGTGCTGAGGAGTTGGTTGGAAAGAATCCCCAATGCTACAGAATTTCAGACAGAACTTTGCCCTCAGGGCAGCATCCTAGTTTGGGATGAAAAGGGAAAGCAGAAGAGTGGTGTTTACCACCCTTACTACCATGTGGTTAAAGCTACAACCATTCCCTTCCTCATTCATCAACATCTTCCACCATATGGTGGAATCATCCTAAAGTTAAAAATTCAGAGGCTATCTATAATGTTAGTGTATGATTACTTTAATCCAGGCTCTCTCTGGCCATTGCAGAGAGAAAGCAAAAAAACAAATAAACAAACAAACAAAAACAAGAGAATGCCAAAAACACAAGCCAGATGCCCAAAGTCACCTAGTGGCTCAGTGACAGGCCTGGGAGGGAACTGAAGAATTTGGATCCAACATCCTTCTGACTCTAGTATTCAATATCTCTAACACATGAAGAGAGCATTGCAAAATGTAGACACCACACACACATACACACATTTATTAAGAGACTGAAGTGTAGCAAACTAAAACAAGAAAGTTTGAGTAAATGTACAATTTATTTTAAAAAATAAATTAGGTTGATTTGTCATGTGACGAGGCTGAAAAAACTCTAAGTTACTACCAAGCACGTCTATTGTCTTTACGGATGAAGACCTGCACGCAAGCTGCATCTCACAGTGGCATGGCAGCCACACACCAGAAGGCAGTGAAAATAATTGCATACAAAAATGGGGATGGATATCGTAATGGGAAGTTAATTGTGGCTGGAACATTCCCCATGGTAAGTGGCTATCACTTAAATGCTGTTTGTATCTTCAGAGGTAATGATAATGGCAATTCTTCTGACAAGAAAAAGCAGTGGGATTGAGTGATAAATGTCTCTGGCCAGATTCACCAGTTAAAGCTGATGAGATCAAGATCTCTGTTTACTGAAAGACATTTTATTTGATTGTATGTCAGTGGATAACAGACTTAGAAACCCAGAATTCAGTTTTTAGATTGGCTCTAGAGTAGAGATCTGTAAGAAAGAGGAAAACAAAGCTACTAGATTTTCTTCCTTCTTATGATAGACGGAATGCCTTTTTCTGCCTTGTTTCTCATGCCAGCTTCAAGTTGTATGTCATCTGAATCATCCAATAGATGCCACCTCATTCACCATCTGGAGTATCTGGGCATTTATTTGTTGATAGGATATTTTTTTTAACTTTCAAATTGGGGAAGTGGGGGCTGTGTTAGGAGCACCTATGTGGTCTGCCTTGGGGGCTGCTCCTCATAGTCATAGGAAGAGAGGAGAAGCTAGAAGGCCCAACCCCAGCTTTGTCCTTGCACTACTTGGTGATTATCTTGACTATTCACTCTGGCCAATGCCTTTAACAATGTATTTTACAACTGATGTTTGATATGATATGGAGTTACCCTGCAGACTTCCTTGCAAGCACACATATCTATTCCCTCACCTCTTTGGTTGAAAATATATTTTTAAATTAAGATACTGTTATTCAATAGACTAAGCGAAATACAGAAGTTAGCAACTCCAAGATTCACCCAGGGATCCACAGCTGGCTTTTATGGTCTTGGGCAAAAATTTTAATCTTTCATCCTGTTTTTCCATCTGCACAATGGAGGTAATAATACCTGTCAGTTCTTGGTTTGAAGGTTAACTACTTATTTATTTTGAAGCAGTTTATCAGTATGAAGTATTACAACAGTTGTATAACTTATAAAGCAACAAATTTGAAAGTGGATTTTTAAGTTGAACATTTCTTAGAAGATACTCTGATGCTAAAATGTATTAATATCTGTCAGCTGCCATGTTAAATTTTTGGAGCTAGGAAATTTACAGCTGGATTGGACTACTGTTGTGAAATTAGGTAGAACAATCTAATATGGAAAATAATCTCTGATGAAAGATCAACATCAGTAGTAATTCAGCTTTCTATTTTCTCAAATTCAATTATTTTCTTTTTCAGATTTTTAGAATGACAAGCTTTTAATGATTATTCCCAACCCTATCACTTTTGCCTGTCAGATTCTTACTGCCTGTGTTATCTAGCTTCTTACAGAATGCACGGAAAAACTCGGGCTTGCCAGAGCAGCCTCCAAAGTATATACCAAAGATGGAACTCCAATCTTTACCTTGCGTGATTTGGTTTTATGGGCTCTAGATGACTCCTTTCTCCAGAGAGACTCTGAAAAACAAAAGCAAGATGCAGCTCCTGTTGGAAAAGAACAGATAATTGTTGAAAGTATGGAAGGTTGGCTACAATCTACAGCATTTAGCTGATTCTATTTATGCTTGATCATAAAAATGTTAAACATGATTATTTCATTTAGTCACTTTTTCCAGAATTTCAAAATCATAGGAAGCTACTTTTGTGACCCAAAGAGTGTCAATGAAATTTTCATGTTGTTTTTACCTTGCAGAATTATAAGAAAAATTAAAAATTAATGCAAATTTTGATTTTAGCACTGAAACAATAAATAAATTACGTATAATTAATAAAATATGTTTGACAGTTCAGCTACTTTATGGAACATAATCATTTTTTGAACCAAAACCAACTGGAGACCACTTGAGAAATGGGGGCTGGATCAATGGAAATCTCTTGCTACTATTAGAAGGGAAGGTGTCCTCTCTGTCTCTCTGTGCTTCTACTGTCATTCAACTCCCCTTCCCTGTCTCTGTCTTCTCCACTCTTTACTATCTCCCAGAAGCTCCAGTCAATGTCCATCTATTGTATTTTTGGGCACATTGCATGGTAACGGTCTGTTTATAGCTGTGTGTGTCTTATTAGACTATTTGCAGTTTGAGGGCAGTGACTGTGTGTGTCCCAAACAACAGTTGCTAAAAAAAAGCAAGTCTTGGTAGTAGTGATTCAGTAGTTTTCTCAGTATGAGATCTCCACGGTTGTATTGAGAGGCATAATTTAGAAGTTAAGAACTTGGGTTTTGGAGCCAGAATACCAGGGTTCAAATCCCAGCTTTGTCACTTGCTAGCTCAATGACCTTGGGTAAGTTGTTTAACTACTCTTGTATTCCAGTTTTCTTATTTATAATGTTAGGATACATTTTAAACTATATTTTACTATTTTAAGTTTCTTACATAAAATTTACATATTTTACTATTTGTAAAATAGTCAATTACTTCATGGATATAGATATATATATATATTTAATACGTCTCCATTACATAGATAACATTGTCTTAGTCCATTAGTGTTGCTGTAACAGAATACCACAGGCTGGTTAACTTATAAAGAACAGAACTTTATTTCTCACAATTCGGGAGGCTGCAAAGTCTAAGAGCAAGACATTGGTAGATCTGGTTGTCTGGCGAGGGTTACATTCTCCAGAGGGGAATAATGTTTTGTCCTCACACAATGGAAAGCAGAAAGGGCAAAAGAGCCCAGCACTGTGCGAAGCGTCTTTTATAAGGGTCTTAATTCTATTCACAAGAAGAGAAGCCCTTATGATCTAATCACCTCTTAAAGTCTCTATCTCTCTTAATATCATTACATTGACCATTAATTTTTAACACCAGAATTTTGGAAAGCACACATTCAAACCATAGCAAATATATCTATATATCTATATTTTCACTTGAACACATATATATGTGTATATATATATATTCAATATCTGTATTTGATCATCATTAATATATTCATTTGGTCCACATAAATATGAATATATATTCATATGTGTATTTATATATACACATGCACATATATAACTTAGAACAGTGCCTGGTTGATATTTACCAAACATTCAGTGAAATTACTTATCACTTTTGTGTATAGGATATTACTTATTTCGTTTTCAAATGAGTTTTAAGAAATAATTATGTGAACATTTAATGCCTAGCTGATTGCTGAAGCATATATTTCTGCCTTTATTTGGCATATAGAATATCTGAACTTCAGGTTTTATAAAATTATAATTTAAAACGCTATTCTTTAAATTCTTATTAAAAGCCTGGTTGCAGTAATATTATTAATGTAGGACTATCAAAAGGGCATTCTTTTGATTCCGTCTCTTCCTCCCTATATTCTAAAGGGTATGCTTAAATCAGGCAAGGCCATCAGTAGACTGCTCCCTTTATGGAATTGTGGCTTGGTGTTATGCCATCAGTTTGCATTAAGGAACTTTAAAGAAACAGCTGTTGGTCAGAATTCAACATGGTGCTTACTATGCAGGCAGTGGTTAAGAGCACAGCCTTCATTGGCAGATGGCCTGGATTCTAATCCTTACTCTGCCACCACCCAGCTATGTCACTAAAGCTCAGTTACCATATCTGTAAAAGAAGACTCATAATAAGCCCTAACTCAGAGTCTTAGAGTATCATTTTTAGAACCACATGAGACGATATATGTAAAGGCCTTAATAAAATACCCAGTATATAGTAAGTTCTCAATATATATTAATTTTCTATTGCAGGGTACTGTTAGCTATATCACAAATAGCCTCTTTATGAGGACCCTTAAATGAATTTTTCTCAGATCTCAGAACCAGGAAAAGTGAATTTTCTATGGAATTTCTCACTATATGTGGGCCATATGAAGCTGGAAATTGTGTTTTTCTCTTTGCTTTGGCCATTAGGAAACTCAGAGCCAAAATTTTGCTTTATCTCTAGCCAGTAAAAACAGGGTATTTATTTCTGTTTAACAGTAAAAATAATATCTAACATCTATTTGATGCCTATCAGAGTAAACAGGCCAAACACTATTTCTTCTAAGCATATTACTTTGTTCTTTTAAAAAAAGAAACAGCAGAATGAGATATTATTATTCATTTAAAATATAAGAACACTAAGGTACTTTATCCCTGGCTTTAGTCTAGTCCTATACTCCTTTCCCCTGTGCTTGATTTTTTATCTCTATTTTTTCCATTTTGGAGTAGGTATTTTGGTAAGCGACCTCAAATTTCTTTCAGAACTAGGTGATGTGTAAGAAAGAAATTAAAACATATTTACAATCTTATTAGCATTTTTTGTTGTTGTATATGAAGTTTCTGACCAAAGTTATGCATTAGTCTCTCATTTTGGCATTGCTTGTTTAAATCAAATTATTAATGAATAATAAAATATTTTGAATAAACAAATTCAGAAAGCAAATTTATTCATTATTCATTGAACAATGATAAATATGTCATTTTTCCACCAGAAAATCTAAGAATGAAAGTGAAAAACAGATTGTTTCCAAAATCTGTGACATCTGATAGTTTGGATGGTATAGATAAGTCTTTGCTTACCCTCATCCTCAGAAATCCTATTGCCATCTGGGTATCTTCTGGTGAACCATTTCTACCTCCAAATGGTAAGTTTTTTGTTTTTGCTTTCTTTCAAGCAAGTGTATGAAGGGAGAGAGAAATACATTTTATGCCACCATAAGAAAATGAATTAAATGGGTATAATATCAACATAATAACATCAAATTTGCACAAAGAACAGAAGGTTCATCAATTAATATGTGCACAAGGATAGCTATACTCTCGTATTTGCACATTTGCCTGTTTTTTTTCTTACTGGAATGGAATATTCTGCGTGGAAAAATGTCTAATTTAGTTGATAAAGAGATCCTTGGTCTATAAGACTGAGAATAATGGTATACATTAGAAAATAACAAATGAGTTTAATTCACATGGAGGACGACCTGTCTGCACATTTTCATTTTTAAGAATTGCACCCTTTAGGCAGTAGGTGGATGTTTAAAAAATGAATGGTTCCAAGCCAGGCTTTCATCACCTCCAAATAGTTTGTGGAAGTGGAAAATGAAATATGGCTATTGCATATGGTAAATCTATATAATAAAACAGCATCATTGCTCTTCTTTTTTTTACCCCTCCATTCCATAAAGAAATGCCTTAAGCCCTGTCATCTTTCAAATGAGGTTTCTTTTAATGACCCTTACCTTTTAATTACTTGTTTCTAATTGAATCTATTTCTTTGAGCAGAAAGTTCTTTATAAATTATTGGTGTGCGTGATAGATTACTGTTGATAAAGTATCTTGTATTTGTATTATTCTAGCTTTGCAGAAAGCAGAAAAATTAGAGAAACAGAACTGGCTGAAAAAGGACAGAATTCTGGCTGATCTAGATACCATGAGACACAAAATGAGACAGTTAAAAGGTCAGTATGAACTATACCAAGCATAACCATATTTAATTCAAAATGCAACCTCAAATTGCTAATGGTTATTTTCTACCATTAGATACCAAGTGTTTAACTAAGGAGCATTATATAAATATTGTTTTACATAAATCATTTGAGCAAAGTCTAAAACCTAATAATGTATTTTTGGTCTGATTTTATATCTGTAAATTTTATATTAAAATGAATACCAAATGACTTCTGCATATGTTTCAAAAATTAGGAAAGTACCTGGGCAAGAGAAACTATCCCGTTGTTTTGAAATAACCTCTCAATGGACATTTTGTGGGCTTTGGAATTAATCTTTAAACAAACCTTGCTGTCATTCCTTGGGTATTGCTAGGGAAGAATTTTTTTTTTTTTTTTTTTAAGTAGTCTGAATGAGGAAGTACTAAAATCTTCAGAAGTCAGTGTCAGTAACTTAAAGTGACTCCTTTTTACACAGCATGAGACATGCTAATCACAGTCCAAGTGATCAATTATTGGTCTCCTCCTTCTATTCTCTTTAACACAGAATCTTAGGTTTCTGACCTTATACTATTCCCAGGACTTGAGATACAAATGGTTCTTTGGGGAGAAACAGTGTACTATGGACTTGAGTCTAGGAAGGAACACATTTCAAACTCAGTAACTGCCACAGCAGAATTTCAACTCCTGATGCTGTCTTGTATTAAAAGCATATGAATCTTGCTTCACTAAATAGCAGAACTAGTCCTAACTGCATTAGACTGAACTGTGGTTTGAAATGGCTATTACCAGCTGTTACCAAAAAGAAGAATTGGGTGTAAGTGAAAATAATTACTACTACTAACTTCTACCACTCCTACTATTAGACATTTTCACTTGAATGTTCCATGGACGTGTCCAAAACTACAACTGTCATATTACCCCAACACCAATGCCTCCTTTGTTTCAACTAGTAGTGGGTTCTACTACCATCTACCCAGGTGTTCCTCCCCAAAAACCTGGAAGTCATTCTTGGAATCTCCCTCTCTCTCACCTTCCCCAAGCAAATATTCAGTAAGCCTTGTTACTTTGAATCTGTTAAGTTGATCTCAAATGAATGTCACTCTCTCAGTCTATATATCATTATCCAAGTTCAAGCTACCATCATCTATATATTCCTTGGACCATTGAAACAGTTTTCTAACTGGTCTCCCTGCTTCCATCTTGACAATGGTTTCCATTCTATAAATAATGGTGACATTCTGAAGTTGAAGTTATCACGAAAAAATGCAAAGGTATTATGATACTCCAGGCACAAAATCTTGCAAGGTTTCCTATTATCTTTAGGACAAAGCCTTGAAACTCCTTAGCATGGCCCTTTATAATCTTGTTCTCTGTAAGTTCCTATTTCTTCTTGCCCACTACATTTCATACATTTTAACTTTCTTTTAGCTCCCCAGACATACCATGCACTCTCTTAACTCTGAGCTTTGGCACATTTTAGTTCCCTCTACTTCAAAGTTTTCCCTCTGCTGTCCTCTTAGGTTGCTCCTACTCATTCTGTGTTTTTAAGGTTACTTGTTACTTCTTCCTGTAAGCCTTCCTCAGCATTCCAAGCCTAGGGTAATGTGGTTTATCACATTCTGAACTTCCCTCCAATAGTCATCATCACATTATTATGATTACCTGTTTATGTGACAGTCTTTCCTATGTTAGATTATACATTCCGTACCGTTCTCATTTGTTCTCTGAATAGTTGTAGAATGACTGATTTAAATAATAAATGAAATTGCAACCATTCACTGGAGGGAGTTTCCTAAGCTCTATTCCTGCATCAGCCTAAATGCTGAAAATAGCACCTGGTATGGCTGCCTTTATTAAATTCTGATTTTATATTGTCTTCAGTTTTTTATTACAATTAAGTATCTTTTTTTTTTTTTTTTTTTTTTTTTTGAGATGAAGTCTCGCTCTGTCGCCCAGGCTAGAGTGCAGTGGCACCATCACAGTTCACTGCAAGCTCCACCTCCCAGGTTCACGCCATTCTCCTGCCTCAGCCTCCCGAGTAGCTGAGACTACGGGCGCCCGCCACCACGCCCGGCTAATTTTTTTGTATTTTTCGTAGAGACAGGGTTTCACCGTGTTAGCCAGGATGGTCTTCATCTCCTGACCTCATGATTCGCCCACCTCGGCCTCCCAAAGTGCTGGGATTACAGGCGTGAGCAACTGTGCCCGGCCAAGTATTTTAAAAATTTTAAGTTAATTTGTCATCAACTACAATACCACTGTTTAAAACTCTGTATTTTGTCAGTGATGTCCATTCTGGAGGGATCCATTGATGTGGTTTCTCTTATAATTTAATGCTAACATAAATCTTGTCTCTATTGACAAAGTGGTATGTTTTCTGCTATTAAATATAAATTCAACACATGCTTATAAAACATTTACCCTCATGAAGGCCTTTTTCTAGCTGGTGAGATTATGAGGATAAATAAGAACAAGTCTTAGTTAACTGCAAGGTCTATAAGATTGTGAGCTTCTTCAGGGTTGGCTAAAACAGGAGGTATGAATAGTTGCTAAATCAGCTATTCTATGTTATCATAGCCACTGGTAATTGCAAGAAGCATTTATTGAGCATATGCTATGTACAAAACACTGTGCTAAGCTGATTTTACATTTCATTGGTAAGCATGAACATTGCTAATATTAATCACAATACTAGTAATTACTTTGTTGGGTTTTCACGATTAAGTAACACATGTCAAATCTTTACTACATGGTTAGTATATAATAAATACTCAATAAATATTGGTGTAAGGATTCCTGAAAAGGCAACTCATTTACCCACTTGGGGTTTTATAAAACTGGTAAATAAATAAAACTCAGGAATGGCAGATCAGGCTAAATTATCAATGTTACATGTAAAAGCAATGTTGGAGCATTTAATTTAGTGTGAAAGTGAAATAAGTCTGCTAACTGAAACCCTAGATTGGGTGGGCTTACCCTTGCAGAGACAGGTGATTCTGAATAAGGGTGGGCCTCCCAATAAGACAGGGAATGGGGAGAGCTGTCTGGGCAAGACTCATCCCATGAAAGAAGAGCAAAGCACTTTGTTCTCTAGTTTCTAAGAGAAACAATGGGCCGAGAATCCCCAGCTTATTTTCCCCAATTTCCAATCAGAAAAATAATCTGCAGTATCAGTGGGGCTCCATCCTCAAAATGAAACAATAGCACTAGGGAAGAGGCATGTCTCATTAATAGTTAGCGATTATAATTACTATCCCCTGATCTCATGTGAAATAAAATAGGATATATGGGAAAATGTAATAAGAAAATACAAAATAATTCATTCAATACATTATTGCATGGTTTCAATTTATGTTATTCATACCTATGTAAATAATAGTTATCATAAAAACCTTTCCCCAAACTAAAATCTTTTGTGATGACATTGTCTCTTCATGAAAATTATAGCACAAATGCATTCATTTCCTTAAGACCATTAGAAGCAAGTTGACAAAAAATGCATAATGTTTTTTCCTGTTTTCTATACTCAATCCCTAGCTCTCAACAGTATAAATTATAAACTGTTGCTGAACTCTCTGTAGATGAGCAAAATTGTATTGTTCAAAATGCATTCTAAATAAAATATTTGTTGAAATGTTATTTATAAAAATGTGTGGGCCATAAATTAATGTTATCTGCATTCTATAAATAAGAGTTGGGTAAAAACTATATTTAGTATAAATTTGTGTTACGTATTTGTGAGGTGCCACCATGGTCTTCTCAAAAGTGCATTGCTTAATGGCATTGTCACTGTAACTCATTGACTGATTGATTCAATTACGTTTTCTTCACATCCATAAATTGCATATGAATCCTTATTAGAGACATAGCATTCTGGTTTCCCTGAAAAGTCATTGTTGCCATTTATTTTTATGCTGGATCTCTTTCCATAAACTTGAGCTAGAAGAGCACAAGTGCTTTATACTCTATAAGTACCAGATTATTTTCAGTTTCGTTTGAGTCATGGTCTGAAAATCTTCACATTAAAATTATGTTGGCAACAAAATTAAGACTCAACTTCATTTTAGTAATTCAATTGTTTTATGAACCTAAGTGTTACTCTCTCTAAGAAGCCTTCTGTGGCGCCTCAGACTAGGTTAGCAACTCCTGTTAGGAGCTGTTATAGCTCTTGTGCTTTCCTGGTGCAACCCAATTACAATCCACTATTGGTGTAATCATTTCCTTGATGTCTGCCTTCCCAACCAAACTTGAGGCAGGAACTCATTCTCCAACATGTTTGTGCTTGCATTATCCAACACAATGCCTCACCCATGGCTGTTGCTTAATGTAGGTTTTTGGAAAGAAGATACAAGAGAAAGCATTATTTTTACTTAATAAGTTTAGAGATCAATATGAAATGTGGGCTGATTATATCTTCACCACAAAAAGAAAACAATTTCATAAGTGTGACTTTTTAAACCTGTTTTATAACTATTTTAAGTGTTCTAGTAGAAAGAACACATAAATTGGAATCACCACACTTATTAAATTATGCCTGTGATTCTTTAGAATACAGTATTCCAATAAATATTTTCTCTTACTACAACTTCCTAACAGCATAAAGGGCACAGCAGAGGTGTCAGAAACTAATCGTGCTCGCAGGGTATTATTAGATGGAAAAAAAGATTCCTGTCTCTTGGGTTAATATTATTTTAGAAATACTTAATCCCCAGGCTGCTAAGCTAATTGTGGGGGAAAGGCTTATTATTAGTAAAGAGAACAAAACATATGTTCCAATACTGGAAGGATGATAGGGGCTATACAAGGTCATGAATTCTATTTGACTAAATTACCGCTGAACCATATCATGGATGCAAGGCTGGGGCCAGTGTGGAAATCAGCATGTTATCTTCCTCTTCTATCTGTAGAGTACGTATGTGAATCCTGGCTATTTAAAGTCTGAAGCTCCCATATGAAGAGGTATTGTTAGATATTATTACCTTAGGCATCTTTGCTTTTATGATACATTTAGTATTTTAGCCTATGCTCCTGTGTGGAATGATTTATACGTAGAAAGCCAAATCAATTTATTTGAAATCTGAAAGACTGTCATCAGAAACAAAATTTCTAGGACTTGTTTCCTCAGGGCGGCGAGTGGCGGCATGTCAGCCAGCCACCATGGTTCCTACCAAAAGCCCTGTGCAGCCTGTGGTGGTTGAAGGAGGCTGGACCGAACAGACTCAAGAGGAAATTAAACTCATGAAACTTATAAGACATACAGAGGTATGTTCTTTGGGATTCTGGATATTAAAGACGCTGCCCTTTTTATGAGTATTTAAAAGTACAATATTGAATTTTAAAATGATACTGTTAATATATTCTCAGCATCTGATCAGTTATGACCATATAAGCATATGCCAAGCATTGAGTTGGCATTTGAAGAGTAGCTGTCTAAAAGACAGCCAGCTCATATGAGGGTCTGTTTTGTTTGAATGGAGACCAGAAATTATGACCTTAGCAAAAAAGAGAAAAAGGCCCAGTGGATATGTACAAAGGTAATTGTAATAATTGTAGTCAAGTCAAACCTTCTGGCTTCATTGCTCATTACTCCTAAGGGCATGTCTCAATATGTAAAAAGAGCAAGGAGCAAAATACTAATTGCAACGGAGACATTCACAAGTGAAGAATTAAAAAAGTGGTTTCAGTCCAATTGGTTAATCAGTCAGGATTGCCAGACATAAAAAAGTCGAAAAGATAAAGGTCAGCTGTTGAGAGAGGACCAGGGAGAGAGACCAGGGAAAACTTTTTTGCTTTGTGAAGTTTTTCATCAAAATGATATATTCCTATTTAATAAGATTTCTCAAATTCGTGAAATGTGTTCAATCTAAATCTTAGGCACGTGCCCAAGTCAAGGTTACTAGAACAAAAGGAATTGACATCCCTAGAAATATGACTTCGTGCCAAGCTAAGAAGGATAAATCACTGACCAGGGAATGAATGCAAAGCATTGAACTAGGACATGCTTGAGGTAGAATAAAAAGCTGCCTAGCAGGGATCTGGCAAAGTATAAGGGGGGCTGCTGTATTTTAAAAGACAGTAAGTAAGAAACAACACTCACGTATACTCTTGTATGCATTTATTGGTTAGAGGAAATGATGTGATTCTAATAAAAAACTCATCCGTTAGATGCAGAGAAATCTCTCAATAGGGGAAACATCATGCAAAAGTCCAAAAATACTTCTCTCTTCATTTCTTCACATTATAAATGAAAGTTAAGTGCTTTGCCAAAATGATTGCCTTATTATTATTATTCTAATGATTGCTCTTGCCTTTAGTGTTTCATTGAAGCAAGGGAGATTTACTAGTGTCAGTGACAAGAGAGGCTAATGTACTTAATAGTTACTTCCTAAAATTTTTTCCATATAATTTATTAATTACAAGATATTTCTGGATTTTATCACATTCTTCACAAACACTATACAGACAGTTCTCTAAACACAACATTCTCTGGGTTTTTCTTGACAGGCACACCTTTCTGAAATCCGAGCAATGGAATCCAAAAGAAATTTTCCAGTTGCAACTAAACCTATAGCAGTCAAGCCGAGCAGTCTGTATAAGCAGCCCAACACAAAACGAGTGTGGATTTATCTAAATGGAGGCAGACCTGAAGATGGCACTTATGCCTGGGGCAAAACTGTTTCAGAGGTAAATCTAGTGTGAAAGGAGTGTTTCATAGGCCTGAGTTCAAATCCCAGCTCTGATATTTCTAGATTGTTTGGTCAAGCAAATTACTTCTATGAACCTCATCTTCTTGTCCATAAAATAGTAACAGCACTTTCCTCATAGGATTGATCTCATGATTGAATGAGCTTATATGTGTGAAAATGTGAAGTTCAATGTGTCTGACATAGATGTGAATCTGAATATGACACTTGTCCAGGAGAGAACTGTGCCAGTTCAACCCACTCCTACCAAAGAGTAAAATCTAAACTTTAAAGCAATTTTCTTCATTCATTTTATTTTATTATTATTATTTATTTATTTATTTATTTGAGACAGAGTCTTGCTCTGTCACCCATGCTGGAGTGCAGTGGCATGGGTCTTCATCCATTGTAAATCCAGTTCACAAGAGTGACTTTTTTCACCCATCATGAATCATTTACTAGATATGTTCTATCTAAGAAAAACAATGATACTCATTAGAGAAAGCCTATCATGTTCTTACTACCCAGAGTCCTAGAGCTGTTAGAATTCTCACTTCACAAAGTTAAAATATTGACTAAGGAAAGAGGAGTAACAGTTCATTCTTGGTTTGTAATTTCAGTCAGGGATACAATTCTGACATTTTTTTCTTAATCTTTAAATGAAGACTTTAGGCACATAATAAATGAATTTGGGTAATCTTTCTAAAAGTCTTATCTGTTGCAATGATGTCTTAAATAGTAGTTTGTCTTTTTTATTTTGTGAAATGTTTTCATGAATTTTTCTGGGACAAGTGAAAGTCATGTAGAGATGGTGGTGGGGGATGTGGATAGGCAAGGTAGTATAATAGACTGGCTTGGAGAAGTTCATGGAGACTGGTGAGGGCACATAGAGTAGCAGGGCCACCTGAGATGGTTCTGCCCCTGGACATTAATCCAGTTTCAGAGTGTAAGGGAGACCACTCTTCTCTGACAGGGAGTTTGACTAAGAATGGTGAGAGCAACTTCATATCAGAAGTTGACAAACAATTTGTTGTACTTGAGAAATAAGAGATTAAAATGTGAAAATGGATACCCCAAATTAGGAACATAAGTAAAGGATCTTCATACATGTAGAGGAAAAAGGAAAGTGATTTTTTAAAAAGATAGTGAAAGCTTTTTCAGAAGAGAGCTACCTAGAAAAAGCACTATAAGAAAGCTGAAATGTCTTTCCCTGCTGGTTTCTTAAAAAATCAGGGTTCATGTTATAGATGCTAAACGTTAAAATGCACTTAAGTACTGCACCTAGAACTGATAAATTTCTGAGAGAATATGTAATGATTAATAAATGGGTAAAGGGTAGAGCTGAGACAATGGGGAAAGATAGCCTATCAGATTCAGGGTAGAAAAAGCTTACAATAACTTTGATGAAGATTACTTATATCTATATCTAACCGGGGGATGACTTTTTGATTTATGTGACTCTCGTGTAGCATATAAAAGGCATTTCACAACTCTTATTCCATGATCATATAATTTTTTATGAGCTTTATATATGAACAGCCCTATGCTAGATGCTGTAAATTATTTTTCTAATTTATGTCTGTGGAAATATTTTTGTAAACTTAATAGTGCTATATAATTGACAGCTTAACATCCATAGTAGTAAGTAGCAGTGGAGTCTGTGGTCTCCTTAAATTAATACGTCAGATTGACAGAGTTTTAGAAAATATATCTAAGGTTTACTTGGGAATGTAGAGAAATGGGCACTCTGGAAGTACAACTCTTTGGAAGACAATTTGGCTGTACATAGCATAAGAAAGTATATTTGCAGAACTTGATCCCAAGGATATTTTCATGAACCTAAGCAACAATTATTTATTAAGAATATTTATTACAAGCCTATTTCTAATAGAGCTAGATTATTAATAATTCAAAACCTCATCAATGGGGAGATGATTAAATGAATTATAATACATAGGATGAAATACAATAACTCAAAATTACCTTTTTGAAATAATAATAAAGATGTTCAAGATATACTTAGTGAAAGAAGCATTATGTAAAGCATGTGGAGTTAAGTTCTGCACATATATATGCACAGATATAGAAAAAAGACTGCAATGATTTTATTAGATGGCCATATTATGGGAGACCTTTATTTTTCTTTCTTGTATGTTTTCCTATGTGTTCTATATTTTTTATGGTGAGTCCAGATTTTTTTAATAAGGAAAAGTTGTATGATAGGGAAGCTGATATTCCTCTGAGAGAAGTACTAATAGAATGTGATAAATGTAAAATTAGCAGTGAAGGCAGGAATCTCAGTTGAGAAAAGGGAGCACAGTGCCCACCTAGGGTGACAGACAAGGCTCTACAGAGGAATCAATAAGGAACTCTGATGGAACTTGAGAAATGGAGGAGATTCAACAGCTTAAGCAGAAAAAGCATTAAAAAGGATAAGGGGCACCCATGTAAATATAGGTGTTAGAATTCACAAAGTATATTAAATAGGTGCCCCATGGACAGAGAAATTGGAAGAGATAGATGTGACCAGAGAGATTGTTTAAAAGCATATGGTAGACCCCATATACATAGGTATTAATTTTCTCAGTCAGCCATAACAAAATACTATAGACTGAGTATTAAACAGCAGAAACAACAGAAGTTGATTTTCTCACAGTTTTGGAGGCTGGATGTCCAAGATCAAGGTGCCAGCCAGATTGGTTTCTGGTGAAGCCTCCCTTTTTGGCTTACAGACAGCCGCCTCCTTGCTGTGCTCACACATATTCTTTCCTTTGTGTGTGTGTGGAGAGAGAAAGGACTCTGGTGTCTCTTCTTTTTCTTGTATATAAAGAAACCAGTCTCACTGGAATAGGGCTCCACCCTTATGACTTTATTTATCCTTAATTACCTCCTTAAAGGCTCTATCTTCAAATATAGTCACAGTAGCGGTTAGGGCTTAAACATGAATTTGGAGTGGACACAGTTTAGTCCATAACACTATCCTAAACTCAACTACTTAAACCACTACTTCCCTGTAAATAAAGAAGTGGATGGCGAAATCAATGTTTTGGGAAGATTAATGTGGCCTACATGTGTAAAAGGACACTTAGAGAATATCTAGAAACTTTTAATCTCTTCCTTTTTCTTTTCCATGCTGTATATTTTTGTCTTTAGGGGCTTGCATGCAATTCTTTGTCATCAGTTAGGAATGTATCCTTTCACACTATCAGGCTGTATAAAATGCCTCTGGAGGATGGACTGTGTGTGAGAAATGAACAGGCAGCAGGAAGGGTAGGGTTTGGATTTCACTGGGGTGTCTGGCTAATGACACTGACTCCAAAGAAGCTCAGAGTTTCAGTGTTTGAGACTTTTGCTGGAAGAATGAGAAACAGAGCACATTTCAAAGTGCTTCTCTCTACCTTCTATAATGAAACCCCCAGATGGTATTTGAATCCCATCCAATGTGGACTTTCTCTCAACTGCTTTCACTGCTGTGGCTATTCTGGATGATTTAGCCGTGTTCTTCCCACCCACTCTTTGAACATTGCTAGACTTACTCTCGTCTCCAACTCTTGTCGGCTCATCAGTCATCAGTGCACCAAGGCAGCTCTCTCTCCAGGGTTAGTGGCTCTTTCTGCAGGACCAGCATCTTTCTCTGATTTATGATTGCCTGTGCCCCTCCTTCTATGGTCCTGAAGCGTTTGTCTTCTCCCATTCCTGCGGCAGCTCTCTGATTCTACAGAATCTCGAAATCAGAGTGTTCTTCCTTGGCCCAGGAATGGTTCTGAAGGCATGAGCAGAAGCTAAAGGAATGAAAAAGAGGTCTTTCTGATTTGGATAGGCAAGTACCTCACGCCCACAGGGAGCATGCAATAGTTCTATGATGCCCATGTGCCCCACCTGAGGAGACCTGGTCTATGAAAACAAAACTCAGAAAACAGACTGTGGGTGAGCAATTATTATGGAACAGTGTTTCTTCATCATGAACTTTGTTATTGCAAAAACATTTAACTTACAGTATACACTTTAAAGAGGATACTTCAGTAAGTTTAGATACATTTGAAAAACAGAATTAAGAATGTCTTTATTTTGTTTTTTTGTTTGTTTTTGAGATGGAGTTTTGCTTTTGTTACCCAGGCTGCAGTGCAATGGCATGATCTCAGCTCACTACAACCTCCGCCTCCTGGGTTCAAGCGATTTTCCTGCCTCAGCCTCCAGAGTAGCTGGGATTATAGGCATGCGCCACCACGCCCGGCTAATTTTGTATTTTTAGTAGAGATGGGGTTTCTCCACATTGGTCAGGCTGGTCTCGAACTCCCGACCTCAGGTGATCCACCCGCCTTGGCCTCCCAAAGTGCTGGGATTACAGGTGTGGGCCACCACGCCCAGCCTAAGAATGTCTTTAAAGGTCGTAATGTGACTAGATATCTTAGAACCTAATTGTACTGAAAATGTCTACTTTTTTCTTTTTAACTCATCTGTATTTGTTACATTCTTTTAGGGCAGAATGTGACTTGGGCACTACATTTCCATGCACAAGCCTCACTGAGTTACTTTTTGAACAGCTTTACAAGATGCTTAGGTAGGCTTGTAATTTTGCTCCTCTAAACAATGTTTTCTCTTTCTCTTTCTTTCTTTCTTTCTCTCCTTCTCTCTCTCCCTCTTTCTCCTTCCTTCCTTTCTTCTCTCCCTCCTTCCCTCCCTCCCTCCTTCCCTTCCTCCCTCCCTCCCTCCCTTCTTTCCTTCCTTCCTTCGTTCCTTCCTTCTTTCCTTCCTTCCTTCCTTCCTTTCTTCTTCTTCCTTCCTTTCCTTCTTTCCTTCTTTCTTGATGGAGTTTTGCTCTTGTTGCCCAGGCTACAGTGCAATATCATGATCTCAGCTCACTGCAATCTCCACCTCCTGGGTTCAAGTGATTCTCCTGCTTCCCAAGTAGCTGGGACTACATGTTTGCACCATAACGCCTGGCTAATTTTGTATTTATAGTAGAGATGAGGTTTCACCATGTTGGTCAGGCTGGTCTCGAACTCCTGACCTCAAGTGATCCACCCGCCTTGGCCTCCCAAAGTGTTGGGATTGCAGGCATGAGCCACCACAGCTGGCCAAACAATACTTTTCTTTGGAGAGTTACATTAAGTTGCTTCTGTTTAACATACTTATTTCTAGTGGACTAGTATATGTAGAATTGGCAACCACAGGGCATGAAAAGTTTAAAAAGTAGATCCTAGAAGAATAACAAATACCTTCCTTCTAAACATCAAGGTAGATTTCAGAACACTTCAATGCCAACATATTTGGTCTACTAAGGAATCTGGCTTGAACACTTTAGACCTCAAAGTTAATGTTAGGCTACATACATCTTACAGCACACATTATGTTGATCTGTTAAAAGAAACCAATTTGAATTTAAAAAGCATTCCTAACCCTGCTTTAGTGCCTAAAGCATCACAGTGTCGCAAGTAGAAGTTGAAAGACATCTTATCTTCCCCTTAAAGGAGCTGTTGTCATGCCTTACAGATCTTTTTAATGTTAACCAAAATAAAGGAAAAAAGTCATTGAAAATATATTATCAGAGAGAATAAAGATAAAATATTGAACATGAGTACAAGTCATTCTTGAGTCAGAGCTTAGTCTATGTCTTCCATGCATGATGTGTCATTATCTCCTTCAAGGAGCAGCATTTCATCAGTTACAGCAGATAAAATGCTTTATTTTCATATTAAAAAATTGTTTTTTGCTAAATTTATTGACTTTACATATAAATATGTCTTAGGAGAAATCAAGTAAAATAACCATAGATTAAATTTATATCTTGCCTTTAAAGTATGTTTTAGTTAAATTATTTATATATATTTTTTCTGTTTGTAAGTAGAAAACATGATCTCTATAGAACAGTGACATTTTAGTGGTAAAGAAAAATACAAGAAATCCATCTTTCTGGGATCTTTTGAAACTACACAAATTTCTCTCAGATACCTATCTCTATATATTTCTAGGATAGCTCCTCATTTTTCCCACTCCAGATAGAAACTCAACTGCCATACCCTTTGGTTTCTTTGGAGTAGAAAAAAAAAAAATAGTGACTGCTATGGATTGAATTGTGCCCCAAATTTATGTTGAAGACACAAACCCCAATGTGACTATATTTGGAGATAAGGCCTTTAGTTGGTAATTAAGTTAAATGAGGTCTTAAGGGTGGGGCATTAATCCAGTAGAATTAGTGGCCTTATAAGAAGAGGAAGAGAGAGAGACCTCTTTCTCTCTGCTATGTCAGGACACAACAAGGAGATGGCTGTCTACAAGTTAAAAAGCAAGTCTTCACCAGGAGCTGAATCTGCTGGTACCTTGATCTTGGACTTCCCAGACTCCAGAACTGCAAGAAATAAATTCCCATTGTTTAAGCCACCCAGTCTGTAACAGCCTGAGAAGAAGTAGTGACTATTATTATAGAAAATTTAGATAAATAATAAAATAAAACCATATGTATCTACCGCAATCTCTTTTTGAATATAATCTCTATGAATTTTTTATTAATAACATTTATTCTGTTTTCTAATTAGGAAACAGCATGTAGTTATTGTATTAAAATTAGAAAAAGGATAAAAGCACCAAGAAGAACATGAAAATTATATCATCCACAAATAACCAGTTATTACAATTTTAGTGTATATATTTCTAAACAATGATAATTCTTTTTGCCTTTGTGATCATAGTAGATCACATGTATATACAGTTTTACAAGCTGCTCTATTCACTTATTGTGACTTTTCCCCCCATATAATTTAACATTCTTTTTTTTTTTTTTTTTTGAGATGGAGTCTCGCTGTGTTGCCCAGGCTGGAGTGCAGTGGTGCCATCTCGGCTCACTGCAAGCTCCACCTCCCAGGTTCATGCCATTCTCCTGCCTCAGCCTCCCAAGTAGCTGGGACTACAGGCACCCGCCACCACGCCTGGCTAATTTTTTTGTAATATTTAGTAGAGACGGGGTTTCACCATGTTAGCCAGGATGGTCTCGATCTCCTGACTTCGTGATCCGCCCGCCTCGGCCTCCCAAAGTGCTGGGATTACAGGCATGAGCCACCATGCCTGGCCAATTTAACATTCTTTAAAAACATTATTTTCAATGGTATCATAACCTTCTATCAAATTGATGTATTATTTATTCATCCAGTTTTCTATTATTTGCCAGTTTGGTTGTTCTTCACTTTTTGCTATTATAAAGAGTGCTGCAATGAACATATTGATACGTCAATCTATATTTATTTTCTGATTATTTTCCTTAAATAATTTCCTAGAGGGATTGCTAGGTCATGTTAATAAACATGCCTAAGAATTTTGATACCTATCACCAAAGTGTTTTCTAGGAATGTTTCAGGAGTTTATACTCCCATAAGTAGATATTGAGAATTCTCATCCACCTGTTGCATACATGAAGATATCAACAACACTGCAACAAAATCCAGTGATTTAAAAACATATTTACAGGTTCAACAGAAGAAAAATGTTATACCCATATTTCAATTTATATATTTTTAATTACTCATTGAGGTGATTTTTATTTATGTTATCACTTATTGGTTATCTCTGAGTTCCCTACGTCTTTTGCTATTTTTCTATTATATATATTTTTCATATTGATAAAAGCTCTTTATTAAGTAGTAAGGGTATTACATGTAACTTTATCAGATTTATTGTAAGAAATTTCCAATTTACTATTGTGTCTATGGAGTTTTTTAATGTATAGAAAGTAATACATTTTATAAGTTTGTTCATTGCTCTTAATGTTCATATTTATCATCCTGAGGTCATATAAAGATTCACCTGTTTTTTCATCTAATTTTTTTAAAGTTGTATTTTTCTCTTACTTTTCCTTTTTTTCCTTTTTCTGGTGTAAAATTTGAGTGAAGCAATTTTCTCTGCTTTATTTGTTTGCTTAAAATTTCTCAGCTCTGTTCACTGACTAATCTTTTTTTTCCCTCCCCTCTAAGTTGGAATACCAATGCTGTGCTAAAATCTTACATATACTAGCTTCTGCTTTTAAATTATATAAAGTATGTATTACTTTTTAAATTATATATATTTATATTTTAATATCTGAAAGAAGTTGCCCATTGTTGCACTTTGTTGTCAGATTTTACTTGAATATTCTTGCCTGTTGATTTTTAAAGATGAAATTTGGAATTACAGTTCAACACCATAAAATCATCCTATAGGATTTTGACTGAAGTTGTATTAGACTATTAATTTCCTAAGAATGTAAACCTTCTACATTATTCAATTTCTACAACTAGGCTGTGATATTTTTATTTATGTATTTTTTACATATATTAAAATATACTTAATATACATAAAAAAGACTTATGTATAAGTTTTTTTCCTGTCCATCAGCAAAATTTTATGGCTTTTTTTTTTTTTTTTTTTTTTACAAGGGTCTTAGATTTTTAAATAATTGTTATTTCTAGTTGATTTTGTTTTGGGGATAGATTTTCCCCCACTGTATTTTCAAAACGCCTATTTTCAGTAAACAGATAAACTATTAATGTTTTAACATTTATTTTGTATTTGGACGCTTTGTTAAGTGCTTTTATTTTTGTTAATTTCTCATTTGATTCACGTAAGTTTTCTAAGAATGAAGTCATATTAAATTCACATGATGGTGATTTTGCTTACTCCTTTAAAATAACTGTTTCTCTTAATCTGATTTTATGTTTTATTGCATTGCTTATAATCATTAAAAAAAATTCTTAACAACCACAAAAGAAGAAAGCAACATCTTTTGTCTGCATGAATGATAAGAAAGAAGGCCGAGTGTATTGGCCCATGCCTGTAATCTCAACACTGTGGGAGGCTGAGGTGGGAGGATTCATTGAACCCAAGAGTTTGAGACCAGCCTCAGTAACATTGTGAAACCCTGTCTCTACAAAAACAAAAATTAGCTGGACGTGGTGGTGCACGCCTGTAGTCCCAGATACTCGGGAGACTGAGGTGGAAGGATCACCTGAGCCTAGGGAAGTCAAGGCTTCATTGCAAACCCCGATCATGCCACTGCACTCCAGCCTAGGAGACAGAGTAAGACCCTGTCTCAGAAAAAAAAAAAAAAAAAAAGATGAGAAAGAATACTTTGGTTTTCTTTTTCCTGCCCACTGCCTTTTTTGGTCGTTTCACATTTTTTTTTTTTTTCTCTATGAAGATTTATTTTAAAAGTTTTAATTCATTTATTTTCTGATTACTTTTGTAGGAGGTGTATCATGTTCTGATAGTCTTAATGCTTAACATTAGTCATTTTATATTATGACTTTCCCATAGTCAAGAAATTTGATTCATTTCTTAATAATCTGAAATATTTGTGTGTGATATGTCTTCTGAGGTTTTGTTTACAGGATGACATCATTTGTTTCTTTTAATCATAAATTGTAACTTGGCTGGATATAGAATTCTTATGTTAAAATCTTTTCCCCTAAAAACTTCATAACTTCATAGATTTTGCTTCACTTTCTTTGGTATTCAGTGTTACAGAAAACAAAGTGTAAATATAACTGAATTTTTCTCCCATGCTTGAAATCCATACTTTTTGCTCTGTAATATTTAAATTTTAGTCATATTGAGAGGTGAAGCCAGCTCGACTTCCTGGGTCAAGTGGGGACTTGGAGAACTTTTCTGTCTAGCTAAAGGATTGTAAATGCACCAATCAGTGCTCTGTGTCTAGCTAAAGGTTTGTAAATGCACCAATCAGCACTCTGTAAAAATGCACCAATCAGCACTCTGTGTCTAAAGGATTGTAAATGCACCAATCAGTGCCGTGTCTAGCTAAAAGATTGTAAATGCACCAATCAGCACTCTGTAAAAACGCACCAATCAGCGCTCTGTGTCTAGCTAAAGGTTTATAAGTGCACCAATCAGCACTCTGTAAAAACGGACCAATCAGCATTCTATAAAATGGACCAATCAGCAGGAGGTGGGTGGGGCCAAATAAGGGAACAAAAGCTGGTCACCCCAGCCAGCAGCGGCAACCCACTGGGATCTCCTTCCACACTGTGGAAGCTTTGTTCTTTTGCTCTTCACAGTAAATCTTGCTGTTGGTCATTCTTTGGGGCTGCATTACCTTTATGAGCTATAACACTCACTGTGGAGGTCTGCAGCTTCACTCCCGAAGTCAGCCAGACCACGACCCAGCAAGAGGAACAAACAACTCCTGACGTGCCACCTTTAAGATATGTAACACTCATTGCAAAGGTCTGCGGCTTCACTCCTGAAGTCAGCAAGACCACCAGAAGGAAGAAACTCCGGACACATCTGAACATCTGAAGGAATGAACTCCAGACACACCATCTTTAAGAACTGTAACACTCACCGTGAGGGTCCACAGCTTCATTCGTGAAGTCAGCGAGACCAAGAACCCACTGGAAGGAACTGATTACGGAAACAATATTGTTCATAAACTTTGCCTTATCCTAGGTCAGCCTACTTTATCTGAAGACATGGATCTTTATTTGGAACAGGAAAGTTTTCTTCTATTTTTTGATAACTGCTTAAGGTTAATGTATTCTAGATTCTTCTCCAGTAATGCCAATAATGTATAGGTATAATATCTAATGTCTTGACATTCTAAATATTTTTTTCTCTCATATACTTTATCTCTTTTCCTTTCTCCGTATCCTGTGAGATCTTCTCCACCTAGTCTGCCCTAATACTGATTTAAATTTCTGTAATATTGAGTCTTTTTTCTTTCTTACCTTCTCTCCTCTTGTCATTCAGCTCTCTCTCCATCCTCACTTGAAACCCTATTTCTTCTCTCACTAGCAGCTATACAACTTTGGTTATTATATTTAACCTCTTTGTTCTCCATTTTTCTCATCAACAAAAGGGGGACAATAATTATTTCCACAAAACAAAATTAGATTGTTTTTGAGAACTTTTAGAAAAATACACAGTCCCAGGCCGGGCGCGGTGGCTCAAGCCTGTAATCCCAGCACTTTGGGAGGCCGAGACGGGTGGATCACGAGGTCAGGAGATCGAGACCATCCTGGCTAACCCGGTGAAACCCCGTCTGTACCAAAAAATACAAAAAACTAGCCGGGCGAGGTGGCGGGCTCCTGTAGTCCCAGTTACTCAGGAGGCTGAGGCGGGAGGATGGCGTGAACCCGCGAGGCGGAGCTTGCTGTGAGCTGAGATCCGGCCACTGCACTCCAGCCTGGGCGACAGAGCGAGACTCCGTCTCAAAAAAAAAAAAAGAAAAAGAAAAAGAAAAAGAAAAAAGAAAAATACACAGTCCCTAGAAATGTGTATGTTTTAGTCAATGTTACTGATATCAGCAGCCTCAGCATCTCTCCTGTATCTCAGCAATACTCCTTTCCTTTAAGCTATGGTTGTCTCATTTCTGTGTGTATCTGTGTGTATATTTATGGAAGTCATATTTTTTGAATTTGGGGGGAACACAACACAGATATTTTGAAAATGTACTGCTGCTATAAATTTTTTTCAAAATTTTCACCTTGAGTACAATGTACTCTTTTTTATGTTGTACAGTATTTTTATAAGCTTTACATTGTTGCTATTGTTGATTTTTCTATTTATATTTCCTTGTACAAGCAGAGATCTTTTGATAACAGAATAGGTTAGTTCTCTTTGGTCACCCCAGACATCTGCTTGGGAGCTGTCAGAATCCTCCCTCAACACTTAAGTTGAAGGATTGGTTTGTATGCAGAGTATTTAATCAAATTGCTTCTGACTGCATGGTATTTGGCAGGAGTAAGGCTGCATTTAAGACTACTCTCCTGTTGGTCCTCTCTGACTATCCTATTCTATAGAGGGGAATATATTTTTGGATAATTTCAATTATTATTAAATTCAATCCATTTGTCCCTTACTCAAAATACTGGGTGAAAAGCTGCACTTTTTGAATTTCATCACTCCATCACTCTTCTTGTCTTGGCTCATATTACTGATGCAGTTGCCAGATGCAAGGCGTCATAACATGCCCGGCCCCAACCCCTGCCATTCTGCCTTGTTGTGAGTTATAGCCTCTAAACAGATCTATAAACAGAAGTATTGATGGTCATTTGGAGGGATGATGTGAACTTGGCACCTGCATTTTGGGGGAACAGGCTTTTGGCCCTCTAATAGGTGAAAGCTATACAGGCAGGTGTGTAGAAACCTCTCACTTTCTTCCTGCTTGCTTTTATTATTTTGTCTTAAAGTTTTATTCACATTTTAATGGAATTGTCCTCAAGGGTCTGGCAGCATGTTGACTAATCTTTCTAGTACCATTGACACTGTATCTCTACATGTGTTTTTATGAGTAAGTATTCAAGACAAATTGAGAGAAGTTTAATAAGGCCTCTCTAGGAAGCTTTAAAATGTGTCAGTTGAAAACAAAAGACTTTTTAATCATAGTATCATAGAGCCAGTGAAGTCTTAGACCAAAATTTTCATTTTATCATTGAGGAGACTCTTTTGAAGCAAAGTTACCTGTCTGAAGTAACAAAGAGGCCAGAGCCTGGGTCTCCTCACCTTTTGATATTCTAGTTCCTTGGTCATTAAAAAAATTGTTTTTAGCTATTTTGAGAAGTCTAGATTTTCAATCCAGTTTTTATCATATTTAGGAATTTCTTAAATAGCGAGTAGTTTTCTTCCATGAAAAAATATGGAACTACAAGGTAAGCTTCACTGGAGAGTCCTGAAGCTCCTCATTGTTTAAGCACTTTAGGGAACCCTTCATCTCATCCCTTCTACACCTATGTTTAACTATCAGTGGGCAAATAATCAAACTGGGATAACAGTTCTCTTAGAAGAGTTGGTTCTTTGATACATGATCATATTGTGTCATTCCATATTCAAATGTGGCTGTTCCTCTGTGTCTCAGCTGCTGCAAGACTGCTCCTCTCGTCTCAAAATGACCCACCCAGCTAGAGCACTGTACACCCCCGATGGAGAGCCAATTCAGTCCTGGGACGACATAGAGCGAGATATGGTCATCTGTGTGTCTATGGGACATGGTTTCAAAACCCCAAAAGGTATGTGTGATACTTTCTTTTCCATCAAGTTTTTGAAGAATTAAAGCATTCGGTCTTCTCTTCGAAGAGCTTATATCCCATCACAATGACCTTTAATAATTATCCTCCCCCAAGCATTTCTACTCCATGTTATGGAAGTTAAATTTATGTATTTATGTCCTGGAACCTCGTGTTAACACTATTTGCTCTGGAGAATTCAATCGTATTTCAGTTAATCTTGAACCTTATCCAGGGGGCTTATTTGCAGAAATACCGAGAGCCTCATTTGAAGGTATTCCCCTAGTATGAACCCTGAGGAAAGTGAAGCTCCACTGATTTCCTATTTTTCAAATTATTTAAAACGTAATGTTTTATTAATAGTAATTATATGGTTTGTAGTTTCTTTTCTTTAGTAATAAGTAAATATTTTCTAGAGTTATTATCTTGTCTATTCCTTGGTAATTTTCTTTGATAAATGACAGATATTGAAAAGGACATATATTTGTTATTGAATGAACTCTAGTTCTTTATCCTAAATACCCTGATGAATTTAAAGCCTGTTTTTGTAGGTAGGTATATATTAGCAAAGATATAATTTTTGGGAGATTCCAAAGAACATTGTTATCACTCTAAAGGAAACTAAAAGATTAGGTAATGAATTGCCTGGCATTCCTATATTAGTAATAGTAGATATTTTCTTTTAAGAAGTCACCATAAAATTATTATTACTATGTTATATGTAATGTAGGCAAACCAAAAACTTCAAAACAGTTGCGATTGTATCTTTACATTTTGCCCAGAAGGGACAAAAGGATAGAAATAGAGACCAAAAGGTAGGGAGACAGGATTTATTAGGATGCCTAGCACTGTTCTGAGGGAAGCCACAAATATTCCCCCTGCACCATCCTACATTATGGATGAGGCACCAGTCCTTTTATTCTTTGTTTTCTGCTGTTCCCATCACCCATCACTACCCATCACCCTGGCTCTTGGTGACCCTCACTACATGGGTACTTAGAAGAACACACCAATGATGAGGTCCTTATTATCAGTAAGTATTAGTTAATAGCTTTCTGTATCCCCAAAGTATGTAGGTTATAAAATAAACATAAGCTAGGCTCCTCTTCTGAGAGTTTTCAATCTAAGTAAGAATATGAACACACATGAAATAATTAGAGTGCAATCAAATAGTGAGCAAATGTGTTTAGTAGGAGGTACCTTCCCAGTCCCTTCATTATCTGGGCTTAGTCTTTCATATTCCTGGGATGGGCTTCTGTTGCCTGTACCACACCTTCCTTGCAGTATTGTATTCATTGAGCCTGTGTGATAAATAAAGCTAAATATGCTTCAGGCAAGCTAGCCAAAAGGGTATCCAATGACAGAGAGAGATGTCGGCTGCCTTCCCAGAAACAAACTTGTCGACAATAAAAAACTGTGACTGGAAGAGAAAAAAAATGGAAATGCAAATATTACTCTTTCTATCATTTGCCTCCATGTTAGCTCTGTGTATCTTTGATAAAGCTATGGAGACGAATGTTCATTTTTGCATCTTCAATTCTATAAACACATAGATTACCATCATATGAAAGTTTATTCCTTTCCTATGACAATAGGTTCCCTATGTTACCTTCATGGTGAAAGGATTAGTGGTTTCCTCCTATTGTCTCAGTTCTTTCCAATGAGCTATATGTGTTCTAGGAAATTACAGGAAGTCTCTGATTGCAGAAAGTCTGATTTAGTCATTCTTTAGAAACTTATTTTACTCTTGCCATTTTATTTTTTTCCTGAAATAATTAAGTTAGTAATAATCATTTATTAGAAATCTAAATATTCAGAATGCTTTAAAAAAGAAAAGATAGAAATGCAACTATATGCCTATATCCATTAAGGGACATTTAATTAATTAATCATTCCACTCATGATTTTTCTGTGACCTACTGGCTTAAGTATGTAGGAAAAAAATAAAGCAGTCTGGGAGTTTCAAAATCACTCTATAATAACTTATTTTATGCATTATAATACCAAAGAACATTTAGTATGTGAAAGTTAGTCATCAAAGAATCACATTGGATTTTTAAAAGAATCAATTGGATTTTGCAAAACAAACCAGAAGCTATTAGAATGGCTTCTTTCAAAACAAGCCCCTGACGAAATTAAAAGAGTGTTTTATGCCATTTGCCATAAAATCTGAACACTGTTCTCACTGCTGCTTTCTATCTTTTCAGTGGGTCCAATTTTTAGACCAGCCCTAGGTTAACTTCCAATTCAGGCTTCATAATAAACCTGGAAAGAAGTCCTCCCTAGCAACTTCCACTCTCTAGCAATCCAAAGACTATTAACACATAACTGATGTGATAAGAAGTCAAAGTTGTAATGAGAGAGCCCAGGGTAGGAGCCAAGGATTTGTGAGGGGTCTTCAAGTTTTTCATCATCCTGGACTTTTAATTCTTTTCTATAACATTGACTTGTCTCTCAACTTCTTCTTCTTCTTCTTTTTTTTTTTTTTAACAGAGTTAAAACAACTGATGGAGATCAGAGCAAATTATGTCAGAATCCGAAGGCAGGAGGGCCCTCAAGCCACAGACATTGTGGTGTCACCATCCACAAAGCTGCTGTCTCTGGCACATCTCCACAGTTAACTTCTATCAGAACCATCGGATTTTCTGCTATATTTTGCTGGTATAGCTATGTGCACATAGTCATGTTTGTTATGACATTATGATTATTTATCTCTTTTATTTTCATGCAGTTTCCCCCTTTCTTTTCTGAGACAGGTTCTTGCTCTGTCGCCCAGGCTGGAGTGTAATGGCACAATCACAGCTTACTGCACCCTTGACCTCCCAGGGCTCATGTGATCCTCCCATCTCAACCTCCCAAGAAAATGGGACTACAGTCACGCACCACTATGCCCAGCTAATATTTATATTTTTTGTAGAGATGGGCTTTTGCCTTGTTACCCAGGCTGGTCTTGAACTCCTGAGCTCAAGCAATCCTCCCACCTCGACATCACAAAGTACTGGGATTGTAGGCATAAGCCACTGCACTCAGCCCTATGCGATCTTTTATAAAGGTTATTACCCTCCGCATTTTACATAAAGTGACATTTGATGCCTCAAATTTGTTCCTGGAAGGACAACAAAACTAGACAAAATAATGCCAGCAAAATAACTATCATTGGTGTATTTTCTTCCAAGAAAAAAAGGAAACTACTAGTCATTAGTGAAATACAATTTCACAGGATCAAATAGCTTATGTAAAATGCTTTTTATGTATAATCAAACATTCCATCAAATATTCCATATATCAAATAGAAAATATGTTCCATATATGGAATGTTTGAAAATACAAAAAGACTCTGACCACTAAACACTAAATTTGACCCTACCTGATACTTTCTGGCTCGGCCACCATATTTTCCAAACCTCCATATTAAAATCCTTAATATACTGAATACAAATCAAATGGCTGGTGGCCACCAAATGCCACACAAATCAATCCCTTCTTCTCCAATTTCTCATCAGTTTCACCTGTAGTAACAGTGCAGGACCTTTTATGGGGTACAGTTAGATTCTCTTCATGAGAGTAAAGCTTGGCAATTCCCAATATATGCCCAGCGATCAAAAGTCATAGACTTTGTCTTCAATACAAAAACTTAGGGAAAGGATATATGCACTATTTAAAATAAAAATTATGGAAGGTTTATTTTTAAAAAAGAAATCAGGGGAGATCCCTAACAGTCTTAGGTATTAATCCTACAGGAAGGGAAGAATTTACAAGAAGAAAGAACCATTAAAAAAAAAAATGGCAGTGACAAATCAGAGTTTAGTTTCTGCTTTTGGTGAAAAATTTCCAGAGAAATGTTCTTCTTCCCTGTCTTCCTCTGAAAACCACTCACAACTCTATATGAATATAAATTGCACTCTGGCTAGGTGTGTACAGAATGGCTCAGCTGGGCTCACTTCTCAATCCTCCACTTTAATGTGATGCAGGAAGGCAGTATATCATTTCTACTGAAGGGGGCTCTTAGAAATCGCTGCAAAACGCCTAGTATTTACTCCCAGTCTGCAAATCAGTAGGGCTGCATGAATAAATTCCTGCTGCCTCTGACACCACTAAAAGCAAAGCACATTGAGGTGAAATTTCACATGTTACATCAACAGCAATTTGCCCTTTTACAGACATTTTCTCTATGTGTTGTGCGATGTTAGAGATGTGAAGGTATTCCAATGAAGCTGTGTGCCATATAGGAGAAAAAAATTGCATGTGACTTCGGTTTTGCCCGCCCTTCCTTCCTTCCTTCCTTCCTTCCTTCCTTCCTTCCTTCCTTCCTTCCTTCCTTCCTTCTTTCCTCCCTCCCTCCCTCCCTCACTCTCTTTCCCTTTCTCTCTTTCTCTCTTTCTTTCTTTCTTGCAAGAAAGTCAAAACAAGAAGGGTTAAAAAACTTGCTCCCCATTGGAAAGGGAGCCAAGAGGACTCTTGCCAGTTGGGCCTCTCCCTAGAATGACTCAATCACAATGCCTCTATCGACAATTTTTTTTTTTCATTCCTTGAAAACGAAGACATCTCTCTAGGTGCAAAAGTACTTATCCCTTTCTGCCAGGGAAAAGTTGATTTGCTATGAAAATGGCATAATTTCACCCTGGATCAAATGTGCAAATTCTCGTGAAGTCGTCACTGTTGCATGTGAATACGCCTGAAGCGAAAATTGGTAATATCACACAACGCTGTATCAAGCACCAGGAGACATGAGGCAAAAGTCTTAACTGAGCTTTTCTATTACTAGTAAATGGGATTTTAGATGTAATGTAACAGTCATCAACACATCACATTTTACCAGCAAGGCAGCAACACTTACTTTGTAGACGACAGCTAGCCCTGGGTATCTTGGTAGTTCATAGCCACTTTTAGCTTAGACTAAAAACAGCCCTGCTCTTTCCTTACTCTTGACCTTCCTCTTTGGTTGGCTGAAAGGTGGACTGTGGAGCAGTTTCTCTACCTTCAGCAAGGACTGTAGGATAAGACCATTGCAATTCTGTTCAGCCATTCTAGGGTTTTAATAAATGCAGTAATTTCCTTTGGGAACATGTTTATCAAATTTGAATCAGCCTCATATATATGTCAGATTTCAGTAGTTTTCTATCAACTGAAAACAATTTATTATTAAATACTAAAGCAACCATCCCTAAGTCCATGGCCTTCTCCAAAAATTTATTTCCTGCTGGTTCACAAACACCCTTAAGGTGATCCAGATGTTAATCAACAGTGTAGAAGCATTTGGGATTTTCCTCAGGAGAACTGCATTTTTCTGCCCACCTCTCTAGCTTTTGTGGCCTGATTAAGTGTTAGGGTAAAGTTGCATGTTTCTAAGCAAGTAAACTAAAAGCAATATGCCTGAAAGTCTGGCAGTCTTTCTGAGAATAACTAACAGTATTTACAAATAAGAGGCATTTTATCTGGATGCTTATGTCAGCTTTGTAAAACAGGATATATTAGTAATGATTCAAAATGCAAAGGTAGCTTTGAAGGGCAATAACCCTAAATCTCTGTTTTTTTTCCTTGATTGTTTATCATAACTAAATATTGTTTTTCTAATTAAAAAAACAAAGCAACGATCAAATGACAGCAGAAGGATAAATATAAATGTATTCTTTTGTCAGAGACTCACTTAGCAATTGTGGCTCCTGGTTGTTGCAGCATTTGTGAGCTAACCTTCAATAATAGCCCAGGGGTGCTGACTGCCATTGAGAGATTCGTGATTCACCATGGCAGCAGTTTTTTTTTTGGCATCATTTGGAAGCGAATGATCAAAACACACAAATCTGCATTATTCTAGTACATCACAAAATCAGATGCAAATGTCCCCAGTTATGGGAAATTTAGACTCAGTGGTGATTCTTAGTTGTTTCTATTGAACCACTGGTTCTGGTTCCCTCCTGGCTTTGAACATATCTCAACCCCGTGTCCCCTCCATGAGGCCAAGTAAGTAGAAAGAAAGAGTAACAGGTTTGTTCTCAACACAATAAATTAGAATTCTGCATAAATGGTATGGTTTGGGGCTGAGTGGCCATAAGCAACTATAAAGCAAGATCAACAAAGACCACTCGGGAGAAAGCTGATGAAAGTAAATGGACTGTGCAACTGTAGATATGCAGTGGGTACCTGCTGCCAGCTATAGCATTTTCTAATTCGATGAGTCTGGATTATGAAACTACTATCCATAGGCTGTCACCCTGTACCAAATGTATAAACAGAAATATATGACAGAGGAAATGTATATGCCCATGATGCAACTGGGTTGAAGGAGAGAAGAAGAAAGGTGATGAGAAATTCTATATCTATGGCAAGTAAAATGGTGATTCTGAATTGGATGTGCTATTGCTCACTGTCTGTGGTATCCCTCTGTGGGCTTGCAGGCAGATACAAGCTTCAGTCGAGCTGTTGGACCTATCAGGTCCTAGCTTGTCAGTCCTAGAGCAGTAATTTCAATATTGGAAACTGTTATTAGCGTTTTAGCTCAGGTGCACATACTCAGGAATGTCAGCTCTGTCAGACCAACTGAGGCAGCTGGGTGGTCATCTCTGGTGCCACCACTGGAAGCTGTGTTTTAAAGGAAATTTCCTGAAGGGCAGTGTCCTTTACGCCAGCGACTATGGTGGAGGAGAGGAGAGAACTTCCCAGGGCTCCTAGGTTACTGCCTCTAAAAACCTAAAATCTGATTATATTGGCCTCATTTCCATTACTTTTTCTCCCTCTTCCCTCCTCCCTCTTCCTCCCTGCCTCTTGGCCTTTTCCCGTCTTCCTGGCCTTTCTCCTCTAAGAGTCTTTGAATCCCATCTTTCATTTAAAAAGTAAAAACTGTTTCCTGGAACGATTTGTGTATTGGCAAGAGACACTTCCTTAATATGATTCTCAAATTTGAGTGTGCACAAGAAACACCTGGTGTGCTAGATAAAATACAGATTTCCAGGCTTGGTCCCAGCACTGGTTATAATCTCTATGCCTGAGGTGGTATAAGGAATCTGCATTTTACCAAGCACCTGGGAAGAAGCTTGAGCACAGTGTAAAAAACTTTGCCAAGAGTTTTGGGCCTGCCAGGGACAGCGCTGTTTATTATAAGCAGGGCATGGCCCAAGTGATAAGTACCAGTTTTAAGAACAAAGTCTGTATTCAGGGGCTATGAAGACAATGAAACATTTGCTTTGTATGTGAGTGTTTGAGTCTAAATAGCCTCATGTTTCCTCATCACGGTTCCCTTAAGAAATGATGGAAATGTTCTTGAGTCAGAAATAACCACCCAGAGATTTTAACTAGGACCCAGACATTGGAAGGCTAAACAAGTGAGTTTCAGGTGCTGAAGTTTCCCATGTCCATTAAGCTGCCTTCGATGCTGATAAAATCTTGCTATTTTAAAGGTCACAGGAAGAATATCAGTGCTGTAGTACATATATCATGGAGCAGAGTACTTTTGAGGGTGGGGAAAATAACCAGCTTCCTGGAGTTTTCTTATACATTTTTATATGTACAAAGGAGAGCTTTGGAACAAGGACAGGATTTCTATTTTCCATCATTGCTCTTTCTCCTGTGAAGGAGTTACTTGAACCTCTCTTTTCTGTTTGCCCTAAGTCTAGTCAACATGGAAGTCTGAGCACCTGCATCCCTGGCAGGCTCACCCAAGAGTGTGAAAATCCACAAGATATTATTTCAATTCAGTAACAAATTATCTTAGAAAAATGAATTTTCAAGGTAGTTCTCTTGCCACATCAATGAAATCCATATAGCTTGAGAGACAGACACTTTACTTGGAAGACAGACACTTTCCTTGGAAAACAGAGAATACAAAGAAAATTAGTTTTTCTAACACCTAATTCATGTATATACCAGTTTGTTTCTCCCTCTCTCTCTCTCTCTCTTTTCTCTCTCTCTGCACACACGCACACATTTTTATATATTTGTACATTTTTATATACAAATATAAAAGTTTAAATTTTTCCTTGCCTCTTGTTTAGTCATTTTGATAGGGTAAGTCCCACTGTGGATTTTGATTTTTATTACTCTCTCTTCTACTACTCCACTCTCCAAGCCAGCCCGGCCAGCAGCTTTCCCAATGTTAAAACTGTGTGTGTATATATATGCAGGAGAGAAAGAGAGAGAGAGAGAGAGAGAGAGAGAGAGAGAGAGAGATATCAGCTGGTATATACATGGTATATGCATGTGTGTGTGTGTATATATATATATATATAAAAATATATGTGTGTGTGTGTATATATATATATATAAAAATATATGTGTATATATATATTCAGGCACTCACTGTTCTAGGTGCTGGTCATGCAAAGGTAAATGTGACAGATGTGATCCCTGTCCCTGTGGGGCTCATGCTGTGTGTTGGGGAGGAGAGGCATTTAGAAGTTAAATACCCACATAAAATAATTATGTGTAATAAATAGTTACACATTGTGTTAAGTCTTATGAAAGAAAGCAAGTTCAGTTAGGAATAACTGGAGGGGAGGTAGGGGTGACATACTTAATGAATGGCATGTTTAAAGCCTTATATAAGGAAGTGACAGTTGAGCTAAAAGACAATAATGAATCAGCCATTCCAAATGAAAAGAAGCAGAGTGAGGGTTGTGATAAGGAACAGGCAGAGGTGAGAATCAGGAAAGAGCGTGGCATGCTCAAGCTACCAAAGGAAGGTCTAAAGTAGCCACTGTCTAACAGAAAGATCACAGGAGCCACGTGAGTAATTTGAAATTTTCTAGTAGCTACATTTTTAGAAAAGTTAAAATAAATGTGTGAAAGACATTTTCATACTATATTTTATTCAACTCAATATATCCAAAGTATTAGCATTTCAACATATCATCAATGTACAATTATTGAGGCATATTTCCTTGTTTGTTATTGTTCTAAGGTCTCCATATCCTGTGTATATTTTATACTTACAGCACATCTCCATTCAGACTAGCTGTATTTCAAGTACTTCACGGCTACTTTTCTTAAAAGAACTAATTCTCACACACACACACACACACACACACACACACTAAACACTAGGACTGTTCTAGTTGCTGGGCATGCAAAGGTGAATGTAATAGTTGTGACTGCTTGGATAGTCCTAGAATGTTGGAGTAACAGGCACAAGATGAACTTGAAGGGGCATGCATGGGCTTGATTGTGAGGGCTTTGTAGGTAGTGCTAAGGAGTTGGGAGATTATATATATATAAAAGTGCACTTTATATATATATAACTTGAACAAGCTTAATGTAATAAGCAATGTCTAGTCCAACATTCACATTAGTTCTCTTTACTGGCTTCCCACTGCAATCTATATGTGTGTGTGTGTGTGTGTGTATGTATGTGTGTATGTATATATATGTATGTGTGTGTCTAAGTGTACTTAATACACTGAGTATACTCAATACACTAAGTGTATTCATGTTTTATCACCATAATTCCCTTAAGAAATGATGGAAATATTATTGAGTCAGAACTAACCACCCAGAGATTATAACTAGGACCCAGATATTGGAGGCAAAACAAGTGGGTTTGAGGTGCTGAAGCTCTCCAATTAATTAAACTGCCTTCAGTGGTGATAAAATCTTGCTATTTTAAAGGTCACAGAAATAATATCAGTGCTTGATATATATATATCAAGCTGGAATAATATAAGTGCTATATAAAAAGAGAGAGAGAGAGGGAGATAGGTAGGTAGATAGTGCAGTGGGAAGCCAGTAAAGAGAACAAATGTGAATGTTGGACTAGACACTGTGTATTAAGTTAGGCTTGTTCAAGTTACAGACACTCACTCAGTTTACCTCTGGTGATGGAGCTTTGTTGGGAGGATTAACAAGGAAGTGAGGAAGCACAGGAAAGCCCAGCAAACAGGCTTCACAGTGGCCTCTGTTCAAGACGCATGCCTGTCTGGGTCCCAGTGGCCACCCCAGTAGTCTGCCATTCCTGCTCTTGACTTCTCTGTTTCTCTGTGCTTCTTGGTCCTCAGGTGAACTTTCTACTTCTCCGAGGGCTCTTCTGTTGTACACTAAGATATGGCACCTGCCTACTCATGGCTTCTGTTGCTTCATGGCTTCTGTTTATATTTTTTCCTGCCTTCTCTTTATATTTATTTTGGCTTCAGGGTCACTGTACCATCTGAACTACTTTCTTTGTGTCTTCTAACAGAAGATTGAATGGATGGCTTTTACACATTCCTTTAGATTAGGATGTCAGGGACACATGACGCAAAGCACAGTTTCCCTACATAAGGAACAGTGTGGACTGATCTCTCTTAGAAGCTGTGAACATGGCATTGTTAGCATAGACATGTATTTCTGCCATTGTTATGGTTCTTTTCTCCCTTCACCACTGAGGAAGAAATTAGCAATAGGATCAGCTAGGCTGTCACTATTCCTAATCAGTCAGTGAGAGGCCTGCCCTTGGGTATACACTTAAAACTGACTTTGGTGGGGTGACCTTGATGTTATTTTCTAAGCAGCTGACACAAAATTGAGGTTAGAATCTATGACTTTGATGACAGTATCAGGATTAATACCATTTGAGATCTTAAGTAACACTTCTGAACATAATCAAGTCTGTCTAAAGAAGTGGATGTTGCAGAGATTGGTAAAACTCAAGACACTCTCTGATTGGCATTCAGGAAATTTTTTCAAATCAATCCCAATGTCAAACCCTTTTTATCAGACCTTTCCTTGCCTCTCGTTTAATGTAGTCATTTTGATAGGATAAATCCTATTGTGAATTTTTATTTTTATTACTCTCTGTCCTCCTACCCCACTCTCAAAGGCCAGACTTGCCAACAGCTTTCCTAATGTTAAAATATGAGTTCTGTTCACTGAGTGTGACAGTGGTCTGCTGTGTTTTGAGTTGTAAATCCTTGTTATTCTCTAGGACACCTATGGAGCAGTGTTATCCATTAGATAACACCTAGCTCCCATGGGAAGGTTGATATGGGCCATATCTATACATTTAACCAAAGCTATGTCTTCAAGAGACTTCTCAGGGAGTTTTCACCAGCAATAGGGGCACTGCAGCAGCAGCACATACCAGGGTCAATAGGACTCTACCTCGCTCAGGAAATGACTTGACGGCAGAGGTTGATTTTCATTTGCACAAGCATACAACTGTTAATATGAGTAAACTGGGATTCATTTGTAGGATTTTGTAAATACTTCAAAGTTGCTTACTTACCCTATCTGACTTCAGACCACTGCCATCACTCACTGAGATAATTTTCCAACTAGTCATTGCACACCACCCCCCAGAGCCTTGCTTCTATTGAATTCTTTGTCAAAGTTGTAGCCAGAATGATCTTTCTAGAATAAGAATCATATCATGTCACTTCCTCACTTAAAGAGCTTAAGTGGCCCCTGTTGCCATCAAAATGAAGTTCAAACTCCTTCCCATGTGCCCAAAGGCCTTTGGAATCTGGAGCTCCCCTGGCTCTGTAGTCTGGGTTCTCAGCCCTTTGCTCACAGAGTTCTCCACTCCACCCATTCTAAACTTTCCCCCATTCCCCGAGATTGTATATTCTCTCTTACTTCCATGATTTTGAACATTTTCTTCCTGCAGCTTTCGCATGTCATTTAATATGACTGTGTGGGGAACTTTCTTCCATGTGCTCCCCCTGTACCTGTTGCTCACACCTGTAGGACTTACCACTGTGAACATGACCTTTCTCTCACTGGTCTGCAAACTCCTTGAAAGCAGAATGTTCAGAATTGTGTCTCCAGTACCTGAATAGCCCTTACTACATAGCAGGCGTTCATGAATATTTGTTGGATGAATGCGAGATTTAGGGTCACTTGTTGGTTTAAAAAGTTTTATTTTTGTTCCTTTTTAGCCATGCATTGAAATATCTGCTTTTCAAATATAAGTACTACACTGAATGAGAGTTTAGATTTTTGTAGAACTTTCTTCTCACATGCATTATGTCAATCCATAGAACATCACATTGCTTTCTTATAAAACAAATCTACAATCGTTGATAAGACAGTATAGACTGACTAAATTCCCTTCACCAAAAGGCAAACCAAAGCAATGTTGACTAGGAATCCTACTTTGCCAACTGTACTTTCAAAACACTCCAACAGCCTGTTAGAGTGGAAAACACTTTTCTTCCATCAGAGCCCAGACAGACCCTTGGTTGCAGGCAGACTGGCTTAGAAGGGAAGACTTGTCACCCCCTTTGACAAGCATGATGATTTGTAGCTGAGAAGGGAGAGGCTGCTCTCTGAACCACATGCTCCCTGGTGCAGGCAGGCTAAGGAAAGATGAATGGCATTATAAGACAGACATCTGAATGTTTCGTATTAAATTAGTCCCACAGAGCACCCAGAATTCTCATTCCATAAATCACAAAGTAAAGTAAACTCACTCCCAGGTTAGATTGCTGTGACTTTGGCCTAGGGTGTCATAGATAATCTGAGAACAGTTAAACATTTGTCTGAAATAGTAATAATTTTGAGCATATTTACTCAGTGGCATAGAGGTGACCCAGACTGATCTCTGCTGCCAGAAACAGCATGTAAATGGGAGTCAGCCAATTTAGAAGATTTCCAAACAAGAGTCACTGCTTCTCACATCCTCTGTCTACTCTGAAACTGCCATGAGCTCTTTCAGGAGCTCCTGGGTGCTACAGGCCCAGATGAGCAAACTTCACCCTTTCTAAAGAGGAGGTATGGGCTGGGCCTGGTGGCTCATGCTATAATCCTGGCACTTTGGGAGGCCAAGGTGGGCAAATCACCTGAGGTCAGGAGTTTAAGACCAGCCTGGCCAACATGGTGAAACCCCATATCTACTAAAAATACAAAAATTAGCTGGGTGTGGTGGTGGGCACTTGTAATCCCAGCTACTTGGGAGGCTGAGGCAGGAGAATCGCTGGAACCCAGGAGGCGGAGGCTGCAGTGAGCTGAGATCACGCCACTACACTTCAGCCTGGGCAACAGAATGAGACTCCATATCCAAAAAAAAAAAATAAAGGCAGGTATGAGAGAGCACTGATGCACCCCTCCCCTTCTATTACATTGCAGTTACAGCACCATTTTGAAATCCATCTTCACCTTGTCTTGGTGTAAGAATCAGAGTTAGGAAGCATCTTGATTCCACTAAAGCCACATTTCTCTTCAATGACGAAGGCTTATTCTGAGACTATTTTACGTATTTTTGGATCTACTCTGGTTCTTCCATTCTTGAGCTGACATTGTGGGTATTCAGGACACTAATTAGAATGGAAGGAACATTGGACTGGGATTCATGAGATCATCCAACTTGATGCTGACTGGCCAAGGGACCATATAAGCTGCTACATCCTCTTCTAGAAAATGAAAAGAGCAGATTCCTCTCAAGTTACATCCAGCTTTAAAAGTCTGATTCTAATTCAGTGATAAGATATGATTAGGAAGATATGATTTTATTTTTTTTTCTCTCTCTCTTCCAGCTGATTCCTGGAAGTTCATCTGCTTAGTAGGTCCTTTCTACAGGTGCTCACCAGGATCTGCATACGGGGTCACCTTCACCTTCAGAAGCCCAATTTAAATCTCACCAGAGCAACAGAGGGAGGTCATAGCATGACTTTGTGGTAGCCAAGGCCTGGAGGTGGCTCCTTCCAGGGAAAGATTCCTGGACTTGGAGACAAAGCCCTGGTTTGAGTCTTACCTTCCTGCAGTCTTGGGAAAGTTGCTTGTAATAAGACTCAAATGAGATCATCAACACAGAAAGAGAAGGACACTAACATTTTTAGAGTGTCTACCTGTACCAGGCACCATATTGGACTTTTACATAAATGTTGTCTGTCTCATTCAGTATTCACAACCACCCTATGAAGTAGATATTTCTTCTACTACTTTTACATTTTACAGATGGGAAAGCTGGGCTTTGAAGAAGTGAAATATCTTTGCCAAAGGCACCAGCCAGTAAGTGGCAGAACTGGGATTTACACCCAAATCTGCCTAACCTCAAAGCCTGCGTTTTCCATTTAGGTTCCCTAGAAACCCCTTGTAAGTTTTCAGTGCAACAGAAATGTTAGATGTGGTCTTGGTAATTCTGAAAATGAGTTCATTAGATGCCTTGAAGTGATCGTTTTTATGGTTTAGTTGCTGCTTATTTGGATGACTTTCCTGATGACAACTGAGTTAGGCAAGGTAAGCTACATTTGGATGCCCAACCCAAGGTGTCAGAACAGAAGTCTATTTCTCACAGTTCTGGAGGCTGGGAAGCCCAAGATCACAATCAAGGCACTGGTGTCTGGTGAGGGTCTTCTTACTGCTTCCCCACAGGGCAGAAGGTAGAAGGAAAAGAGAAAGCAAACCCACTCCCACATGCCCTTTTTATAGCAGCATTAATCCATTTATGAGGGTAAGTCCCTCATGACCCAAATACCTCTCAAAATGCCCCACTTCCCAACATTGTTGCATTGGGGAGTCAGTTTACAGAACATGAATTTTGGAAGTCATAGCAGACCACAGTAGATGCCATAATTAAGTACCACAAGACGGGTAGCTTAAACAACAGAAGTGTATTGTCTCCCAGTTCTGGAGGCTAGAAGTCCAAGATCAAGGTGTTGGCAGCACTGATTCCTTCTGAGGGCTATGAGGAAGAATCTGTGCCATACTTTCCTTAGCTTCTGATGGTTTGCTGGTGCCGTGGACTGAATATCTGTGTCCCTCCAAAAGTCCTATGTTGAAACCCAATCCTCAATGTGATAGTAGTAAGACCTGGGACTCTTAGGGGCTTATTAAGTCATGAGGGCAGTAGCCTCATGAATGGAATTAGTGCCCTTATGAAATAAGCCCAAGAGAGCTGCCATGACTCTTCCACTATGTGAGGACACAGCAATAAGCCACCATTGGAACCAGGCACCATATGAACCAGGAAGCAAGCCCTCACTAGACACCAAATCTGCTGACACCTCAATCATGGACTTCCCAGCCTCCAGAACTGTGAGAAATAAATTTGTCTTGTTTCTAAGCTACCCAGTCTAAGCTATTTCATGAAAGAAACCTGAACAAACTAAGAAAAGCTGGCAATCTTTTCGCATTTCTTGGGTTGTAGAAGCATCACCTCGATCCCTGCCTTCATATTTATGTGACATTCTTCCTGTGTCCTTGGGTTCAGATTTTCCCATTGTTGAAAGGACATCAGTGATATTGGATTAGCGACCCACCCTACTCTAGTGTGACTTCATCTTACCTAATTACATCTGCAATGATCTTATTTCCAAATCAGATCACATCCTGAGGTGCTGGGGGTTAGGATTTTGACATGTGAATTTTGGAGGAATGCAGTTCAACCTGTAATAATCAGTAACAAAAATCCCCAAACCTCACCCACATAAGCCTTTGTCATAGCACAAGTGCCCTACCATTAAAGATTGCAACATTCTTTCTTGATGGCATGCCTCTCTCTTTTATGTCTTTCTTGTTCCTTACTAACACTGATGTCTGATATTAATGGAAAAACCATTAAAAAAAAAAAAAACTATTATCCTATGAAGTAAAGTGAATGCACTCAACTGTAAAAGGAAGACTTATCGATCAATTTTAGTTAAACCTTGCTTGTCTGACACTTTGCTGCTAAGGAATGTGTTTTTATTGCCTGGCCAGATAGTTCAGATTTCCGGTCAGTCTTAGTAAAGACCCCTTTTATAACATTGATAAAATTTTATCACAGAGCTATGAAAACAAAATTAGATTTCATAACTCACATCAGGCCTTGAGGGGATGCCTCTATAAATTTTACAAACCCTATCAAGCTTTAATGCACCTATTCTGATAATTTTTTTCAATAGCAAATTCTACTGAACTTCATATATGCTATGTGTGTATATAAATGTGTGTGTGTGTGTGTGTTCATATATATATACATATATATAGTTTTTTTTCCCCTCTCTCTACCTTACAGGAAAGAAAACATTCTTCATCTACTTATAAACAGAAGACTGTGACAAGAAGGCCAATTATTTCCATCGCCGAAGACTCTAAATTTGGCAAATCTTCTAAATAACAATCCTGCATAGTTTATGAAAAAAAAAATTAGTCGTAAAATTTATCCTTCAAAATAACTCAGTTTTTTCAATGGGCCTATTTTGAAGAATGAACATTGACAAATCAGACAATAGATCCATAAATTCATCGTATGACATACCATAATCGAGAGCATTGTTCACCATGGACATTTTTGTATGCTAATGAAAGCTGTATACATTCTCTAGATTTTTCCAGTTTATAGTGTGGCTTATTGGAAAAAAAACCGCATATATATTGAATGCATGTTTTGTCTCCCCAACTAAATGATAAGTGCCTAGAGGGCAGGAAGACGCTTGGTTTTATTTACTTGGGACAGAGCTCTACCCACAAGGGCTCACTGATAAAACTCATCAGTCCCACCCCACAGCAACATGATGGGGACATGAGGTTCGGTTCTTCTACTCTTGGCCTGAGCCGCAAACCAAAATTACAATAGTACAATGGGAATAGAGGATCTGCTTTATAAAATTTCCTTTCAGTCACCTGCTCAGAAACTACAATCCTCGGAGTCAAATTAAGTGGAGTTATACTTGGATAGTCCTCTCTGCTTTTCAGAGGCAAGAAACACTTCTCGAAATTGTGCAAATGAAAGAAATGTCATAGTATAAACTAGACATCTTATATCCTTAAAATAAATCTTTGATGATTATACATTTTGGTTTCAAAACCCACGTTTGAAGAAACACCCAAAAATTATATGAAATTACTTATAAATGAATTGACAACATTTGAGACTTCGACAGACAATCATGAAGCAGTTCTCAAGCAGATTTGTTTTATATACTCCTTTAAGAATCTTTTGGAAAACCATAATCTCACAAAATATACATATGCGATTTTTTTTTTTTTTTTTTTGAGATGGAGTCTCACTCTGTTGTGCAGGCCAGAGTGCAGTGGCACGATTCGGCTCACTGCAACCTCCCCCTCCAGGGTTCAAGCAATTCTCCTGTCTCAGCCTCCTGAGTAGCTGGGACTACAGGCACCTGACACCACGCCCAGCTAATTTTTGTATTTTTAGTAGAGATGGGGTTTCACCTTATTGGTCAGGCTGGTCTTGAACTCCTGACCTCAGGTGATCCACCTGGCTCGGCCTCCCAAAGTGCTGGGATTACAGGCATGAGTCACCACACCTGGCCCAAAAAATGTTTTTTCATGCAATATTTGGGGGTTCACAGAGCTATGGATGAACTTTCCAAATAAGTTCTGATAAAAGAGATGATATTTCTCATTTCCATAATCTTTAAGGTGTGGGGGACACGTAATCCGGACTTCTCAAGTGGATGATTTCTAAATACAGGTCAGATGAAGTGATTCTAACTTTCACTGTAGTAATATTTTGTTATATTCAAAAACAATAAACCATGTAGATTTCTTAGCATCTGTGGGTGTGATTTTTGCATCTAGGAATCTGAAGTGGGAAAAGAGAAGGAAATACCAACTTCCTCAAATTGTGTTGTTAATTTTGGTCATTCCTTGGAGAAAACCCTTATTACCTAGAAGGAAAAAAAGCTAATTAAGTTGACATGTCTCACAATCACAAAGCCATTTTGCTGGCTCCTATTACAGGCAGAAGGAATACATGCTGCTTTCCTTTTGTCTGTCAGGAGAATAATAGGGAACACTGACAGGCCTGGCAGTTGGGGACTGAAACTCAGCAGAGGAGTGGCCGGTAAACCCATGGAGCCTCCATGGAAATCCCTGCTGTTTGGCCATAGAAAAATGGGGCACCTTGGATTGGAACCCCCAGCTATCTCCACTACTGCACTTTTAGTGCATTTATCTCTTATCTAAGATGGTGATGTTACCAAATGTTCAGGTGACTTTCCAATGATTTTATTCCTAAATCATGTTACAACTATACTTCTGTTAATTTAGTCACTGTTTACTGTAGTTTCAGTTATAAATCCTGCACAAAATGCCTTCTGACTGCTTTTAAGGTATTTAGAAACATCCTTAAAGCTATTAAATTTTGATAGTTAAAAACATACTGGATTATGAATTAATGTCAATGTCATTGGCTAAGTTATCAGATTATTAAGAGCACTAGACTAGGAGCCTGAAGATGCCCTTCAAGACCGCTATCCACTGTTTTGTTCCCAAAGCCCAGTATGATGCCTGGAACACAGTAGGTGCTCATTAAACCTTTGTTGAATATCAAATGTAGAGCTGAGTTTCAACTCTAGCTTGATTCTCACTACCTATGGGACATATCTATTTTCTTATCTGTGGAATGAGAATAGTAATATTTCCCTTCAGCCCCAAAAAGTTATTTTTAGCATCAGATAAAATGAAGCATGGAAAAGTACTTTTTCTGTATTTTTAATGAAAGTAGTAGTCTTCAAAATTAGGCATTAGCAGATAATCATTTTGACATTAGCACATAATATGTCAAGAGAAAGGAAAGTTCATAGAGGAGAAAACAAAAGGAGAAGGTACTGTAGGGGAAGAAAAATAACTTTCTCTCAACCCTTCTGAGTTCTTAGCTGGGACAGACCAGTAACAAAAGACAGACTAACAAGAGAAAGACAAACAGAAGTTTATTAATGTGTATATCCCATTTATATATGGGAGGTACCCAGGAAATGAGGAATTCGCAAAGAGGTGGCCTAAGTTTCAGGCTTAAATCCCATCTTTAACTAAAACAAAGGAAGAAGGGTGTGGAGAAGACCATTTAAAAGGAAATGGCCAGCGTTCTCAGAAGGGGAAGTCTTACCCAGTAGGTAAGAACACAGGTGTGAAGGCTAATGAAGGTTAGCTACGAAATGACCATTTATGTATCAGACACTATGCTAGTACTTTAGATGCATTGACCTGTTTAATCACACAACTATTAGCTTCACTTTGCATATCTGGAAACTGAGGCCCTGATGTTCAGTAAATTGGCCTCAACTCATGGCTAAGAAGGGGCTGAGTGAAATCTGAGACTAACAGTGTGGACACTAAACCCCTACACTAACCATTGCCCATTTGTTTATTCCAGAAGTGTTTATTGAGCACCTACCATATGCTACATACTTACTGTATCAAGTTCATTTTGACATTAGCAGATAATATGTCAAGAGAAAGGAAAGCTCATAGAGGAGAAAACAAAAGGAGAAGGTGAATGCAAAGCGTACCCTACTTGTTCCTTTGATTGAACTCAAGAGAAAGAACACTGTTTTTTTTTTTTTTTTTTTTGCTACCACTCTCTGAGCTTCTGGAATCTTTCCGTCTGCTCTCTGTTTGAACTTCAGCAAATATAAAACTTATATTTTCTCTGCTCCTGGAGCTTTCAGAATCCCAAAACATTTGGTTTAGATTAAATCCATTGACTGAGGCATTATAATTCGGCTTCAACACAGATGATCCCATCAACCATCGCCTTATCTAACCGAACTGCTTATTACAGTAACAGAGTACCCTAGTCAGGGGGCAAAGGCAGGGCCAGGGGAGAAGGTCATTCAGGTTTAGCAGCCACATGTACACAGCAGGGTGGTGTCCTTTTAGAATCAAGAAGAATGGATTCATAAAATCCAATCAGGAGCACGTGTGTGCATTTATACGAGCCTTTTTTTTTTTTTTTTTTTTGCCTGAATCTAAATTATAGAGATTTTAATAGCTCCAGTAATTAGACAAGTATGCAGTCAACCCCATTATGTTCCTGTGTAATATCACACTCCCTAGGGTCCACCTTTTCTGTTTGCTGGGCTCCCTGCATGGGCCCCCTTCCCCCTTATTTTCTACCATAGGGAAGCGGTTTTCTTTTCAAAGAGCTTACTGTTCACATTGTTTTTATCCCCTCAATCCGGAGGTTGGATTTGCTTTCTCAGGGGTTTCACCATTGCATTGGCCAGTTACGTAAGAAAAAGACAGAGCAGGCTCTTGCAGTTCATTTACATCCCCACAGTGCCTGGTGCACGCACTGGGAGCACAGTGGATGCGATAACTTGAGAAGAGACTTCGCACAATGCCCGGTGCAGTGTAGATATTTCAAAATTGTTTACAACTCAGTGTATTTTAAATACACTTGATGATCAGATTATGGACCTTAAAGGGAGCAGAAGCACCTTATTCACTATCTTAAATTATGAAATCTTTTGTAGAAAACTGCCTTTCTAGCTCACTGATTGCCTCTCATTAGTTTTTCTATCTAGTATTTTGTAATTTTCTATTATTCATAGTAATATTTCACTTCGTCAGCAGAGATAATCACCCTGCAGGTGCTGAGGGCTATAACTTGAGATATATTGGGCGTTCTGGATTTTTTTATATTGCTGTTTCTTCTAGAACTAAAAAAAAAAAAAAACTTTGGATGATTTAAACTTAAGGGCAGGATGTGCTGTATTAGTAAAATTATGCAGTTCATCCAATTAAGAGATTGACTTGACTTTTCCCATCTACATATCCCATACATATTTTCTTAGGGGCTCTCAGAAAGCAGCTTTGGTGCCATTTACTTTTTGTGATTTTTTCATGAAGATAGTCTCAAGAATAATTGTAAAAAGATGTGTGGAGTTTAGTTTCCTGAGGTCAGCTTTTCCTATGCAGTCCTTCCCCACTAAAAGGAAAATAACAATCTATAATAAATTAACGATATTTCCTTCACGAGGATCTGAATGTTGTCCACTAGAAAGCAATTCCAGAAGTCTGTGAAGCTGGCCCCCACACTATCTAGAAACAAAAACAAAAACAATCCCCAAAACAACATAAAATCAAATGTTGAAATCATCCTTGGAATTGAGTTAGCTGTCATTGGCAAACTGATACTCTCTTTTCTCTAGGAAGTAGTGACAGCAACAGTGGTGGGGCAATGGTACTGAGGCTTGGAAGTCAGTGATGTTTCCTAAGACTGTAGTCTAAAAATCTTTTCTACCAAGGGAGTAAAGGGATAATGAGCTGGGATATTTTTGAAGGATACTTACAATTTGCAACACAAAATCTAGTGTTAAAATATGTGTGTTTTTTCAGCTCTAATGATTGAAAATGTTAAACTAAATATTTTGCTTAAACAAGTAAGGACGAAGGGGTTAGATGAGCAAATTAGAATGCAGAAGCTGCCTCTGCTGCCAGCTTTCTCTAGAAGAGAATGGCTAATTCATATGCGACGTATTCTTGTCTCTCCTTGGGAAAAAGAAAGGCTGCCCTGAGAGGAGCCCGACTGTTCAGCATTTTGCTGCTGGTCAGGATTGATTCCAGATGTGGGAGGTAAATGCTAGAAAGAGTTTGGAAAATGGAGTGGAAATGAAAAATCCCTCAGGCCATTTGAGTGCTGATGACAGATGAGGTAGATATTTTCAGGTAACTAATGAACTTGCTGGGAGCTTGGAGAGTGCTTAGCCCAATAGATATTTAACAGTCAGGAAAGACCCAGCTGAAATACATGGCTGCTCCCATGCACTGTGCACCCAAAACGGGGGGAAACGGGGAGTCCCAAGGGTAACACATAAATAATCGAAAGCTAAGACACAGACAGTTACTCTGTAAATAAGCTGAATTTGCCTTTTCCTGAAGCTAATTCACAATTTATATGTGTTTTTTTTTCAATTTCTCATTATTTGATTTATTATGACTATTTCATCATTTGAAGAAATATTTTTAAAAATGTTCCCCATGTGTAAGTCAGTCAGGCAGAAGATGACAGAAGAGCACAGTAGTTATAAGCAGAGTTTCTGGAGTGACTCAGACATGGGTTCAAATATTAGCTCTGCCACTTTCTACCTCAGTCTTGAGCAAGTCACTCTCAGCCTCAGTTTCTTTATTTATAAAATGAGTAAAATCTTAATATTTATTTTGGATGAGTTGTGAGAATTAAGTGAGATGTTGTATGTAAAGCACTTAGCTCAACACTCAATTAATGCTCAATAAATATAAAGCTAACATCATAATTTTTGTTACTTCAGGAATGGAGTTTGGGCCAGGAGGCTCAGCATGAAAAGAGTTTAATCTTTTTAGTAGTAGAGATTTTATGATTTATGAGCCATTCATATCATTAACAAGTGCTGCTATTTTCCACTTTAATATTGGTATTTCAGAGTTCTTGGTTGCAAGCAACAGAAATCTATAATTGACAACAAAAGCAACCAGGAGATTACATGAAGGGAAAGAGGGGGCTCACAGAATTGAAGGGATGCCGGAGAACAAGACTTGTATATAAACAGGAAGCCCAAGAAGCTGAAGGCAAGAAGCAGAGCAGGAGACATAGAAACCTATGGTACCTGGGGCAGAAAGGCAGGTAGGTAAATAACTTCCTATTATTTACCTTGATTCCAGACCAGTAGCCCAACATTCAAAGTCTCAAGAGAGAAGATCGTGCCTGACGGACTAGGCTCCATTCACATGCTCAACTCCTGTCTGAGAGGACAGGGAGAGGAAAGATATGTAGAAGATGAGCCCCCAGCATTAACCTCTCACCTCAGTCACAGACACATGGAGAAACTGGGATACTATACAGAAGGAAAAGGTATGCTGGTAGCCAAAACTCATAAACATCCATCATTACTGATCCAATATTCTATAACACTTTCCACAGATTTTTGCTTTCTTCTAAGCACATGCTCTTGGGTATAATGATCATGTTGCTCAAGTTACACTCCCAAGTTCTAAAAGCTGAAAAAGACTTAAAGGCAACTAACTACCAGTTTCTCTTGCATGACTTAGAAAGGGAAATCAGTGCCTAGACTCCATCTCCAACCAGGTAACAATGGTCTGAGCAGAAAGACTATCTACACACACACACACACACACACACACACACACACACACACACTGAAAGGGCCAGAAAGGTAAAGCCAGCATTGCCACATACAGTGGTGCAGATTGAGAAAGCAAGAGGGGGCTGAAATTCAGTCTTCATTCCTCTCAAGATGCCTCTGCCCAGAGGAGGAAAATTCTTTTTTTAATTTTCATGAGGACACTGCACACTGTCAAGCCCTGAATGCATCATGTTACATCAGCTCAGAAGGGGTGCCAATTTTGAAGTTGGCCAAAGTTACTTTATGGCCTAGTGGTGGCCCTTGCTAAATTCCACACTCCCCAGAAAGGAGGGAGAAAACAAATGAAACAGGGATGGCTGCCTCCCTCCATTTCTTCCTTTTGGCATTTTTTTCTTGTCTTTTTCTTCTTCTTTCTCCTTGAATTGGAAAATCTCAACACTGAAGGAGCCTTGGACAACCACCTAATCCAATACTCACTGAATAGTTGAGCATAATACCCATGGCAATTGGTCTTCCACATGTAAGTATCTCCATGGACAGGAAATTTGCCACCTTACCACATAGCCCTTCTCCCTTCTGATAGTTCTGAGGAAAATTCTTTCTTACATCGACCTGAGATATAGGTACTTGTAATTTCTATTCCCTCTGATTAGTTCTATATCTGTGGCTGCAGTGAGCAAGCCTGACCCTTCTTACAAGTGAAAGGCCTGTCAATAGTTGAAGTCCTAGGTGATGCTTCTCCAAGGCTGTAACTTTCACACTCAGTCCTTGGGCAACATGATTTCATGATAGATCTGGTGAAAACTTCTTTAATTTATCTCTCATTTGTATTATATAGCCTTCTTACAATGTGTCATCCAGAACTAAATGTAGTAGCCAAACATCTCCAAATGAAGCTTACTAGAATGGTAAGTATTAATAATCATAAAAGTCATAATAAAAATAGCTGCCTCAACTAAATTAAAAACTTACTATATGCCAGGCATTGTGATAAACACTTTACCTATAATATTTAATCATCATAACAACCCTTTCAGCGATTCTGTCATTTTTTCCTTTTATAGATGATGAAATAGCCTCTGAGAGGTTAAGTCACTCACCCAAAATTTCCACTGCTAGGAAGTGGTAGTGATGGGATTCAAACCTGGGTGGCCCTGAGACCAGAGCTTCCGCTCTACCCACTTCACTATACTTCTCTTACTACAGGTAAAAACCATATCAACTCTCTTCTTTTTTGCCACTTCTCCTGAGCGCTCACCAAGATTTCACCAACCTTAGGCAAATTATCTGATATCATCCAGTGCCAGGGTTCTCATTCTGGTAGTCATTTGCATGAAACATTTTTTGATAGAGATTATACTGCCAGGTCCTGAAAGGAACGGTGTATCAAAAATAGGTTGTGGGAGAGTAGGAAGTATTGCACCTAAACTTCCATGATTAACTCCATGTGTTTTACTCAAAGCATCAGGTTGCTCTTTAGACTTCTTGGGTGCTTTGGAAATTTTGATGGTGCTTTTTGGAGAGTGGCTTCGGAAACCAAAAAAGAGTTGAGGGCAATTACTGCTTTAACCAAAACAACAGAACATTAGGAAGTTCAGTGTAGTCCCCTAGCTTCTCCCCTTCTTTACTCATTTAATCCTGCAGAAGTCTCTGACTTATGGTATACACTGAATTTCCAACTTGGTGGACACTGGCCCTTTTCATTGTCCTAAGCTCTTTTCATTGCTCTGTTTCTGGGCCTTATGGGAAATGATTCAAGCACTCCATGAAAAATGATTAATTCTCAAGCTAACCCCAGGCAAGTATGAAGAATTCTCCCAAAACCACATGATAGCAAGTTGATAAGATTTCTCTCATCTTCAGTCAGAGGAAAGACCAAACTGCTTCAACAAATTTGCTTTCTTAGAGCTGGGTGTGGTGGCTCACTCCTGTAATTCCAGCACTTTGGGAGGCCCAGGCAGAAACATCACTTGAGCCCAGGAGTTCGAGACCAGCTTGGGCAACAGAGTGAAACCCCATCTCTGAAAAAAAAAAGTTTACTTCCATAGCTGCTACAGCTGTCCTAACAGTCCTAGAACTCTGGAAAGTCGGTAAGCTCTAATCACTGTAACTGAGTTCACTCTGCCCTTTAGAAACAAAATAATTAATTCTGTTAGGATTGCATCAGTAAAAACATGTGTAAAATGGTGTCATAATACTAATTGTAAAATTCAGTGGCAAAATCCAGAGTGTTCTGAAGTAGCATCTCTCGCTTGTTTAGGGCAGGAGTTCCCTTCAGTTTTGCCCGTTCTTTTGTCTCAGCCCCTAGCTTAGTGCTCAGCACATGGTAAACAGTCAATAAACAGTTTTTGAACATCAGCTTTAATCTAACACAGAGGTGCCTTAAAAATGCCTAATCCTTCAAGAGGTGAAACATCATGTATCTTTAATTGTCAGCTACTTGGAATTGTGAAGTCTTATTTTTCTATTTGCTCCACACCTTAGCCCCCTTAGATAAAATAGGCTACTTTTATTTTTCACCAGTTTGTCTTTCCACTACTGTCAATGGTAACTCAAACCTAAACCTTTTGATGTAGATATATCTCCACAAATGAAATGTTTAAAAGGAATTCCAAATTTTGGTCTCTTTCACACTGACTCTATGCTGAATATGTAACGTCACCTTTTAAATTTAGAGATTTTACTGACTAAGGTTTGTCACTTGGACCTCAAATTTTAAGAAGAAAATGCTAGATTATAATTCAAAAGATCAGTTTTACATTTTGTGTGTAATATAGCCCACTAGGTGGCATATGAACACATGGAAACCTCGGTCTATGTATTAAAGATGAATCCAGTCTACTGTTTTAAAAATAGGTTTTGAATCACATTGAACTATGTGGTTGTAATAGTATTGAAACTCTTAGCATTTGTGAACTGGAAAATTCGGTGGTGAAAGAACTGTGTTTCTGTATTAGATAAGAGATGTCCTAATAGAATCCTGCTGCTCCTTTTGATGGAGTACCGTTCTGAAATTGCATCCAAGGATGAAAAAGTTGGTACAGTGGCACCCTGTCAAGTAGCTCCCATTGCTGTGAGGTGTGATTAAAAGACACATAAGCCAGCAGAAAATGTGACACAAAGGGCATCTATATAAAAAATTAACAGACTACTTGATATCATTTAGGCCAGATTTAGAAACACAATGAAGACCTTGTTTTAGTGTGTTTTGTGCTACTATCACAGAATACCACAGCCTGGGTAATTTACAATGAACAGAAATTTATTGGCTCATAGTTCTGGAAGCTGAAAAGTTCAGTATCAAGGTGACGGCACCTAGCAAGTGTCTTCTGGCCAATCATCACATGGCAGAAGGTGAGAGGGTGAGAGATGGAGCAAGTGGAGGCTAAAGGCACCCTTCCAAACAGTACCAATCCCCCCATGGAGGTGGAACCCTCATGGCCCTCAGCTCCCAGTACTGTTATGATAACAGTTAAAATGTCAAATGAGTTTTGAAGGAGACAAACATTTAAAACATGGCAGCCCTCTTCCAGCATTCACCATTTCTGGGTTAAGGAAATGGAAGTAGTTTGGATGAGGAAAGGAAGGCTTCCTGAAGAATCCCTCCTCCAGTGGGAGCACAGCTGTGCCTGTTAAATGACAAAGGTTTCTCCTTGACCAAACTCTACTCATTATTTTCTGAACTCTTTTTTTCAACTAGTCTTCTATTTTTGGACTTCTGTGTTCATCTCGGCATTGTCTAGTTCTAGCAAGAACACTGCTAAGTCAGTTCAGCTATCCTCCATCTTTGATCACCTTTAATATCATGCTCCACAATCCCCCAGGTGATGTCACCCTGGTCTGGCCTGACTTCAGTGAGAATCCCACTAGGTTGCTTTAGCTACTATCCCCCTCTCTTATCCCTAATGTTTCCTCTTACCAGTTTTTGCACTGAGCCTCTCCACCCCCCACAACTCTGCTTCTTGGCTATAAATTTCCACTTTTCTTTGTTGTACTCAGAGTTGAGGCTACTGGAGTCAGAAAACAATACCCCAGAGTATGGTGCTTTGACATGCTGGGGACTTTGATCCAAAGAAGCAGCATCAGAAACAAAGTCTCTCTGATCTCCCTCTCCCCTCAGTCCTGTTTCTCTCCTGAAGTGCAAGGAGGGGTTTTCTCTGAGTTTTTCCTCATCTGATTAAGAGAAGTCCCTCCATAAGGCATGCAATTTTTGTAAACTCTTTCCCTGGAAACTACATTAACCAGAGAAGATTAATTCCTATGCAGGAGAGGAGACTAAAGGCCTCCAGGCCCAGGATACATTGCCAGATAGACTTTTCACCTATTCTTCTGAGGGTAGTAACCCTCAGAAGGTTTTATCTGCGTAATAAGACAACCTTTGTTTGCAGTGCAGTTTCTCCCCTCACCCTCCTGTAGCTTGGCACCACTACCCTCCAGGAGCCTCTTTCTATAGCTCAAAATGCTATTTAAGCTTCAACCATCTGGCCCTTCTTTGAGTATCATATTTTGTGTGGCTCCCATGCACATGTGCATATAATACATTTGTATTCCATTTCTCCTGTTAATCTGTTTACTGTCAGTTTATTTCATAGACTCAAATTACCAAACCTTCAGAGGGAAAAAGGAAAAAGCTCCTTTCACCCCTAGAAGTACAGTCACCTCTCTCTTGCACTGCAGAACCCCATCTCAGTTGTCCTACTTCTATTGCAATGGTCCTGAATAAAGTCAGTCTCACTGCCCTTTAACAAGCATCATGAATATTTTTTTCTTTAACACAACCTCTCAGCTGTGGCCCTTGTTCTGTTTAGATAACTAGCAATTTGACCAAGAGTACATTTTGAAGACCTCCTGCCATCTTTCAAATTTAATAAAAATAGCTTTAATAACTATATGCTTTAAGAAATAATATTTATCATTTTTGTTTAAAAATGTTCAGTTCTTTAAACATTTTACTCTAAGATCCTAGATCTTTAGAAAGTTTTTCTTGACTTTATAGACCTGGGTAAGTTACCCCCTGCAATGTGCTTCTATAGCACCCTGTGTTTCTGTTGTTATTCCCTCAATTACACAGGACCATTACCTGTTTAAGACTTGTCTCCCCCTCTAGACTGAAAGCTAGGGTAGAGAACCTGGCTGCCCTGCTTACCACTATATCGTCAGGGGGATGCATAGCAGTGCCTAGCACTAAAAAGGTATTTGCTGACTAAACAAAAATGACTTCCGAAGAAAGTGAATATAGTGACCTCTAAACTGAAAGTCTTAAAATGTTTGCAAGGGATCCTCTATAACATAAAATTCAAAGTTATTCCCTTCCTTATATTCCCAGATTCCAGTCTCTATTGTTATGCTGATTCTGGCCTTCTGCTTTAAGTCACCACCAGAGCAAATAGAGTCCAAAAACCGCCACTCAGAAGCAACTTTGGGCTGTGCAAGCCAAATTGAAAGTATTCAATTAAATTAACATTTATTGACCACCAGTAAATATGAGAACCAAACTGTACAGGAAATATTTGGTATTTTACCCTCACCAGGGATGTTCCCAAATGCACTATTATGTATCAAAAGGTCTTATCATTTTTCTTTAATTAGATACCCTTGGATGGATGTACAGGAAACAGTGTACATTATGCAACAAAGTTTTTCTTAATTTTTGTCAAAGACAACCTTGCAAATGGGACTGGAGATTCTAGCAACTTCTGGCAAGGAAATTTTATAAATGAGAGTCTTCCTAGCAGAGGTCACAAGTTTAGTCTCTGACATTGTATCAACTGGATTGGCATCCCAGCTCTACCACTTCCTGTCTTGAGACCTTGAGTACTTTATTTAACCTCTTATGAAGCTATAGTTTTAAAAGGGTAAAAATGGCATCTATCTTATGGGGTTATTGGGAAGATTAAATGAAATAACATGCGTAAGCTCTTAGCATAGTGGCTGGCCCATAGCAAGAGATCAATAAACATTAGATATTATTATCATTATTATTTATCAGAATGGCTTTTCTTAGAAGCCTTTTGTAGTCAATGACAGCCAAAATGACTATTCCATAGGTTCTCTCATATATCTTTTGGTTCTGTCCATTAGACACTGATACTGTGCCTACAAATAAGTATACATGTGCCCCAAGAATATGCTAGGTTTTTGTATTGAAATCAGGAGCCACTATAATCATCTACCTCCTTTTCCTGCTTAGGATAACTTTTTCTCTCTATTATTCCCAATATTAGGTGCCTCCCCCAATTTATTTAGTCATTTATCTGTCTATTCAACAGACACTGATTGCTAAGTAGTAGGTTTTAAGAATGCATAAATTCTACCTCAGAAAATCTGCAGTGTAGAGGGAAAAGTGAAATATGCACATACACGTAACTTTAAAAGGTAGAAAGTGACGAGAGTCGGAGGGGAGAGACATAGCACAGTGGAATTCAGAGTGGGGAGTCGCTGCTATACTATTTCAGGACTCACGTTGTGTGCCCATATAGAGGGAGAGATGCTAGTGAGAGGTGACAACGTGCTAGCAGCCTTCGCTCTCGGCCCCTCCTCGGCCTCAGCGTCCACTCTGGCGGCGCTTCAGGAGCCCTTCAGCCCGCCACGGCACCGTGGGAGCCCCTCTCTGGGCTGGCTGAGTCTGGAGTTGTGGAGGGAGAGGTGCGGGCGGAACCGGAGCTGCGCGTGGCGCTGGCGGGTCAGTGCGAGTTCCGGCGGGCGCGCGGGCGCTGGGCGCGCACACGGAGCGCGCACACAGAGCGGTCCGCTGCGCCGCCGGCCCAGGGCAGTGAGGGGCTTAGCACCCGGGCCAGGAGGTGTGGAGGTTGCGTCGGGTCCCCCAGCAGTGCCGGCCCGCCGGTGCTGCACTCGCCGGGTTTAGCTGCCTCCCCGCGGGGCAGGACTCGGGACCTGCAGCCCGCCATGTCTGAGCTCCCCCGCTGCAGTGGGCTTCCGCGCGGCCTGAGCCTCCCCAACGGGCTCCGCCCCCTGCTCCAAGGCGCTCGGTCGCATCCACAGCCCAAGGGCTGAGGAATGCAGGTGCAGCTCGGGAATGGCGGGTATCTCTGCCTGCAGCCCTGGTGCAGGATCCACTGGGTGAAGCCAGCTGGGCTCCTGAACTGGATAGGGACTTGGAGAACTTTTAAATCTACCTGGAGGATGGTATGTGCACCAGTCAGCACTCTGTATCTAGCTAACCTAGTGGGGACTTGGAGAACTTCTCTGTCTAGCTAGAGGAGTGTAAATGCACCAATCAGAACCCTGTCAAAATGGTCCAATCAGCTCTCTGTAAAATGGACCAATCAGCAGGATGTGGGTGGGGTCAGATAAGGGAATAAACGCAGGCTGCCCGAGGTAGCCAGCGCAGCCCAGTCCCGTTCCACGCTGTGTAAGGGTTGTTATTTTGCTCTTTGCAATAAATCTTGCTGCTGCTCACGCTGGGTCCACACTGCCTCTATGAGCTGTAACACTCACCACGAAGGACTGCAGCTTCACTCCCAAAGCCAACAAGACCACGAACCCACCAGGAAGAATGGACAACTCCAGATGCGTGCCTTTAAGAGCTGTAATGCTCACCACGAAGGTCTGCAGCTTCACTCCTGACAGTGAGGCCACGAACCCACCAGAAGGAAGAAGTTCCAGACACATCTGAATGTCTGAAGGAACAAACTCTGGACACACTGTCTTTAAGAACTGTAACACTCACTGCGAGGGTCCGTGGCTTCATTCTTGCAGTCAGTGAGACCAAGAACCCACCAATTCCAGACACACTAGCGAGGATACAAGTAAAATGGAAGCCACTGTTGTGCTTGTTGGAAATGAAGGCCTCAGAAGCAAGTGATTTTTTGACCTTCTCCTTCCCTCTTGTCTCTCAGTCCTGTTCTCCCCTGAGGCTAGCTTTAGCCATAGAAACTATAATCCCTTTTCCCCTTTTATGGGCCATAAAAACTAGAACCTCTTTGCCCACAAGTGCACCATAAAACCCAAAAGTATTGCTCTAATTTTCCCTCTGCCTTTCAATGTAAAAACTGCCCTAAAATTAATTATCCGACCTACCTTGTTTAATTGTAGGTCATAAGACTCCCCATTCTAGAGAAGGGCCTGCCCCACACCCAGAAGGAAGGAAAGCTGCACAGAGAAGCCAAGAAGGACCTAGACAGACCAGCCTCACTTGGTATCCCCACTTAGTCCACTAGCATTAGGTCATATCCTTTTTGTCTAATCATATTTCTACACAGCTGTTCATACTTTAACCTAAGCATAAAAATGGACACTTTCTCCTGTATCTGTCAATCTTCATTCTGAATGCTCCCGTGTACACACATTTAATACATTTTTATGTCTTTTCACCAATTAATCTGCCTTTTATGAGTTGATTTTTCAGCAAACCTTCAGAAAGCCAAAGGGAAAGTTCTCCCTTGTCCCCTACATGCTTAAGGAGTTTAGAAACTTGGAGGGAGACAAAATTGAAGCCATGAGTGATTTCGGTCTAAATACCAGCGATTGCCCTGCATGGCCCTCAACAGACCTTCTAATTGGAGAAAGAAATATCCTGAAGAATATTTGTAAAAACGAAAACAAAAACACCAAAGCACCAATTTCATCCCTAGACAAAGATGTCTTGAGCTGAAGGAAGAAAATGAAAGCAACACTTACTGCCTTATCACTATGAACGAGAAAGTCTTATAGCGGTGGGCACATTTTGCTTTATTTTTTTGTCCCCATAGCACTTGGCTTCAAAGAAATAAAGATGGTGTTCACCAACCAGACAACTTACCAGAGCCATTTTTTGAAACGATGCCCAATAATCAATATTAATTCGGTTTATATCAATGCATATTTATTAAATTCCTGGCATGATCAAGACATAGTGTTAGATGCTAGGGTAACACACAGGCATAATGAAGACATATGATTTCTGCCTGCTCAACCCCAGGACAGGACATCGAAGTCAGGTGGGAGAGATGAGATGGGCACAAAGAGCCATGCTACAAGGTTTAGTGTGGCAAGTCCTACAGGAGTAGTATTAAGAAAAGAGCTGTCGAAGTACATAAAGCAGAGGGAAAGGATTTCTGTCTGGGTTACTGAGGAAGGCTTCATGGAGGCAGTAGCATTCCAACCAGGCCTTGAAGGATGTATATCAGAAGACAGTGTTGGAAGGAAGATCAATTTACATGAAGAATGAGTTTAAGCAGAGGTGTAGGCAGGGGATTGTCAAACGAATTGCAATATGGTCAAGTTAGAGAAGCACTTTCCAATCTTTATGAAACCAAAGGACCCTTCTTGAAGTAAGATTCTACATTGACCCACAATGTGCTTAGAACAAAACTCTGGTCTAAAATCCTGGCTGCACTAGAGATCTACAGAGCCTGGTTTAAACCCCAGGGTTGAAAACCAGAGAATAGAAAGTCATCCTGGAAAGGCAGGGTGCAGCCTGCTTTGCACATCCAAGAGTAACTGTGGCCCCAGGGACAACCAGGAGGTTTGGGAGGTTTCTGAGCAGAGAAGTGACAAGATGAGCTATACTTTAGTGAGACTCTTCTAGTGATGATACATAAGATGGGTCACAACAGGGAAAAACAACTTTATCTTGAAGCAATATAGATTTATAGAAATTTAATAAGAAATTATATATCATAATGAATCCCAAGAGCTATAAAAAGTGACCAAATCACCTGCCACAGTCCTGCAGAGGTTCTTTCTGACAGCCTTAGCTGCTAAGAAATTACTTCAGACTTCAGCAGAGGAAAGAGTGCCGATTTTGTATTTCTGGAAACTGAGGTTGTTGATGATATGGTTGAAGGTATGGGTTTTGAACTCACACAGACCTGTGTTTGAATTCCAGCTTTTAACCAAGTTTTTAAAGCCCAAATGTCAATTCTCTTATCTGCAAAATCAAGATCATATCAGTTTTGTAAGATTATTGTAGGGATTAAGTGAAGTCATTTATTTAAAGTGTTAAGCATAATGCTTAGCAATAGTCAGCACTCAAAACATAATTATTCTCCAAGACAAATTAAGCTACCATATTAAGAGAAATGGGTGCCAGGTAGAATAGCAGAATCATTTATACTAATGTGGTTGCTGGGTTTCCCTTTGCTGATGCACGCCTAGCCCTGTTCTGGATACTTCCCTTCTCTTTGTTGAGCAGGGTCTCCACCAGCAAAGGCCCATTCCAAGAGCCCCAAAGACATTACTCGCTTTCATTCCCACCCTCATTTAGTGGAGAGGCTTCTCTCTCTCATATGTTGATCTGCACAACTAGCTTAGCAAGTTGAGCCTACAACAGAATTCCTAAGCAACAAAAGAGAGAAATGACTTTGTTCACACTATCAAGAAGCATGCTTTGTGGCTACTATTAAGATAGATTGTGCAGCAAATTGGTGAAGGCCACATGGTGTGTCAGGGTGTATGTACAGTAATTGAAAAGTATTGCTTGCACACTTTCAGTATCTGGGAAATCTCCTAGCAGACAATGGCATCAAGGAATAAACTGTATCATAAAGGATGGATTCTAGCTGCATCCAGGACAAATGTCGCACACATGCCTGGGGGAGTCTAGGAAGGGCTGATGTTCCTGTTTTCCATGAGGCAGAGACAAGAAAGGAATTTTGTCGAAAACATCCTCTGTGCTCTCATTTCCCATTTTTAATTTGGCTCAGCATTTTAAGCTTCCTCAGATGCCCACCTGGAGAGTCATGGCAGGCTCTCACTCTAGTGCTTCCCAAGTGTGTCCAGAATCTTCATCAATCTCTCTTGCTAATCCTCACTCCCAAGGCTTGAATCACCCATTTCCTCCAAAGTCTCTCATCTAGCTGGCAGTTGCACCACGTTTTTACAATCACCAAATGCAGAAGGCTGAGTGAAGACTTTGTTTGCCTTATGAATTTGTTCTTTGGTGTCCTTGGCTTGGGTCTGGGTGGATGAGCTTTGATTAGATTTCAGAACTGAGATTGAGTTCCTATGGACTCCACTGGGAGCCAGAAGAAGAATGAAGTGACAGAGGGACTGCTGATCTTTGACCTTGGCCCACTGATGGCTGTTGTCATCACTGTTGGTGGCTGCTCTGAACAAAAAATGCATTGTCTCTCCATCTATTGTGGCCTAGCCTTCACAGTCTGTCTTCACAGGATGTAACCTTTAATCAGGGATATGTTCTTCGACCTAGGGCAAAAGGTGGGTGAGGAAGGCAGATCAAGCAAGTTAGCAATATTCCAGAGACTCAGGACTTGAGAAGGAAACATTAAGGAACGTGACAATCTTAATAGGAATGAGTTAAAAATTAATATTCACTGCAGTTGCAATATATTAGACACTTACATTGGTTGTTTCCTTAATCCTCTCAACTACCCTGGGAAGTTGGTACTCTCTCACTTTTTAGATTAAAAAATCTGACCTTTAATCCTTTTCTCTTTAACATAGGCAACAAACTAGGTAGAACTATGATTCTATGACTTGATCCCAGGCAGTGAATCCAGAGGGTGGGAATATAACTACTACTTGGCATTACTCTCATGAATCAGGAAGGAAGTTGAAAACTAAAGTGGCTTTAGAAGCTCTCCCAACTCCTCTGGAATCAGGAAGTCAAAAGCATTCTCTGTGAAAAGTTTCTTAGGTTCCTTTCCCACTGTCTAACTCGTCACCATCTTTCAAGGGTCTGGTTAGCACCCACTTCTCCGTAACTTCTTCCTTGAGAGATTTTCTGGAGTCTCATAACAATTATCTCACCCAAATTAGCTCAGGACTTCCTCAAAGCAAAGATGTTGATTAAATTAATTAAAAATTGAACTTAGAGAGGGTTCATCTAAGATCATATTTCTAGCAAGTACCTGAGCCTGGATTTGAACCCAAGATATCTGACTCATAGTCAGTGTGCTTTATCTCTACATTACATTGTCTTCTCTTATTAAAGGCTGGATGATATACTTTATCAAGTAATCTATACTTATTGCTTTCTTTTCTACATGCCCATATAGGAAAAGAAAAATAATTTTTTTCTTCAACCATCACAGGCTCTTTGTTCCAATGGATCCCTATAGTGAAAGACAATTAACAAGAGGAAACAAACATATGTTTATTAATATGTATATTTCATATCTCGTGGGAGAAACCTAGAAAATCAGTAGTTCTCAAGGAGGTGGAATTGAATTCTAGCTTATATAGCATTATTGGAAACAAGTGCTCAGCATAGCCAAAAGAAACCCACACTTAGACAGAAAATTTCTCAGCAAGGCAACTTTACTTCTGCAGAAGGGTACTGCTTGCACCTGATGCAATCGCAAGAGCACACCGAACAAAGGAGTAAGGAGCTTTTAATCCTAATGCAGTTCCTGTTTCTGTGTCCTTTGCCTATTGGCTGGGCTTGGACCACACAATCTAAGCTGATCCCGATTGACTGAGACTTTAACTTTTCCAAGTAAGGTAAACGTATGATTTGCAAAAAGAAGAAGGTGGGGAAGAAAGTGGTAGGGTTGATTTACAACTTTTACAACTTATGACCAGGAGGTTGAGTCTTTGAAGAGAAACTTAGTTGTCCCAGCAGCATCTTCAACAAAGAACGGTACATTTTAGAGAAGTGACAAGACAAAGGCAAAGAACTTTGAGTCTCCCAAGAGCAGCAAGTTGTAAGAAGGCAAAACAATGGCAGATAAAGGCTGGTTAGTGAAACTTATGCATGAAAATTCCTCCAGGACCATCTCTAGACAATCAGGGTCAAAAGTTGTCTTTAGTGGTTAACCTTTTTTCTTGGAGAAAGAGGGGTGGGATGCCTTTTGTCTGTACAAATCTATGTCCTGCTTTAAGACAAATAGAGGGAGAGTAGAGGGCTTTCCTGCATTTGCTTCTCTTAATTGTCTTTAGCTCAGTAATACTTCATATTTGGGGGTGGCACAATCTGGCCTCCCACACCCAAAAGACATGTCCTAGGCTCTCTGAAAGAATCAGAGGTATTAGTCTTGTTCTCAGAGAGCATGCATTCTAGTTTACAATAACTTCTGTCTGTCTTATTTGTGCAAATAAACTATCATCACACTTGAAATTTGGAAGAAACTACAGGGAAAGGGAATATATATAGTAGCTAGCAATGGCTTTGGGTAAAAGTATCTTGTTATGACCTGTTCTCTGATAGTAGTTGTCTTTTCTCCTCAGTTAATTTTTTTTTGTTTTTCTTTTAGACGCTTTGATTTTTCAATGCTATAGAAGATCAAAGAAAAAGAACAATTTCATGTTCAAAGTGAGAAAATATGTCACATTTTTCTTTGATTAGTGCCTAGGGCAGTGTTTTGTTTTCTTTAAGTCACATCAAGTCTGATTCCAGACCTGATGGATTCAGTCTGAAACAGACTTGAAAAAGTGTGTTTTCCACTTTGAAGTGGTGGAAAAACTCAGTATTGGCGATTACTAGAGTCCTTTATCCCTTCAAAGTAACACCCTACTTGGGAGGTGATACAGTTTGGATATTTGTCCTCATCTAAATGTCATGTTGAAATGAAATCACCGAAGTTGGAGGTGGGGTCTGGTGGGAGGTGCTTGGATTATGGGGGTAGATACCTCATGAATTGCTTGGGCCATCCCCTTGGTGATAAGTGAGCTCTTCCTCTGAGTTTACATGAGATCTGTTCATTTAAAAGCCCCCACCACCCCCCCCCACACACACTCCCTCTTTCTTCCTGCTGTTCTTGCCATGTGATGTGCCTGATCCTCCTTTGTCTTCCACCATGATTGGAAGCTTCCTGAGACCTCCCCAGATGCAGATGCTGCTACGCTTCCTGTACAGCTTACAGAATAATGAGTCAATAATTAAATCTCTTTTCTTATAAATTACCTAGTCTCAGATATTTCTTTATAGCAGTGAAAGAACAGCCTAATATAGAAAATTAGTGCTGAGGAGTGGGGCATTGCCACAAAGATACCAGAAAATGTGAAAGCATCTTTAGAAGTGGGTAACAGGCAGAGTTTAGATGAGCTTGGAAGGCTCAGAAGGAAGGAAGATGAGGGAATATTTGAAATGTCTTAGAGACTGGTTAAGTGGTTGTAAGCAAAATTCTGATAGTGACAGTGAAGGCCAGGTTGCCAAGGTCTCAGATGAAAATGAGGAACTTATTGGAAACTGCAGCAAAGGTCATGCATGTCATGCCTTATCAAAATATTTAGTTGTGTTGTGCTTCTACTCTAGGGATCTGTGGAAATTTGAACTTCATAGTGATGATTTAGGGTATCTGGCAGAATATATTTCTAAGCAGCAACGCATTCATGAGGTAGCCTGGCTGCTTCTAACAACCTACATTCTCAGATGCAGGAGCAAAGAAATAACTTAAGTTGGCACTTCTGTTTAAAAGGGAAGCAGATTAAAAAGTTTGGAAAATCTGCAGCCTGGCCATGTGGCAGGGACAGAAAAAAATAGCTTTTATGGCGGGAGGGGGAGGAAAAGAATTCAAATAGGCTGTGGAACAACCACTTGCTAGAGAATTTGCGTAACTAAACGTGAGCCAAGTGCTAATATCCAAGACCATGGAGAAAAGGCCTCGAAGTCATTGCAGAGACCTTCAAAGTGGCCCCTCCCACCACAGACCCAGAGGCCTAGCAAGGAAGAATGGTTTCATGGGCCAGGCCCATGACTCCACTACCAGGTACAGCCTCCAGATACTGCTTCCCACATCCCAGCCACACTAACTCTAGCCAGGACTCAAAGGGACTCAGGTACAGCTCAGGCTGCCACTTTGAAGAATGCAAGCCATAAGCCTTGTCTACTTCCATGCAGTGTTAAGCCTGTGAGTGCACAGAGTGCCAGAGTTAAAGATACTCGGGAGCCTCTGCCTAGATTTCAGAGGATACATGAGAAAGTTGGGTTGCCTAGGCAGAAAGTTGATGCAGGGGCAGAGCCCTCACAGAGAATCTGTACTGGGAGATTGTAGAGGGGAAATGTGGGGTTAGAACTCCTCCAAAGAGTCCCCACCAGGGCACTGCCTAGTGGAGCTGTGGGAAGGGGGCCACTGTCTTCCAGACCCAAGAATGATAGATCCACCTGCAGCCTACACCTTGTGCCTGGAAAATCTGCAGGCACTCAATGCCAGCCCATGAGAACAGCTGCGGTGGCTGAACTCTGCAAAGCCAGAGGGGTGGAGCTGCCTAAGGCCTTGGGAGTCTACCCCTTGCACCAGTGTGCCTTGTATGTGGGACATGGTGTCAAAAGAGATTATTATGGAGCTTTAAGGCTTAATGACTGCCCTGCTGGGTTTTGAATTTGCATGGGGCCTATAGTCCCTTTCTTTTGGCTCATGTCTCTCTTTTGAAATGGGAATGTTTATCCAATGCCTATACCCCCATTTTGTCTTGGAAGTAAATAACTTGTTTTTGATTTTACAAGCTCATAAGTGGAAGAGACTTGCCTCGTCTCAGGTGAGACTTTGGACTTTTGAGTTAACACTGGAATGAAGTAAGACTTTGGGGGATTATTGGGAAGGCATGATTGTATTTTACAATGTGAGAAGGACATGAAATTTGCAGGTGCACAAGGGTGGAATGATATAGTTTGGATATTTATCCCCGCCCAAATCCCATGTTGAAATGTTATCCTCAATGTTGGTGGTGGGGCCAGGTGGGAGGTGTTTTGCTTATGGGGGCAGATTCCTCATGGGTGGCTTGGACTATACCCTTGTGATAAGTGAGCTCTCATTCTGAGTTCACATGATTATCTGTTCATTTGAAAGGTGCGGCATCTTCCACTGACTCTCGTGTTCTTGCCATGTGATGTGCCTGCTTCCCCTTTGCTTGCCACCATGACTAGATGCTTCCTGAGGCGTCTCCAGAAGCAGATGATGCTATGCTTCCTGTACAGCCTGCAGAACTATGAGCCTATTAAATCTTTTTTATATATAAAGTACCCAGTCTCAGGTATTTATAGTAGTGCAAGAATGACCTAATACAGAAGGCTTGCGTGATATGGAAAATAGAAGAAGGATAGGAGGAAAAGGGATTGAGGAACTTCTGGCTTCTTTTTTTTTTTTTTTTTTTTTTTGAGACGGAGTCTCGCTTTGTGGCCAGGCTGGAGTGCAGTGGCCGGATCTCAGCTCACTGCAAGCTCCGCCTCCTGGGTTTATGCCATTTTCCTGCCTCAGCCTCCCAAGTAGCTGGGACTACAGGCGCCCGCCACCTCTCCCGGCTAGTTTTTTTTTTTTGTCTTTTTAGTAGAGACGGGGTTTCACTGTGTTAGCCAGGATGGCCTCGATCTCCTGACCTCGTGATCCGCCCGTCTCGGCCTCCCAAAGTGCTGGGATTACAGGCTTGAGCCACCGCGCCCGGCTCTTCTGGCTTCTTACATAAAGCCAGTATAAACCTTGTTGAATAATACCTCCAGTATGTAAACTAGAAAAATAAATAAAAGTCAACTCTGAAAGAAAATGCTATAGGAATATATGCATTTCTAGGTCTTGGCTCTGGTTACAAGTGAGAGAAATGTCTCTCCTATGAATCTATAACCATAAGCCCACACTCTATCAGATTTGGCCCTGAAACAACACAAGGTTAATAAATAATTTAAAGTGATCTCAGGTAACAATAACCAAAGATGTCTGGGAAAAGCAATGGAAATATTATTTGGAGGATTAGACTTCAAAATCAGGCTTTAGAGAATTACCATGGATAATAGTTCTAAGGAACATGAGCAAACAATAAAAGATGACTAAATGCATGAATAAACAAGCCACTATTATTAAAAGTCAGTAGAAACAACAAACTATGGAATCTGAACTGCCAAAACTACAGATGCTGGAGTTATCTGATACAGAATATAAAATGATATCATTTAATATGTTTAAAAAAATAAAAGAGAGTATTGTAATTTTGAAGAATGCAAAGAGATGGAAATGGTGAGAGAAATTGAAAAGACATGGAAGACAGATTGTGAGGGTTCAATAAATGTCTACTGGAGTTCCAGAATTGCTAATAGAGAGAATTGGAGACAGCTCATATTCAATAAAATAATAACTGATATTATTTTTCTTGAATTTATGAAAGATACCAATAACCAAATTCAGAAAGTCAAGTGGACTTTGTGTTGAAACTTCAGAATACCAAAGACAAAGTGAATACCTTAAAACTATCTAGAAAGAAAAGACAACTTAATTACAAAGACACAACCACTAGAATGACAACACAGTTCTTAGAAGTGACAGCAGAAATCAGAAGACAGAAAATCAGTATTACCAAAGTGCTGAAAGACAACCATGTTATTCTAGAATTCTATAACTTCTAAAATCATATGTCAAAAATGAAGGTTAAGTACAAACATTTTCAGGTAAATAAAAGCAGTGTGTGCCACCCAATAGGTGCTCTGTCACTAATATAGACTCCTACAGGACTTGTGAGAGAATAAAATAATCCTAGAAGGAAAACTTATGATGTTAGAAGTAATTGTTAGCAAAGAAAAGATACAAATATGGGAAAATTGAAAGAAACATTGATATATAAAGTAATAATAATGTTTAATATGTCGGGCAAAACAAAATAAAGATAAAATGAAAACCCTGGAAAGTAGCCCTTAAGCCAGGAGGGAAATGAATGGAGTTAATATAGTGATCTAAGTTCTCTCAAAATTATCCAAAAAGGGGAAATATATTGATTTTTTAAAAATTATTTTGAAACATGCAGAAAAGTTGTAAGGACACCATAAGTAACTTTTTTCCCTGAACCATTTGAAAGTAAGTTGCAAACTGGAAGCCCTATGACCCATGAATACTTAAGTGTGTGATTCCTACAAACAAGAATATAAATGAACATCAATACATTACTATATTTAATCCTTATACCTATTCAAATTTTGCCAATTTCCCTAATAATATTCTTTATAGCAAAAGGATTCTGCTCACAATCATATGCTGTGTTTAATTGTCACATCTCTTTAAGTTAATATTTTTTTTCTCCCTGATTTTCATGGCCTTGACACTTGAAAATTATAGGCTGGTTATTTTGTAGAATGTCCCTCATTTGGATTTATCTGATGTTTTCTCATGATTTAAGTTAATGCATGTTTGGTAGAAATAGCATAGACATAGTACTGTGTTCTCATTGCATCCTGTTAAGTGGCTGTTCCTTTCTGAAGATGCTAAATCTGACCACTTGGTTAAGGTGATATCTGCCTGGCTTTTCCACCCACTATGGAAAAGCTATTCTTTTTTTTTTCCCTGGTAGTTAATTAGTACTTGATAGAAGGTATAATGAAACCATGAAAATAGCTCATTCTTCATCAAATTTTCATGCATGTATGTACAGAAGGTGCCTGACTCAATAATTTTCAACTTTACGATGGTGAGAAAACAATGTACATTTAATAGATATGGTATTTTGAGTACCCATATAACCATTCTGTTTTTCATCTTCAGTATAGTATTCAATAAATTATGTGAGGTAGCCAATACTTTATTATAAAATAGGCTATATGTTGGGTGATGTTGCCCAATTGTAGGCCAATATAAGTGTACTGAGCATGTTTAAGGTAGGCTAGCCTAAGGTATGATGTTTAGGAGATTGGGTGCATTAAATGAGTTTTCAACTTAACGGTATTTTTAATTTACGGTGGGATTATTGGGGTGTAGCCCTATCATAAGTTGAGGAGCATCTGTATTTCATTTTGACTCATGTCTTTTTATTTTATTAAATGGGTTATAATCCATTATTCTCCTTACTTAATTTGATGCTTAAATTGTCCTTGGTTTTATCAATGGGAGTTCCATCAGGTGCACTTTTGTGTTATTTTGAATGTCCACAGCATTCTTTGAATAACTCCTTATTTTATGGCATGAAAAAGATGTCACCTTGTTCCTTCCTTGTAGCCCCCATGGGAAGATCTCCCTCACCCTGCTCTCGCTCCTTCCCCTTATGCAGAACCACCAACCTGATCAGAAGCTCTCCATCACCACTTGGACTTCAACGTCCCCACAGGCTGCCTTCCCACATGAGCATTCTCCTAACCCCTCTTGAGCTTCCATACCCTGAACCAGAAGCCTGCCTTTATCACTGAACCTTTCCCAACCTCCACACGGATACCTCCTTGCTCTGCCTAGGTCACTTTCTGGAGAGTACACACAACCTCCCCCACTCAAGCTCTGATACTCCTCATCACATTGCCCTTCCATGAGTTGCTTCACTCATTCTGAACAGGCTCCAACATCATGCCCAGGCAACCTCCTGCATAGACAACCTCCCACTCAAATACAGTTCTAACACTCCATGCCAAGTGGAGCTGCCCTGCTCATTCGGTGTAGATACCTTCTTCACCCCAGTTGTGCTCTGCCAGCTTCACTCTGGTGGGGATTCCAAGCTTTCTCGGCCCACCTAATGGATTTAGGAGAAAATTGTTTGGGAAGGGAAAGGAATGAAGGGAAAAGGAAGGCAAGGAAAAAAGGGGAGAAGCAGGGAGAGAAAAGGAGGAAAGAAGAGAGAAGCGGAGGGAAAAATGGGAAAATAAGTAGAAAAGGTAGAGCTTTATTTTTAAAGCTTGTTAAACTAAAATGCATGTTGAAAATTTGAGGTTAATCCTTAAAAGGATAGAGATCAAGTGTGTAACATCAAAGCTAGTAGAAAAAAAATGGAATAAGAAGGAAAAATCTAAATGCAAAAGAAGGCAAGAAAAGAACAAAACAAGAAACAAACAAAAAGAGACAAATAGAAAGTGCTAAATATGTTGGTAGAATTTAATCTAAATATGTTAGTAATCAAAATCATTGAAAAAGATTCAAATTATGTAATTCAAAGATAAAGATAATTAGACTGGACATAAAAACAGACTTCCACCTATATGCAGTTCATAGGCCTGACCTGAAACATCAGGATACAGAAAGTTTGAAAAGGTCCTGGATGCTGCAGTGAGCTAAGATTGTGCCATTGCACTCCAGCCTGGGCAACACAGCAAGACTCCATCTCAAAAAAATAAATAAATAAAAAATAAGCTCCTGGACCCCGTTTTGCGCTTCGACTTTGGAGGAGCAAGAGGTCCCAGAGTCCAAGTGATGAAGGAGTCTCTGCTCAGGATGGCGGCCCTGCATAAGACCAGCTGAGCTGGATGACAGGGTCTCCTGCAGGGCCGCAAGGAAAGAACAAGATGAGCCTGAAACATCTTTTTTGTGCCATGAAGTAAGAAAGTGCACAAAGAATACTAGGGACATGTCAAAAGGACATAGAAGCCAGTGTGAAGGGGCTCATACTGGGCAAATCTCAGTGATGCTGATGCCTAATAGCTGCTTTCCCCAGGTCAACTGGCTTCTGTCTGAGTTCCATCAATGAGAGACTGAGTCTGGACTATCAGTGGAAGACCGTGCCCAGGGGTTTCCTCTCTTTCAGGGAGTCTCCAGCTCTGGGGGATCTTTCCTGCATTGTTACAGCCCCTCTGTGGTTCTAGCTAATGTGGGTGACCGTGACTCCTGGGCTCTACTATCACTTTCTCTCCCCCTTTGTTTCCCCGCCCTCTTCATGGTAGCAACTTCTTGCTGTTGTTAATCTTTACATTGCTTCACCATCCCTGTTGGGTTTCTCTGAATGCCTATCATTTGTGTATCCCATTTCCTGAATTAAATTCCTTCTGTTTAGATATTTAAGGGGGTTTCTGTTTTTCTAATTCAACCCCTACTGATGCTATAGGCAAATATTGGCAAAAAGAAAGATGGTATAATTATGTTAACATTAGACAGCATGGACTTTCAGGCAAAAAAACATGCATGAGATAAACATATAACTTAACACAATTATGGAATATAAGAAAATATAACAAAATTCTAAATAGTATGTACCTAGTAATCTACCAAGTTATATGCAGCAAATACTAACAAAACTGCAAAGAAAAACAGAAAAAATCACTTTTTAAATGGGTGATATTTAGCACAGTAAGTGATAGCTTATGCTTTCCAGGAATAAGAATATAGATTTCTAAAATACAATTAAGAAACTTGATCTAGCAGACATACATGGGCCATCACACCAATAACAAGAGAACACATATTTTGTTCAAGCACACATGGATCCCAGATCATATTTTACACAATAAAAGAGGGCTTAGCAAATTTCAAAGGGTATCATACAGCCCACATTCCTGACAATAATACAATATGTTAGAAATCAATGACAAAGAGGCAGTTAAAATAATCTCATACATTTGGGGAAAAAAAAACCTCATGAGTAAAGAGGAAATCACAATAGAAATTTAAAAATACTTATATCTGAAAAATAATAGAAAAAGTAAAGTACTATTTTAGGAAAAGTTGATGCCTTATAAATTTCCATATAAAAAAAAGAAGGAAAGCTTAAAATTAAGAATTTTGAATAAGAAGAACAGTCTAAACGCAACAAGAGGACAGAAAGTGTCAAAAACAGGAGCAAATATTAATACAAAATTAAAAAATAGATAAATTCAACTGCATTAAAATAAAGAAATTTTGTTCACCAAAAAGCATAACAGAATGAAAAAAGAACATGTACTGGAAATGGCATTTATAGCATATATTAGCAGCAGAGGAACAGTATTCAGAACATAAATAATGCCTACCCACCAATAAAACAAATAACCCAACCAAAAAGGACAAAATAAATAAATAAATACTTTACAGAGGAAGAAACTTGAACTGGCATAAACATATGAGAAGATGCTCTACTTTATTAATAATAGACTAAATCCCAAATTTTTTTTTGTTGTTGACATCCACAAGAATGACAAATTTTAACACATGACAATCCCAAATGTTTGTGAGGAGGTGGAGTAATGAGGATTTATGTACTGTTGTTGGTAATGTAAATTGAAACAATTTTTGTGAATAACCCAGTAAATTTGGATATGCATATGCCATACATATGACCAATCAATTCATTTTCTAGGCATTCCCTAAATTAACTGATGCACATATGCACCAGTAGCTGTGTACAAGAATGTCCATGCAACATTTTCGTAAATATACTTTATTTTTAGAGCAGTTTTATGTTCAGAGCAAAATTGAGCAGAAGGTATGGAGTTTTCATATACTCCCTGCTCCTACACAGGCACAGTTTTTCCACTATTAATGTCCTGCACCCCAGGGGTACCTTTGTTATCATCAGTAAACCTACATTGACACATTATTGTCACCCAAAGTCCATGGTTTACATTAGGGTTCACTCTTGATGTTGTACATTCTCTGCATTTCGAGAAATGTGTAATGGCATGTATCCACCATTTTAATATCATATAGAGTAGCTTCACTGCCTGAAAAATCCTCTGTGCTCTCCCTATTGATCCATCCTCCCCTCAAACACACGTCAACCACTGATCTCTTTACTGTCTTCATAGTTTTGCCTTCTCCAGAATTACATATAGTTAAAATCATACCATATGTAGCCTTTTCAGATTGGCATCTTTTACTTACATGTGCATATGAGCTGCTTCTATGTCTTTTCATGGCTTGATGGCTCATTCCTTTTCAGTACTGAATAATATTCATTATTTGGATGTGCCACAGTTTACTTATCCATTCACCTACCAAAGGACATCTTGGTTGCTTTCAAGTTTTGGCAATTACAAATAAAGCCACTATAAACATCCTAGTGCTGGTTTTTCTATGAACGAAAGTTTTCAGCTCATTTGGCTAAATACCAAGCAGCATAACTATTGGATCAGATGGTAAGAATATCTTAGTTTTGTAAGAAACTGAAAAATCATCTTCCATATGCCTGTATCATTTTGTGTTCCTACCAGCAATAAATGAGGGTTCCTGTTGCTCCACATTCTTGCCAGCATTTGGTGTTGTCAATATTCTAGATTTTGGCCATTCTAATAAATGTGTAGGGGAATTGCATTGTTATTTTCATTCTCAATTTCCTAATCCCATATGATGTTGAACATCTTTTCATATGCTTCTTGGCTACCTGTGTATCTTCTTTCGTGAGGTATCTGTTCAGGCCTTTTGCCCATTTATAACATCAAGTCGTTCATTATCTTTTGATTTTGTGGGTTTTTTGTAGATTTTTTGGATAACAGTTCTTTATCAGATGTGCCTTTTTGCAAATATTTTCTCCCAGGCTGTCATCTAATTAATTGTGACATTTTCTTTTGCAGAGTAGAAGCTTTTAATTTTAATAAAGCACAGCTTAGTTTTTTTTTCATGGATCATGACTTTGGTCTTATATCCAAAAAATTATTGCCATATCCAAGGTCATCTAGATTTTTTGTTAGGTTATCCTCTATAAGATCTATGGTTTTTAGTTTTACATTTAGATCTATGACCTATTTTGAGTTAATTTTTGTGAATGGTGTAAAGTCTATGTCTGGATTTTTTTTTTTTTTTTGCATATGGAAATCCAGTTGTTGTGGCACCATGTGTTGAAAAGGCTATCTTTGCTTTATTGTATTATCTTTGCTCCTTGTCAAAAATCAGCTGACTGTATTTATGTGGATCTATTTCTGGGCTCTCTATTCTGTTCTATTGATCTCTCTGTTTATTCTTTTGCTAATATTACATTGTCTTGATTACTGTAGCTTTATATCAAATATTGAAGGCAGGTAATGTCAGTTCTCTAACTTTGTTCTTCAATATTGAGTTGACTATTCTGGCCCTTTGTCCATAAACTTTAGACAATCAATTTGTTGATATCCACAAAATAACTTGCTGAAATATGTAAATAAGATGAACAGATAAACTTGGGAAGAACTGAATCTTTACACTATTGAGTCTTCCCTATCTATGAAGACAAACTATCTTTCCATTCCTTTCATTCTTCTTTTATTTCTTTCATCAGAGTTTTATAGTTTTCCTCATATAGATCTTGTCCATATTTTGTTAGATGTTACTTAAATATTTCATTTTGGGGGGTGCTAATGTAAGTGGTCATGTGATTTAATTTCAAATTTTCTTATTCATTTCTGGCATATAGGAAAACAGTTAATTTTATATATTAACTTTGTATGCTGCATTTATAGTTCTACAAAATGATATAATCACTTAGTTCTATAATTTTTAAAAATCAGTTCTTTCAGATTTTCTACGTAGGCTATCATGTCATCTGTGAACACAGGAAGTTTTATTTCTTCTTTCCAAATCTGTATACTTTTTATTTCATTTTCTTGTCTTATTGCATTACCTGGGTCTTCTAGTACAATGGTGAAAAGTAGTGATGAGAAGGGACATCCTTGCTTTGTTCCTGATCGTAGCAGAAAAGTTCTGAGGTTTTCACCATTATATGATTTTAACTGTAAATTTTTGTAGTTGGTCTTCATCAAATGTAGGCAGTTCCCATCTATTTCTAGTTTGCTGATCAAGTTTTTATTATGAGTGGGTGTTGGGTTTTGTCAAATAATTTTCTGTGTCCATTGATAAGACCATGTGATTTTTCTTCTTTAGACTGTTGATATGATGTACTACATTAATGGAATTTTGAACATTGAACCAGTCTTGCATACTTGGGATAAATTCCACTTGGTTGTGGTGTATAAATGTTTTTATACATTATTATAGTTGATTTGTTAATATTTTGTGAGGAATTTTACATCTGTGTTTATGAGTGATATTGGTCTATGGTTTTCTTTCCTTGTAATATCTTTGCCTGGTTTTGGTATTGGGGTCACATTGGCCTCGTGGAGTATTAGGGAGTATTCCCTCTGTTTTTATCTTCTGAAATAGGTTGTAAAGAATTGGTATAATTTCTTCCTTAAATATTTGGTAGAATTTACCAGTGAACCCATCTAGGACTGGTGCTTTCTGTTTTGGAAAGTTATTAATGTTTGATTTAATTTCTTTAACAGATGTAGACCTATTCAGATTACTTATATATTTTTGTGTTTGTTTTGGTAGATTGTGTTTTTTAAGCAATTGGTTCATTTCGTCTAAGCTATCAAGTTTATGAGCACAACACCATTTTAATAATAAAAATAATTTGAAACAACCCATATATCCATAATCATTAAAATAGATAGATGAATTGTGGTTTAGTCATCTGATGGGATATTATACAGCAATAAAAATATATGACCCACACTTGTGTTCCTCAATCTTTTTTTTTTTTATATCATACCCCTATGAAATCTTTTTAGGTATTTTTTCTGAACAACCCTGTGTGAAATTTTAATGTCACAGACAAACTGTATATTTATAGATCATATATACAACTTTGCTGTAAGTATTAAGACTAAGATATAGATCATATATATAACTCTGCTGTACACATTATGAACCAAATTTTACCCCTTGAGGGCGATATCACTCCCATTAAGAAAGCATGATTCAATCATCAATATAGATGAATCCTAATATCACATTATTATGTTCCAAATAGGCAACTCAAAACACTATGTTGTTTACGAACACAAATATATGTGGTAAAATTAGAAAGAAAAACAAGGTTAGAATAAACATAAAAGTTCTTCAGTAGTTTCCTCTTCAGAGCAAGTAGGCAGAGGGATGGGTGAGTCACGCAGGAATTTTAAGTTATTGGCAATAACTTAAGCTGCTTGATTGGTACATAGGTGTTTTAAAATTATTAATATTTAAAATGGACATATATTCCATATACATTCTTTTGCATATATTCTACATGTTACCAAATAAATGTAACACAAAGTGATATGTGCAACTGCACAGGTGGATTTAAGTAGATGACAAAAAGGAGAACATGATCCACTGCCTGCAAGATTCAGACAGGTCTTCAGAGAAGAGGCTATGAGTGGATATGTTTCTAAAGGTTTCATAGGAATTTACAGGTGGGGGCAGAAAAAAAATTTTATGTAGAGGGTTTAGACACATAAAATAGTTTGGGCTTTGGAGGGATTGTAAAGAATTCAATATACTTTGGAGCATTGAAAGTAGGGGAAAATGTGAGCTATTGATGCTTGATAAATGTAGAAAGATTAAAACTACAAACAGAGGGACATCATTTCTGTAGGTTTCTTCACGATAGGTTTTATCTCATGCCTAAAGCAGAATAAAGTGGTCTGAACTTTTCTTGTAAATAAAACTACCAGCCCCACCTCAGAGTTTAGAGTTCTAATCCTTGACTAAACAAGCTGTGAGTTCTATACTGCCATCTGTATCCACTCAGCCTTCTTCCCATTTGGCCTTGCAAATTGTTCTTTTTCAAAGTTCAAGATTTTTAATCCTTCTGGGCAAGGCTTCACTAATTAAAGCCTAAACAATCTTAAAAGCAAATGAGCTTTTGGGGGCCTGGGCACCATTCCATGGCTCTGGATCCATTGTTTTTATTTCTTAATACTCAAAAAGACTTCTTTGTTTAATTCTGAGCTTCCATAAGCGCCCTTTTCTCACTTTGAGTCTCTTTCCTCCCTTTTGGCTCTACTTTAGCTCACCACAATTGGTCTAACAAAATCCCACCTAAAAGAAGCTCATCTTTTTGAGGTCACATGATCTGATTCTCTTTGTAAATGCTTACTACATATGCCAATCCCTCAGCTCAGTCACCACTTGTAGTTGCTTCACATGTGTCATTTCCAAGACAGAAAATACAGATGCAAAGTGTGTAAGTGCAAAGAGTAATCCATTCCTGATCAGAGAAAATGGAATTTGGGAGGTAACCCTTGATGTACTGGATGGGGGCATTTCAAAGAAGTCATAATTCATGTGCCTTTTCTCCCTTCAGCTTCCATTCTGGGAAACAAAAACAGCATTAGAGAAAGAAGGAGGCAGATTCTACATAGCCAAACCTGATAATGAATCATCAGTAAAATACAAGTTTTTGACACTTCCTTAGTGGATTACTAGCAGAGAGAGAGAGAGAGAGAGAGAGAGGGAGAGAAAGAGAGAGAAAGAGAGAAAGAGAGACAGAGAGAGAGAAAGAGAGATCAGAGACAAAACAGATCTGGGGACCGCCCGATCTCTCTAAGGGCAAAATGCATTGCATTTTGATCATGCCGGTCTCATTTTCCTCTGTGACAAACCTTAACTTTTTAACCTTTGGTGGATACTATTTTCATTAAAAGGTTTTTCCATTGTTGTGAGTTAAAAGTAATTTCAATGCTTGTGCTTAGCAAATCAATAAGAAAAAAAAAAGTAGCTACCATGTAGATCTATATCCCTTTAAAAACATAAGTAGAGCATGTGTTATACAAATTAACAGAGTTCAAAACATGCAACAGTTTTGTCTCTTTTCTGTCCATAATCAGATAAAATCAAAGCCTCCCTGATGGATTTGCTCAACCATTTTCTCTCTTTAGATCTAGGTATTAGTTGTATCTTTGAAAGTGATTGATAGTCCTCTACATAACAAAATGATCTCTTCCCTCCTCACTCAGAACATTCTCAGTTAAATTTGCTCCGATGCCTAGGAGGCTTTTAAGGTGTTATCACCTTCTTCCCACACTTGAGGAAGCAGCTAACACAAGTGGGACATACTACCTGGGTATACTAGTCACTCATCAGCACAGGTCCAGGATAAGGTTCATGTCCGAATTGACTTAGAATGGCAAGACTTAGTCACTTGGATATCCTATTTGAATCTTGAAAATAAACAGTGTCACCCAAAGATCAGTTGAAGCTGGATCACTTTGTTTTAGTGTTTAAGTATAAATGGTTGAAGTCCCCACCAAGCAGGTTAGTGGAAAAACCAGCAACAAGCAACCTCCTCCCTGAGCCTCCCAATATCCCTAGAGATTCTCCGGGGCTTATAGTCTTTTGAGTCACTTTTGTTCTTACTACCTCTTTCCTTTGAATCCTTGCTTTCACAGGGATCTCCTCTCTGGCAGCTGTGTCTTTCTTTCAGGATAACATAGAAGTTAACAGCATAGAATCTGGAGTTAGTTGCAGCTGAGTAACTCTGCCTCAGTTTCCTCATCTGTAAAAATGGGCTAATAGAGGTCAGGTGCAGTGACTCATGCCTATAATCCCAGCACTTTTGGAGGCCGAGGCAGGCAGATCACGGGGTCGGGAGATCGAGACCATCCTGGCTAACACGGTGAAACCCCGTCTCTACTAAAAATACAAAAAATTAGCCGGGTGTGGTGGCGGGCGCCTGTAGTCCCAGCTACTTGGGAGGCTGAGACAGGAGAATGATGTGAACCCGGGAGGCAGAGCTTGCAGTGAGCTGAGATGGCACCACTGCACTCCAGCCTGTGTGACAGAGGGTCACACTGTCACAAGAAAAAAAAATGGGCTAATAGAACATGGTTGTTTTTGATATTAAATGAGCATAAAGCACTTGGAAAACAACTGCCACAGCAAAAAAGCTTTGTAAGCATTAACTATCCCGCTTTCTCACCTCTACCCAAAGGTACACAGCCCTTTTATCTCTGCTTTCCTGAAGCAGCCTTTGTAGGTAGAAGTATTGTACTCAAGGCTCAGCAGCAATAGAGGTGAGTACCTGTAGCCTGATTTGTCAATAATTACAACGTCTCCTCCAGTTCTGCAAAGCACAAGAGCACTCACTGACCATTTCCTCCTCCAGTCCCTCCAGGCTCTCACCAGGGTGCTTGAGCTGTTCCCCTTCAATGTCCTCCTTATCCCTTCCTCCTCCCTCCTTCTTCTCAGCCCCCTCATTCCCTCTGCTCAGACCCTCCAAATCCCCCTACTGTTTTGAAGAACAATTCAACATCGCTATTTGCCCAGATGCATCATTTGGGCCAAACCTTTGGAAGCTTCAGCATTAGACTCCAAGAGGACTTTCCAGGCATTTTTCAAAATACAGAGCCATGTCAAGAAAGAAGTTTCCACTCCCTGAGGGCAGAAACAGCTGCCAACAGTTGTGATTTTAAAAAACACCTTTTCTCTGAGTCATACTCAATAATGACAATAATAACTAATGCTTAGAATGTGCTTTGCGACCACCACAACTGCCTCACATCTATTATTATTGCAGTCCTTTGAAGAAGTACTTAAAACTTCCTGCATCTCTGTTTTCTCATCTGAAAAATGGAGAACATATAATAGCAACTACCTCATAGAATGCATAAAATCATTAAGACACTGCCTGGCATTTGGCAAATGCTTAACTACTTTGTTATTTTCTCCATTTGACAGCTAATGGAATGGAAGCTGGGCAGTGTTGAGTCCCTTGATCACAGTTACCAAGAGAAAAAGTGGGCTGGCCGAGATTTCATCCCAGGCTGCTGCTACAAAGCTCATCATCTGCCTCCCTCAAATCAAGCACTACACCCAATAATAGGGAATAAACCCATATCTGTAGCTTCTGAGTCGAGAGATCTGAATAGAGAAATCAGCAGTTAAAATAAAATTAAAATAGCTCTGAACATTTAAGAATGAGGGAATTTCACATGAAACACTAGATATAAGACTTCTCGTGTAAAAACTGAAGTATTTAGCCTACATTAGTTGATGTAAACCCCCAGTGAGAGCTGAGCGGCTGCTGCTTTTTCAGAATGTGGCCTCCTGGTATGCCAAAGTCTCCAGCTTGCTTTGCTTTGTTATTTTACCAACCCGGACCCTGCTAACATTTGCATTTGTACCCCTTGCCGTTACTATGGCTAATCTAAGTATATAGCCTACTTTATATGAGTTACGTTTAGTGATTAACAAATCATCCCTTCCTAGGTATGATTTAGTGGAAACTTCAAGAGACCCTAGTGAGCTGACTTTGTGGCACCACAGCAACAAAAGGCACACAATTCTTTTCACACAGAAGCTTTCACAGCTCCTTCAGAATGGCCTCTCTCCTTGCCCTGGCCACTGTCAAGTGAACTGAATGGAAAGACCCTTCCAAAACTGCTCAGGTCCCTTGCTCTGAAAACTCTGCTATGGAGGTTCTGAGACTTCTCTGAGCATGTCCAGAGCACAGGTCTGGACACAGCTAAAGAGTCTGTGGTCGTACTCATGACGGGTCTGCTTAAGACATTTTCCAGAGTGCATTTCCTTGACTCATTGCTGCAGGATGCTAACCAGCCTCCCTACCACCAATTCCCATGGCTTCAATTCATCTTGGATCCAACTGACAGGATAATCTGCCTCAAACATCTATCTTATTATAACCCTCACATGCTCCAAACCCTACAGAAACTCCCTATCGCTGCTTGCATCCAATCCACCTTTTTTAGTCTAGCATTCAAGGCCATCATCAGTTATTCTATCCCTGGTGGAACATCTCCGGCCTTATCTTGAACCTTTCTATGACATGGCCCCTCTGCTCCAGATAAAACAGTTGGGGGACTGTCTGCATTTCCTGGCTTCCATTTATGGTTCACCTTCCAGAAACCATCCCTGGGTTTCCTCCTCATCTAATCACATCTTTTTTTTTTTCTCTATCCTCTTATTATGTATATATTTTATATCATTTCCCTGAAATTAGCTCAATTTTGTGCTTTATCCAAGCACAAAGAAATTAATACATCCCTCCTCTGTCTTGTGCTTGTAACAGGCATTACTGGTCAATCATGGTGCATTCTCCTGCTGAGCTGTTCACAGTTTCTAAATATTTCTCAGTGTTAAACTCCAGGAAATGACCACTTGTCAATTAGAGTTGGATATGGCACATGACCTGTTTACCATCCCTGCTCTACCTTGAAGCATCATCACAGTTCAAAACTGCGGAAGTGGGAAGGCTCAGCGGGAGGACAAAGGCAAGGACAAGGGCTTCTTCATTTATTTTTCCTCATTTCCTCTCTGAAGTTCAAGTCTCTCTATGTGAAATGTGCAGGTCACGGTCAATGGAATCATATAGTCCTTAAAATTGGTGACTGCTCCCCATCAATTCATCTCCAAGGCTGCCTGGACTCTTCTCACAGTGTCCAAATGGCTATAGTAGATCCAGTCCCTTCTATGTTAAATTAAATGGGAAGGAGCAATATTCTTTTCCCAGAAGTCAGAGAAAATGTCATCGCGTCTCATTGGATTCAAGTGAGTTACATGATCCGTCTTGCTCCAATCCCTTTGCATGTGTGTGTGTATGTGGTGGAGGGGGGCACAAAGTGTTATAATTGGTCAGCACTGAGAATCATGCTCTACCCTTAAACCTGGAATGATCATGCAAAGAAAAGTTGAAGGTGCCAGAAGACTTGAAGGCTGTTGGGTATGAATTATCTTAAAAATTACATATTCATGTCTATGAGGTATGAGGCATCAGTCTAGGTTCTGAGGATACAGCAGTGAACAAAATGAAGTTTCAATCCCCTGGAATTTATTCTGTAGTTGGGGGATACAGAAAATAAACAAATACATGTGTCTATAATAAGTCTGGTGGAGATAATTGTCACATAAAAATATAAAGTAGGATGAGCAACATAGTGAGGGCTATGATGCAGAGGGAGGTGTGATCACTACTATTTTATGTAGAGTGGTTGGAGATGCTGCCTCTGCTACAGCAAATCTTGGCAATGAGCTAAAGCAGTTGAGGAAGCAAACCAGACAGAGATACCTGGGGGAAGAGGAATAGCATTCCACACAGAGGGAATAGCAGGAGCAAAGTCCTGAGGTGGGAGTATGGTTGCTGAACTTGAGGACCATCAGGAAGGCCAGTGTGAGCAAGGGGAAGAGGGCAGGTGATGAGATCAGGGGTTAACTGGTGGGAGGTGGGACAGGGAACCGATATTGGAGGATCTTTGAGGCCCTTGTGGTGACTTTGGCTTCTACTGTGAATGAGATGGAAAACTACCGGAAGGTGATGAACAGATGGTGATACAACCTAACTGTATCTTAAAATAATCATTTTCATTTCTCTCTGCAACCAGGGTTGGGGTGGAGGGGGTGGGATGGGAGTGGGATGACTAGCTAGGAGTCTACTACATTTTTTAGGCAGAAAATTGTGGTGATTTGTAGCAGGATGGTAGTGATGGAAATGGTGAGAAGTGGTTGGACTTGAGACACATTCTGCAGGTAGAACAGATGAGATGTCCTGATACTGGATGTGGGGTGTGGAAAGGGAGGAGGCAAGATGACTCCACGGTTTTGGGCCTGAACAAATGAAAGGACAGTGCTGCCACAGAGAAGACTGAGGGAAAGCAAGATTTAGGATAGAATAGTTTTGAATATGTTAGACGCTGAGAAGGGATATCGAATCAATAATTAATATATAAGCCTGAAGTTTAAGAGACAGAGGCATGGGTTAAAGATTTAAGCTTGGGAGTTGTCAGCATCAAGATGGTATTTAGCCATGAAAAGAAATGAAGAAACCAAAGGGGATTGTACAGATAGAAGAGAAAAGCCAAACCAGATGTGAGCCCTGCAGCCCTCTCCAGTAGTATCTGGGGCAAAGATGTCCCTTTACAGTGGCCCTGAGTGCTAACAGCTCCCCTTTCAGGGATTGCACAGTGAAAATAATTTTCCCTTTGGTTTGACTTTTTGCTGAACTCCAATTTTTGTCTTTGAATAAGACTTTTCTATTTCATTTTAAACTTTGCAAATGTTTTCCATGCATAGCCCCCTAAATATTGACACATCAGGAAGGTCAGCCTAAATGGAACTGCCAAAGCAAATGCTGGGATAGCCAAGAGCAGAACTCTGGTTTATCTTGGAAGGCAGGACCACCATGCCTTGGCTTTCAAGGCCAGAATGGCCTGCACAAGGGCAGAGAAAGATATTGGCACAGGGCGGATGATGCCATAGCCAAGTCTTGTCACTGCATGGGCACTTGGATAGGGCATGAGAAGTTCAGCCAGGTCAGGGGTCCTATGCTGGGACCCCCAAACTCTGGGTCAGCATCCCAGTGACTGGTGCTCAGGCAAGCTGCAGGGCTCCTCTCTCCCCATTGGCCAGGTCGATTAATCTGGTGGCTAATCAGGCCCCTTTGAAGAGGAGAGGGGGGCGGATGAAAGAGTGGCACACCTGTTTTCACTTGACTCCAATCCTGAAATAATTCTGTGGCTCCTACAAGATTTGAAACAAATTAAATTTGAAAGGGCAGAGAGGGCAGCTTTGAATGGTTGGCTCTGTGGAAAAATGCTGGTTTTCGCTCCAGGAGATGGCTTAACTGAGAGACTGTATTCCTGGCCTCGGTGGCTGGGGTGGCTGTCAGTGCATGACCGTGACTCGGGCCTTGTGGGGTGGGTTCTTTTGCCTTGTTATCTCTGGCATCAAGCTTTTGCTTTCTGGACTTTGATAATGTCAGTGGAAGGTTATAATGGTAACAACATGAAAGGCCGTTGTCAAGAGGAGAAGGCATGCAACCCTATTTGGGGAATCTGTGTTTTAAGTAAAGATACACTCTGCAGTGACAGACGCGATTCTGTTAGCCCAACATATGGAAGATTATTATTGGACAGGACCCTTTAGAATAATTAGGCTCATGCTTCCTTTCAACAAATGAAAAGACTAAAGCCTGATGGAGCTTCTGTTAGAGACAAAGCTGGAATAGCTAAGGCAGGGGTTCCGGCCTGGAGCTCTCCTATGCTTATCTTCCGAGTGGTCTCCAGGATGAATAAAAAGAAGTGTTGTCAGAAGAGTCCCAGGCCTCCATCTGCCTTCATAAGAATCTGAATCTTACTCAGGATTTGGGGAGTGAGGAGGCAGGAGTGGAACAGGAGGCAATTCTTCCCATCTGGACCAAAGCCCCAGGAGTTGCAATGATGAGAAAGAGATTTCTCCCCAGACTCAGAGCAGCAGCAGATCCTTTCCTTCTTCCACTGCTCGCCTTTTACCCACAAACCCTTATGGAGCATCCCCCAGGTGCCAGGCAGTGGGCTGCTGAGATGGAAACTGGCAAGTGGGCCTCTCTCGGACTTACAGGCTTGCCACTTTGATCTTTCTTATAGACGCAGCCAGATGTGATCAGTGTGGCAACCTGCCTCCTTCATCTGTTGCCAACTAGGGGTTTGACAGAGAAGTTGAGAGCTATGAGGTCACTGCCTTTTATGGTATCTGTCATTAATACCTTCTTGGCAACAGTCAGAATGTTCTTGTCTGAGACCTAGGGCAGCTGATTAAGCACTCCTGCTAGCTCAGGGTCTGGTCCTGACTGATTTTAAGGCCTCTCTTCATCCCCTCCCCAGAAAGAGAAGCTAGAAGGCCCAATTGCAAGGCCACTTTGACCTTTGCTTCAGGATCCTTGCAGACTGAGACATTTCAATCAGTCCAAAACACAGAGACCTCTCTAATGAGGACTTGTCAAGACCTTCTGTTTGATAAGGGGCGGATTCTGTCGCTGTGTCAATTTTCCTTCCCACTGATGTTCCTGTGGCCTTTGATAGCACAGATCACACACACATAGGTGTGTCTTTCATGCTTCTGAGCCTCACAGACCAGGGTCTGCCAAGCCATCATTAATATGCACCTCAGTGCAGCTGGTGGGGAAACTGATAGAAATAAAGGAGCCGAGGTTCCCTTTTATGTGAGCTCAGGAAACCCAGCGTATACAAATGTTAAAATGGAGATTGTTCTTCAGAGCAAAAGAGACCTATAGGACAAATTGTAGTCACTTGTGTTGGTGGCTTTACAAAATTGGGACTATATACTGCCTTCTTTCTTTCATGTTTATTAAGCCTTAAACATCACCCAGTCCTGTACCTTTTCTTCTAATTAGGCACAGTAGTGGTGGGAGTTTTTTTGGTTGCAAACAATAGAAGCCAAATCTGGAAAACTTCAGTAAAAAGATAATTTACTGAAGGCTGGAAACTGGGTTTAGAAATAGGACAGAAACCAGTGCTGTTCTGGGTGCAGGCAGAACTAACAATTTAGCCAGCTATGCTAAGTACTTTCTCTGGACTACATGCCCTCCACCTGTTTCCCATTCTTTAATTTTCATACAAGGTAAGATAGGCTGTTTGGCTTAGTTTGGGTGATGTGGTTTTTCCTTGGGTGGCAAAGACAGATAGGTACAATGGGAGGGGTGACTTTTCAAAAGACACTAGTGCTGTCGTTCACTAGAGAGACTGATTGCCAGACAATTAAATAAGTCTACACCTAGGCTACAGTCAGCAATGCTTAGTCAGTCTATTTCCTTCTTAAATCTGTACCTTTATATCTAGTCTCATTGCCTTTGTCATGATGATATCTACCTCAATAGAGCTGCTATAAGGAGTAAAAGAAATAGGGTATGAAATTTCTTAGCATAATGTCTAGCATTTAGCTGAAGGATATTATTAATTGCATTTGAATTTGATAGACTTTCTAAGAGACCTCCCTAACTACTTTATCTTCAATCTATCCTCCATATCACTGCTAGAGTGAACATTCTAAAATGCTAATCTAATTGTGCCGTGCCTCTGCTCAAAAAACCCCCATGGCTCCCACTGACTACAAAATAGTCTAAAATTTTTAGCTTGCTATAATACTGGATATTTACTCTTTTATAAAGTAACGCCCCGGTAAATGCTGAATAACTTGTATCCTGGAGGAGGAGGGGCAGGGAATTTATACATGTATATGTATATATTATTTAGTTATAAAGTTTATTGATATAACAGATATGTAGCTCACTCTTTACAAATAATTAAAAAGTACAATACTCTTGTAAACTTCCTTTAGCCAATCAATTCTTACAGAATGCTTTTGTTAATTCTTGCTAAACTCCTGTGTCTGTTGCTAATCTATAGTTGCAATTGATGAACAAGTGTAGTTCCGACGTGTCAGTTGATATTTTCTTTTAGCACATAATATAAAGGGGAAACACTGAAACTTCACTTATCATCAAAGATGTGAGTCATCTTTACTGAATCAGACATTTGCAAATACCAGAGGAATATTTGTTCAATATTTTGTGCTATTTACAATGTAATGGTTATGGATACATTTGCATCACTAACTTTCTCCATCACTTTCTTGAGTCTAGATAATCAATAGAAAAATAAATTAATCCCTGATTATCTTATGTTGTCCAGGCTGGTCTGGAACGCCTAAGCTCAAACAATCTTACCAGCCTCGGCCTCCCAAAGTGCTGGAATTACAGGCTTCTGGCCTATATAAATCTAAAAATGGCTATGTTTGGTATCATCCTGCAAAATTTCTGAAATATTAATGATTGGCTCTCACAAGTCAATGCAACCCAACTCCAGCACACCATTGCATTTACTCCTAAGGCTTAGCAAAAACGTATTTATAAACATTTAGGGAATGAAGGAATAAACACAAGGGTTTATCTGATCCAAAATGACTTTACTAGTTTTCTTTCCTACCCTTTCCCACAGTGCACCCTCTACTCCAGTGAACAAAGTGAGAAGGGTGCTCTGGTGAACATCAGTTACTTTTGCCTGCCAACAGCATTCACCTTCCTTTATCTTGGCAACGAGTTATGGATTTTCCTTTAGGAAAGCTTCCCCTCCCTTGCTCTGAGTATGTGAAGTTCAGGTGGAGTTACCCCATCACCTCACTCCTGGGTGGACATGTGACAGAAGTCTGGCTGCAACTAGGACACAGCAGGCCAGGGAGCAAACTGGGATGATCAGAGCCAATGAGTGCCAGTCCCGGGACACTTTCAAGAACTACTGGGAAGGAGATGTACTTTCTCTCTGGGGAGTACTAAGCTGGTAAGTTTGAGCTGCTGAAGGCCTTGCCTGCCACCACTTAGGGAAAACCTGTCTGAATCTGAACCAATAAGAAAAAACAGAGCCAAGAGCTGGAGAAAGAGATTATGGATGATCATTTGAGCACCTAAATTCAACTAGTATTTTACTTCTCTGTGCCCCAGTTTTCCCATTCTATGAAGTGAGGATCACGTGAGTACTTCCTTTATGAAATTGTTTGGGAATTACACACAGTAAGACATATAAATCACTTAACCAGTACCTGTATTGTTTACTTACATGAGCTGATAATCCCTTAAAAAATAAAAAAATAAAAAGAGTGATTGAGTATCTGTCACTTGTAGCTAATACAGGTACCCAAGGAGTAAATTCAGTTGCTGGTGAAATCAAACTTCAAGTCTCTGCCCAGGGTCAACCTAAGGACCGGTCAGTTTGCAAAAGGCAATAAGTAACCTGTTGTCACCCCAAGCTCTGATTCTCTTCTCTTATTCTCCCTTTGTTAGAGTTCATGGTAGGATCAGTCAGGCTCCTGGTACAGAGCAGATATTGAAAAAAATATTTAGTCAACAAATGAATGAATACCTTAATGCCTTGTGTATTATTGATGGCTGTGAAACCAATTACCCTCAAAACTTAGTGGCTTAACAATAAACATTAATTAATTTTCACAGTTTCTGTGGGCCAGGAATTTGGCAACACCTTGTCTGAGCTGTTCTTGGTGGAGTCTCACGTGAGACTGAGTCAGAAGTAAGCCAGGGCTGCAGTCATCTGAAGGCTTGACTGGGGCTGGAGGATTTGCTTCCAAGATGGCACACTCCCATGGCTGGCAATTTGATGCTGTCTGTTGATGACAGTCGTCAGTTCCTCTCCACATGGGTCTCTCCACAGTGTACATCAGTGACTTGCAGCGTGGTGACTGGATCCCCCTAGACTGAGTAATCCAAGAGAACAAGGTAGAAATTGCAATGCCTCTGATAACATAACTCCTGAAAGTCCTAATCCATGTGGAGGATACTAAGCTGTTCTTTGTCACACAGATCAACCCTGATTCACTGTGAGAGGGGACTAATTGAAAGGATGAAATGCCAGAAGATAGGGATCATGTGGCACCATACTGGAGGCTGGCTACTACAGCCTTGAATGGATCAGAATTCCTCTCATTAGTCTTGTCTTTGAACCACTGTGGGGGAAGGTGAGATCTTTTGAGTTACTTGAGATTTGGCTTTTGTAAATTAAAGTTCCTGGTATTAATGACTCTTAGACAACCCTGGTGCTATAACTTTAAAATATTAGCTGCTAGAAATTTGGATGTGGCAAAGTAATTTGGGAAAGATGCAGCCAAAACTTTCTCCTTGACCTCTACAAACACACATACTGTCACAATTCCTTTACTGCCTGCTGAATTTTCACATGGGAAGCATTCTTCCTGAGTGGAAATGAAATTAAGCTCTTCTGGGTAATCCTGCACTTTTCCTTATATGTACTGACTTCAGACAAGTACATGTTTCACCGAGTAAATACAGCTCAAGGGCCCAGTTTATTCCTGGAAGAGTTGAAAGAACTGACATCATTTTCTTCTTGTGATCTGTGGGTATTTTTCACTTGGTGAGAACTGGCACCAACGCCTTTGTTCCAGGCATGGCAACACTTGGATACTGTGTTTCCAAAGATTCCAACCTGAGCCTCATTGAGTTGGAAGAGGCTCAGGTTGGAATCTTTTACCATTTCCCTGGCATTCTTCCTTTACTTGTAGGGCTATATATTTTCTCACCTCCTTTAATTCTGCACACAGCCAGGATAATGTATGATTTAGTTTAGGGTACAAACATGCAGGAATAGGGTATAATTGCAGGCTCTGGAAAACAGCCCCACCTAAAACTGCTCCTCAAGTCCTACTCATCATTTGTTCTCTCCTATGGAGCCAGTCCTGAATTTCACACAAGAAAGCTCAAGGCCATCAACATTTGGAGCAAAACTGGAGTTGGCCTGCAGGCCCTGAGCAGGCACTTTTATTAAATGTTATTATTTTATTTTTGCTTCTGAAGAGTTACTCTGAGATTTTCTTAAAACTTTGTGTAATCCCTCACCCTTCTTCTGGCACAGTCATCAACTTAATAAGCATTTATTAAGCTCCTACCATGTGTCATCAGATGTGAGAGGCACTGGAGGTACGAAGAGCCCATGGTTTCAGGGGAATGATGCCTAAGTCATCACATGCTAAACCTGTGCTAAGTACCTACATCAGTGCAAGTCATGTAGGAGCCTTCGTAGGGGACATGAGAAATGAATGGAGCCCTTAAAGAAAAGAATATTTCACCAAACAAGAAAATGATTGATGGAGGGATCCCTGCCACTTCCAACATATCCAGAAACACAGGCTTCATATGAACCTTAAGAGCATTTTGGGGCAAAAGTAAGAAACCCAACATGGCACAGAGAGTGTAGAGCCAAGAAAGGCTATGTTGGGCTGCAGTGATGGGGTTTTCAGTGCCTAGTAATTTGGATTCATGCAAGAGGCCAGGGATTTTGAGATGTTTTTTTTTCAATTAGCAAAGCTTTTTTTTTTTCCTAACTAAAATTTCCCATAGACTCCCAATATTTAACATAGATACAAGACATAAGGTTACTTTTGTGGTCACACAGGGAAGGGTTTAGACCAACCTTTTGGTTCAGTCTTCCCAGCACCATCTTCCTACTCCACAGGGAAGCCACTAAATTACACTATAGAGAAGACCAAACACAGAACAGTTTAGAGAACACCTGCTATGGGCAAGAGGGAGCTTAGGAGGTTTTTCATAAAAAAGTAAAAGTGTCAGGCACGTGTGTCTGTGTGTGTGTTTATGAGTGTGTATGTGTGTGCATGTGTGTGCGTGTGTGTGAATTGGCATTAGCATGGAAACAGATTTGGCAGTGAGACTAGTTAGGAGACTATTGTGCTAGTCCAGGCAAGCCTCCTGGGACCTTGGCAGTGGAAATCACAGTCTCCATTCAGAACCTTATCTAGCTCCCAGCTAAACCTGGAATCCCCTTCATAACCTCGTCTGTATGCACCGCCTAGACCTACTTGAAGACCGTCGGTGACGAGGGACACAGCACCTCCTGCTGGCTAACTCTACCTTTAGATTTTATTTCTATTAAGTTAATTATGGCTTGGGGCAGCTTTCATCTGCTGTTTTTCTCACTGCTTTGGTCGAGGTACAAATGTAAACCCTCTTTTGCTGGAAGCCTTTGCATATATCTCTGTTTGATCAATTCAACGTTTGTGAGGTTCTCAGCATATGCCAGGCTTTGTGCTCCGTAGAAGGGGTATAAAATGAAGGAGCCCTTACTCTCAAAGAAAGTAGCGCCCTTTGGGGATATGAGGGGTCAGGCTCATAATGACATCATTACTGTATAGCTATGGGGACACTGATTAAGGAGTAATGAATTCAGCCTGATTTGGTGTCTGTTGGGAAGTAGAAGTCTCCCAACAGGGACAGTACACTTACTTGTTGCCATATAAATGAGTTGAATTTAGTTTTGTCCACAGGACAAAGAGAATGGAAAGATGATAGAGTGAGGAAGGGCATCATAGGCACAGGTGATGGTGTGAGAGCACGCAAGGAGGTATATGACAGTCCATCCGCAGGCTCCATCTCCTCTTCTTTCAGCTGCTCCATCTATGACATGACATATAACCTAGTGTCTTTTGGAGTCAGGCCGCTTGGGTTCATAACCCAACTGTTTCATGCATTAAGCTGTTTGATTTTTGGAAGATTGCCTAACCTTTCTCTGATATAGTTTTCTGGTCAGTAAAATGAGAATAGTAATATTACCTACTTTATAGGGTTGTTGTGAAAATTAAACAAGTTAATTTACATAAAGCAATTAGAACAGTGTCTGCCATGTAGTGAGTGGAATTGGTTGGGCATGCTTTGAACACCATGGCAGTTATGAATGGCAGGTTATAGATGCTACAGGAATTTCAGAAGCAAGTTCTCTGGATGCAAGTTCTCTGAATGCTGACTGAATGCATAAGGTGAGAGAGGAAGAAGTACTGAAATTCTGGTGACCATCTCTGTCCCAGAAGGACAGTGCCTTTGGTGCAATTTGGTGTCCATTTAGGGGTGGGCTGAGGGGGCAGCTCAGCATAGGTGACCTGCCCAGTCAATCCCTGTTCCCCAAGAGCCTTTACTGAGAGTGCATTAGCACAGGCTCAGGAGCAAGTTGTTCCTTAGTTGGCAGTTGGAGTTTCTGGCACAAAGAGTGTGGATTCCAGAGGAAGCCACAGGGAGCTGGAGGCTCTAAGGGTTGGCTTGGCATGTCTTTGAAGTTAAAGCCTCTGGGCATCTGTGTGCTTAGGCAAAGGCCAGAGGCCACAGAGCTGAGCGAGGTCACCACTATCCCCAGCATGGGGACAGCATGCCCTTCAAGCCCAGGGACCAGCCTGCAGTCCTGGATTAGATCACTCAGAAATCACGGACCTCAGGAATCAAGTAAGGCCTAAATGATTTTCACTGTGATATGGTAGAGTGAGCACAGAGATTGGAGCCCGAAGACCCTGGCAAGTGTGACCTGAACTAGTTATTTAAACTCTCAGAGTCTGGGTCTTTCTTTCCTTACTTGTAAAGTAAACATAACAATTAACTCACCCCTTCCCTCGAAAACCACTGTCTATCCCAGAAAGTGACTATGAGGGTCAAATGAGCTCACGGGAATGAAAGTCCTTTTGAAAATGGAAGGCCATGCAGTTCCTGAATGTGTTATACTCTTGCGTTCCCATCTTTACCTGTAATACTTGTAATATCTTTTTTACTATCTTTCCACCTGTTAATCACTATGCACTTTTCCTTCCTTCTCTCCTTCCTTCCTTCCTTCCTTCCTTCCTTCCTTCCTTCCTTCCTTCCTCTCCTAGTCCTCCTCCTCCTCTTCCTCATCCCCACCCTCCTTCCTCTCTTCTTCTCTTCCTCCTCTTCCTCCTCCTCCTCCTCCGCTGCTGCTGCTGCTGCTGCTGCTGCTGCTGCTGCTTCTTCTTCTTCTTCTTCTTCTTCTTCTTCTTCTTCTTCTTCTTCTTCTTCTTCTCCTCCTCCTCCTTCTCCTTCTTCTTCTTCTCCTTCTCCTTCTCCTTCTTCCTCTTCTTCTTTTCTTTCTTCTTTCTTCTTCCTCTTCTTCTTTTTCCTTTCCTTCCTAGTCTTGATCTTAGACTAGTTATGACTTCCTCAGAGAAGACTTCCTTGTCCCTAAGAGTGAGCTGTATACCTCTCTGTGTCCTCCCACATAGAGCCCATAGAGCCCCCTGCACTTTTATTATCACAACACTTTTTACTCTCCAGTGAAGTTGCTTTTTAAACTGTCTCAACGAAAGATGTTACATGCCCCTCAAGGGTAGGGTTGTGCCGTAATCCCTGTAGTCACCCCAGTACTAGAGTACTCTGGGGATGTATATTTGAATAAACAAACAAACGAATGAATTACTAAATTACTGTGCAGATGTAAGTGGTTGCCATGATATTGATCAACCAACATTTAGAGTGTGACTATCTTGTTTCAGGTTCTGTATTAAGGGCTGGGAATATGAAGATGGACAAGAACCTTCCTTCTGCTTCCTACTCATAATAGAACATGTAAGTGGATAATTACCACAGAGTGCAGCTCCATGGACTTATAAATGAGGTAAAGAGGTGAGCCCTTCAGAAAGCATTGTAATATACCAATGTAAAGGAATGATTCATTTACACCGCTTTAGGGCATGTGATACAAGAAAGAGCACTGTTTTCTTCTGCTGGCTGGTAAGGTTGGGCTCTGCTTATGGGACTGAGACAGGGCTGTGAACCATCTGTGATGGGCAGGTGAGATGAAGGCTGACATTTCAAGAATATTCTTAATGAAATAAAACCTTTAATTTGGAAAAATAACTGTATGAAGTGATTTTAAGCAATGAGATGATGTTAGGTGTGTCAGGATGAATACTTCTCTGATCAAACTTCCTGACCCTCCTCCTCCCATATGTATTTTTTAAGTTTCCTGTTCCTCCTCCTAAAATAGTCTCCAGGAAAAATGATGGCATTGATCTATTTTAGAAAGTATGGCATGGTTCCATCATCCTCCCATAGACTTATTTTTAATTATGAAAATCTTCTAGATCAATCTTGCTTTCCCTGTGGCTTTAGTAAGTTTTTCATCCAATGTTTCGATGAAGATAGAATGAGCAGGCTCTCTGTCAGAAGCCAAGAGACCTTTTCTCCAAGCCAAACTATAATTAGCTCTGTGGCCTTCGACAAGTCACTTAATCTCCCAAGTAGGCTCTTCTTTTTCAAGTCAGGTCTTTGATTCTAGGTGTGGTTCAGTCAGACTCAAGAGTGAATCCTGGAGTCATCTTTGATGTTTCATTACCTCTTTATTAACCCTCGCTCCTCTTCAGAGAGCCTATACAAATTTGTTAATTTTTCATTCACAATATTTTCTATAGGCATTGCTTTTTTTCTATCCCCAATTTTAGTTTAAGATCTTGCCAAGTATCAGGTCATCATTTCAAGGGTCCTATCAGTGGGCACTTGATTAAGGAAGAGGAATGAAGAGACAGAGCCCAAATAACATGTTAAGGCGTTGCCCTTGAGGAAGTGAAGGTGCACGGGATTGACTAGAGAGAAAGAGTGACTGAATCTCAGGAGAGCCCCAGTTGAGCCCATAGTCTCTGTCCAACCCTGACTCTGAGGTCCAGTGATAATATATTGGAAGAAAGGAGAGGAGAAAGAGACAGAAAAGAAAAGTAAAAATCAAAGCAAGAAAAGAAACAAACTATTGCCGGGTCAGGGCTTAATACTCCTGATCCAAGAAGACCTCACAGCTCCCTCGGAGGTATGGATGAGTATCTCCTGTACATCCTTGGCCCACAGCCATAGAGCTCTCAAGTGACAGGCAGAATTTGAACTCAAGTCTTTAAACTCAGAGATCTTTCTGAATGGTAGAAGAAGGCATGTGCTAAACTCTAGAAACTTTTCTCATCATTCTGGCACCCTGGGATTTTTTTTAAGCTCCTTTTAGGATGGTGTCAAACCTTTGTTGGCTCAAGCTGACATATTTCCATCTTTCTTTCTTTCTTTCTTTTTTTTTTCCTTTTCAAAAAGATAGTTCTGTGATCCTAGCATGGAGAGAAAGTTTGTATCTTTCCAAGTCCTAGTCAATCAGGTGTATTCATTGTACGCAGTTTTGTTTTATCAACCCTTTTGCTTCTGATATTCCAGATTTAACCTTATACTAATATGTGCTTCATGCACTTAGACCAGACAGATACATCTGATGAACTCCACCTTGATTTTCAGATTGGAGCTAAATTAGGCATTAAAATATGGTCACATACATAAAAGCACCTGCATTTAGTCATCTTCCCGTTTTCAAATGTGAGCCTAAAGTCTTGGCTCTTATCTATATTTAAAACTGACATTGTTAAATGCATAAGCACATCTGAATTATTTATATTTAGGTTTATACAGTCTCCAGCTGCAACCATATATTTCAATATCTTTAAATTCCACATTGCCATCTGGACCAGATTGCTGCTAAATCAAATCAGATAAATGTTACCTTTCCAGTACCTCTGATTTATATCAACCATTCATTTCCAAAAGCGCAGCCCTGTTAAATCCAATCTAGTTTCAAAAAGCTTATGAAATTAGCTCACTTTCGAGGATTTGATGTTCTTCCTCTGAAGCTTCAGCTTTCAAAGGACCATTTGGACAGATAGAAAAGCAGTATGGAACCAGCAGAGCTAGGCGCCTGAGATTCATTGATTATTGGGCAAATCTTCTGTGCCTGACTTCATCCAATTACTCAAGACTTTTCTCTAATCAAGTTATTGTGAACCAGTTTATAGACCACAGACATAAAATATGCAGGTTTTAAAGTGGTAGGATGTTCTCTATAATTTAATTTGGTGTCTCTCTGAGCTGGAGGAGAGTTTTAGCCAAATATTCAAAAGGTGAGTAGAGAGATTGAACTTTTAGAATTATATTTTTGTAGTCTACTTTATACTGATTCTTCTTTTCCTGGAGAGTATATACCAAACAAATTAGAGTCGATCAGTTTTCGCTAGGATAGTCCAAGTCTGAGATCTTTATTTATTGGTGAAAACAATAATGGCCTATAATTTTGTCAATGAACAGTTAATATCTCAGGTAAAGCATCAGCATGTATTATATAGAAGGAATGAAAGAAGGGAGGAAGGGAAGGAGGGAGGAATCTAAGCACAAAGGATCCTAAAACATCAGAGTGATAGGAGCCTGAATTATATGCACGTATTTCTTTTATTTACATACAGTCACCTATAGATATTACCTTTCTCTTTCTCTACCTATACGATTCCATGTCTGAACTTATTTAGCAAGTCTAATGACTAGAACATGAAATATTTTCCAAATGGCTCCACTGAATGGATCTGCAGTCCATCACTGTACAGTTGGAATGATGTCATAAATGGTTACATTTTAATCCTTCCTGTATTTTCTAAATGGGAATAGGGAGGGGGGAACTTGGAAGAAAGTGGTTGGCATATGATATTCTAAGCCTGAATAACTGAATAAAATCCTAAATGTAGGAATGGAAAACCTGTTCTTTCTCAGTATGACTTAGTGCTAATTTTTCTTGCACACACACAAAAGAAATATCTCTCTCTTTAATGGTAAATTACCATTTATTGTAAATGTGCCATATGAAGGAAGCCATAAGTCATTGTTATTGACCTATTATGATTCATTCTGCTTTGCCCTGAATTAAATAAAAATGTACACTTTCGGATAATACACTTTTAGTTCAAGTCTTCTTTTACTGGACTTAAGCCTGCTAGATTTCCCAATCACACAGCTTTGGGGCAAATGCTTGACTTGCAAAGCGGATACCTCCTTGTAATCACTGGTTGTCCTTCATTCTGTCCTAAGAACAGGAGATGGTTTTTAATCTCTGAGTTAATAGTGTGTGAAATCAAAACTTTCATCTAAAGTAAAGGGAAAGCAGAATCCCCAAGTATTTTGGTTTTGGGTATAGTGCAGAACAGAGGAGGAAAAGTTAAGAAAGAAACTCATTTAACTGAATGGAAAGTTAATATATTCAAATAACTTGGGAGAAAGTTATTCTGAGGCATAGAGAAATTAAAACTTAGACTTCTTAGATGAAAGAAAAAGCAAAAACACCTCATAAGTCCCTTGAGGAAATAATAAACCTTACACTAAGAGAGAAAAATAAATATAAATTGTAAAGTGGCAAAGTGCAGAGAAGGAAGCCTTCTTGGTTCGTTAAAACAAAGGTTATTAAAAACATTCAAGATGTTTTATTCTACGTTATCTATTCCATCTACAATGTAGATGCATATGATATATCTGCAATTATACAATGTAGATGGAATAGATATATCTGCAATTAATAAGTCTTTCTCATTTAATTAAATATATATATTTATATATATATATATATAGAGAGAGAGAGAGACAGAGAGATTGAGGGGGGTAGGGGGACAGAGCGAGCGAGAGAGAGAGAGAGAGAGAGGGACAGGGTCTCTCTCTGTTGCCCAGGCTGGAATACAGTGGTGTAATCATAGCTCGCTGCAGCCTTGAACTCCTGGGCTCAAGTGATCCTCCTGCCTTAGCCTCCCACAGTGCTGGAATTACAGGCATGAACTACTGTGTCCAGCCTCAAAAGATATGTATTTTAAAGGTAGTGTTACTTTTCCTAAAAGGGCAAGTTCTGGTGACTCACATTCAACATACTAATATCCACTGAATTTTCGACGATGTAGAAGGTACCACACACAAGTCTACTTTCTACTTATAAGAAGAAACAACTGACAACATGAACTTGTAATTGAGACAGCATTTCTGAGACATGCTCCGAATGTACAGGAAATTAATGTCAATGCTTCTGTGTGTCCCTAGCTACGAACTCTTTGCTCCAAAGTCAGAATGCAAAGTGCAAAATACTTGAATGGTAAATGAAAGAACTGCAAGACCAAGTAGCAGCACATAGGAATAACTTACAGTTCTGGTGCAGGACCTGTGATTGGAATGATGATATTTGTTGAGAAAGGAAGTAAAGAAGGAAGGAAGGAAGGAAGGAAGGAAGGAAGGAAGGAAAGAAGGAAGCTGGTGCAACTATTCAAGAAGCATAAAATGACACCTGTAAATTTAGAGTAAGGCCTCAAACTATGTTCAAGGAAAATTGATATCATATTGCCACTCCTACGAATTAGCATCAAGTATTACCAAGGAGGGTAAAATGTTTCTCAAAGGGAGAAACAGAGGGTAAATAAAGGGCAGAACAGAAAAATTATTATAAGTATAAAAGTGTGTGGGTGCCAATTAGTAATAAATATTGTAGGAATAAAAATAGCCCTCGGCATGAAGAAGGAAGGTTACTTGGTAATTAAGGAAATTGAGAGGCTTATTGGACATCTAAAATATCAGGAGGGAAGATAATGAAAGTGTAATTGCAGATAAAAATTATAAGATTGTCAGAAATGACTGAGGAGTGCTGAAGTTGCAAATGAAATGGAAATATCAAAGCAGTGCAGATAACATATTACTTGTGTCTTAATTGCTGTAGGTAAAAAGCAAAGGGAAGAAATGATGACAGCAGAAAGTGGAGCTCATATTTGTCTTTGAGAGCCCCTCGCAAGAAGGCAGATCTCAAAGTGACAGCCCTGGACACGTTGAAAAATAATTTATTCAAAGATACTTGTTTTCAAGATAGCCAATTTCTAAAAGTGTGGAGAGTCTGGATATTCTTTTTTTTTTTTTCTCCCAGATGCTGTTAGGTTAAACTATACAAAATTACTGATTTTCCACTGTTATTGACCAGGCAGTTTCATACAGTTCATTTAATAGAGTGCTCAGGGTAGCCACTGCTTAACATTAAGATTAATCATTTGTGGAACATTTCTTGGATTCTTTATGCAGAACACAATCTTATAATTAAAGAAAAATAAATTGTTTCTAGGCTGAATTAATTTTTTCTTTAGCATGTATTCATTTTTTTCTGAACATGGATGTATATAGGCTGTGAACTCTTGAGAGGAGGCTTCGTGCCTTTTCTAATGTATAGCCCAAGTGCCCAGGCACATAAGGGTTTACTTATTTATCAAATCACTATGATAAATAAGACCCCAAATAAAGTTTTGCTGAGCTGTGAGGTGAAATATTTCTTTTAACGGAGAAAAAATAAAGGGAGCTCTGAAGTAGAAACTGCCTTGTGTTCCCAAGACACATTCCTGGCTGGTGATGTTGGACAGTAACAGGCTTTCAACCACATTCTTCCTATATTGGAAGTTCCTTTACAATAAATAAAATAAACCACCTATACAGAGTGTCATTAAATGAGTCTAATTCTGCTTGATGGATTTTATCAAATATTTACATTAAGGGGAACATTCCAACTTCCCTCAAGGGGTTATTCTAGAGACTAACAAGACAAGACAGTTATTTTCAGCAACAGCCAAATAATTGGTATTTGATAGAGTTGTCTGATTCACTGATAATTAAAATTATAAATGGGTCTTGTTTGGCCTGAGTGATTATGTTCATGCTCTGGTGGCTCTGCCCTTTAAGTACTGGGGCATGTAATTAGACCCCTCTTTGACCTTTGAATATCATGGTGACCACATCTAGGCTATGACATCCATGGCCTAGATAAGTGCTTAGAACCAGATGGTGTTTTCAGATAGAATTAACACAGGCTCCTATTACCATTCTTTGGCTTACAGTAGATGACAGAGAAAATGACTTGGGGACGTTACATATCTCAGAACTTACTTTTATTCCCTGAAAAAGTTACTGATAGATGAGTCAAGACAAATTTGCCATAATTTCCTTTTCTCTTTCTTGAATTTTCTACTGTGTTCTATATAATAAACTCTTAAATTACAGCATTGTAATATATATGTGTGTTCAGTTTGTGACTACCTGGATTCCTCTAGATACTATAGGTTGAACCATATGAAATTACCAATATTCAATTGGTATTTATATCCCCTACCCATTCAAATTGAATTCCCTGTATGTGTCTTGGTTTTGAATCATGGCATCATAGAACTTAATTCCTGGCGACAAGGGTATGTATATCTATTTCAGTCCTTCATTTAACAGATGAAGAAGTCAAATAAGAAAGAGGCTAGAGGTTAAATGACATGCCAGAGAACACCCAGTTAATGAGTGGGGTTCAGGACTAGAGCTCAAATCTCTTGGCTCCAACTTTCTAGCTTTCCCCCCACCCCCAAAGAGGACCTCTAGCTAATGAGAGTATTCTCCATTAAAATAACATAAGTTGAATAATTCCTTCCACTATAAATACCCCTCAATACTATTTCAATACAATATTTTCAAACCACATTCTGTGTAGCCCTAGGTTCCACGTTTTTTTTCTCAGAGGCATCACACAAGATTGTCTCGTGGTAGGACATAGACATATGCTCCAAAACTTTAGTATGAGAGAGGCTTAGGGCACTAAGCAATTTGGATGGAAGGTGGTGGCTGAATTGAGGAAGGAAGGAAGGGGACCCATCTTCTAACCAGAACAGTCCCACTTTCATCTCCTTTAAATATGTTTGTGTTCTGCACAATATTACATATGGAAAAAATAAGTTTGGAGATCACAGAAACCCATCAAACTACGCAAGCATCTAGGATATCTTATGTGAAAAAGTTTATCTAAATCCAAAGTCTAACTAAAATAGCAGCGCGAGCTCTATGCAATAAATATTATCCAGGCCTGAAACAAGCAGATGGAGTACTCATTGCTGATCAGCTTTTTATTTTTTCCCAGTTTTTACTGACTATAAATGTATTCTGATTTGCAGCCACTGCTTAAGGGAGACGTTGTATCTTGCCACATTTCATTTGTAGAATTACTTTAACCAACAGTGCCTGACATTCACTTTAAACAAATAAAACCTATTTTTGTATCGCATAGAATTTGAAATTTGGGCAACTTTCTTTACTCCTAGATATGTTACTACCACCCATTCTCCTGGAAAAGCATCTCTGGGTAGATTTTTAAATAATCATCAGACTATACGCAAACTTAGCTGGCTAGAAGCCAGACATATTTTGATCACCATGAGCCACAAACAGAGATTCTGATTTTCACCAGGTATTCAAATGCAGGAATGAAACTGGTGTATTCATTGGTGTGGCATTTTATAGGTAATACATACCGACTGAGATGGTGAGTTGCTTGGGGTTTGTTACAAGAAATACCAAGGTTTGTACCCATTGCAAAAGTGACTGGGGGAAAGAAAAACACAAGGGCAGAAGCTCTGAATTAGATTATGTAAAGTGACCTAAGTGGGCAATGCTGAAAGAAGAGAAAGCAGCTACCTCCCACATGATACTTGCCAATGGTCTATCCAGCTCCAGTGCCACCTCTGTGTGAGTGAGTAAACACCACCAATTAATGCAATTTGTTTTCTTGACATTATAACAGCTACATTTTGATACTGATGAAATTATAGTAGATCAGTATTTGAGGCATTAATTAAAATTTTGATGAGGTCAAGTTTTCCATCACACAAACAGTCTGAAATAAAAATCATATTTTAAATACTTTGATAATAGAGTTATCAAGACCACGTCTTAAATAATGATTGAGGTTATTTCAAGATAATTTTTGTCTAAGTAGCAAAATTAAGTTATTTGAGTGAATGTTTTATTTCCTATTTTTTCAGGTTTAATAATACTACAAATATTAAGTGATACAAAAAGAAAACTCGACAGGAAGAAGATGATTGAAATAATAGCCGCCATTTATGAAATATTTAATTATATCCCAGGTACTGTGCTAGGCTCTTTACACGCATTAACTCATTTACTACTCACATATCTCTCTAAAGTGGTACTTTTATCTTTATTTCACGTTACAGGTAAAGACACAGAGACAAAGAAAGATATAGCAACCTGCCCAAGGTTTTACACATAGCAAGTGGCAGAAATGGGGTTTGATTCCTGACTCATCATACCCAAGAGCAGTACTGTTCAATACAACTTTCTGCGATGATGAAAATTCTCTACCTGTTGTTGGATATGGTAGCCACTAGCCAAATGGAGTTATTTGAGCACTTGAAATGTGCCTAGTGCCACATTTATTATTAATTTAATTCAATTTACATTTAAATTGCCACTTAGAATAGTGGCAATACAATCATTGGACGGCACAGTTCTGGGGACTGTAAACTTGGTCTTTGTGATTTGTTAAAGCTTCAGCTGCTTTTCTAGGGTATTTTGTGTTTTCAAAACAGGAAGGGTCAGCCCTCAGTCATGTAGTGGTCTCTCTAGAACAGCTTTCTTCAACCTTTGAGCGTTACTACTTCCCCTATCCACTAAAGAGCCTTTTATACTTTTTTTTTTTTAATGTTAACCTTGTGATGGTTAATTTTATGTGTCAACTTGACTAAGCCACAATGTGCCTAGACATTTGGTCAGATGTTATTCTGGGTGTTTTTGTGAGTGTCTATTTGGATAAGATTAACATTTAAATCTGTAGACTAAGAAAAGCAGATTGTCTTCCCTAATGTGGGTGGCCTCATCCAATTGGTGAAGTCCTGAACTGAACAAAAAAGCTAACCCTACCCGCAACAAGACAGAAGTCTCCTGCCTGAAGTCCTTTAAATTGGGACTTTGGCTCTTCCTGGTTCTACTGTAGGCTGTGGGCCTTCAAACTTGAACTGAGACAGCAGCTTTATGAATTTGGGGCTTGCTACCCTCCATCATGAGCCAATCAATTTCTTATAATAAATCTCCCTCTCTCTCTCTCTCTCCATATATGAGATATTTTGCATTCTTTTTCATACTAAAAGTCTTCAAAACATAGTATTTTATATTTATATAATATTTCAGTTCAATGTGGTCACATTTCAAGCACTCTATAGCCACATGTGGCTATTAGTTCTCATTGTATTGGATAGCAGAGTTCTAAAATGTTCATTCTCTTTGGGGATGATGTTGTACACAAAGGGTTAAAAGTTGAAATTGATTCTAGAGAATGAGGAAATCTTACTCACTTTATATATATTATATATACACACACATTTTATATATAAAGCGAGTAAGATTATATACAGTGCATAAGAAGATACACATTTTATCTATGGCATTACATTTTCATATATATGAAATACATATGTATATATGTAAATATATGAGATTTTGAAAAGGAAGAAAAGTAAATTCTGTATATATACTTACATATATTTTATATTTATATGTATGTCCTATTTGTTCTGTTTCTCTAGAGAACTCTTGACCAATATGCTTGTCATGAAATTTTAATACCACAGACAACCTGTATATATTTTTGTGTACTGCATGTACATCTGTGCCTTATACATAAAACGAGTAAGATTAATACACTCTAGAATCAATTTCAACTTTTGCCTGATTGTATACAACATTGCTCCCAATGAGAACGAACTTTAGAACGGTGCTGTTGAATACTGTGACAGCCAGTAGCCATGCGTGGCTATGAGCACTTACCAATAATAGACAAGAAGAGAGCCAAATCATGGGTGAACTCTCATTCACAATTGCTACAAAGAAAATAAAATACCTAGGATTACAACTTACAAGGGACATGAAGGATCTCTTCAAGGTACTACAAACCTCTGCTCAAGGAAATAAGAGAGGACACAAACAAATGGAAAAAAATTCCATGCTCATAAATAGGAAGAATCAATATCGTGAAAATGGCCATACTGCCCAAAGTAATTTATAGATTCAGTGCTATTCTCATCAAGACACCATTGGCTTTCTTCACAGAACTAGAACAAACTACTTTAAACTTCATATGGAACCAAAAAGAGCCTATATAGCCAAGACAATCCTAAACAAAAAGAAAAAAGCTGGAGGCATCACACTCGCTGACTTCCAAGTATACTACAAGGCTACAGTAACCAAAACAGCATGGTACTGGACCAAAACAGAAATATAGACCAATGGAACAAAACAGAGGCCTCAGAAATAACACCACACATCTACAACTATCTGATCTTTGACAAACCTGACTAAAACAAGCAATGGGGAAAGGATTCCCTATTTAATAAATGGTGCTGGGAAAACTGGCTAGTCATATGCAGAAACCAGAAACTGGACCCCTTCCTTATACCTTATACAAAAATTAACTCAAGGTGGATTAAAGACTTACACGTAAAACCTAAAACCATAAAAATCCTAGAAGAAAACCTATGCAACACCATTCAGGACATAGGCATGAACAAAGACTTCATGACTAAAACACCAAAAGCAATGACAACAAAAGCCAAAATTGACAAATGGGATCTAATTAAACTAAAGAGCTTCTGCATAGCAAAAGAAACTATCATCAGAGTAAACAGGCAACCTACAGAATGGGAGAAAATTTTTGCAATCTATCCATCTGACAAAGGTCCAATATCCAGAATCTACAAGAAACTTAAACAAATTTACAAGAAAAAAAAAAAACCATTAAAAAGTGGGCAAAGGATAAGAACAGGCACTTCTCAAAAGAAAACATTTATGCGGCCAAAACAAACATATGAAAAAAACCTCCATATTACTGGTCATTAGAGAAATGCAAATCAAAACCATAATGAGATACCATCTCACACCAGTTAGAATGGTGATCATTAAAAAGTATGGAAACAACAGATGATGGTGAGGACGTGGAGAAATAGGAATGCTTTTACACTGTTGGTGGGAGTGTAAATTAGTTCAACCATTGTGGAAGACAGTGTGGCGATTCCTCAAGGATCTAGAACCAGAAATACCATTTGACCCAGAAATCCCATTACTGGGTATATACCCAAAGGATTATAAATCATTCTACTAAAAGACACATGCACACACATGTTTACTGCAGCACTATTTACAATAGCAAAGACATGGAACCAACCCAAATGCCCATCAATGATAGACTGGATAAAGAAAATGTGGCACATATACACCACAGAATACTATGCAGCCATAAAAAAGAATGAGTTCATGTCCTTTGCAGGGACATGGATAAAGCTGCAAACTATCATCCTCAGCAAATTAACACAGGAACAGAAAACCAAACACTGTATGTTCTCACTCATAAGTGGGAGTTGAACAATGAGAACGCATGGACACAGTGAGGGGAACATCACACACTGGGGTCTGTTGGGGGATGGGGGAGAAGGGGAAGGAGAGCATTAGGACAGATATTTAATGCATGTGGGGCTTAAAACCTTGATGACAGGTTGATAGGTGCAGCAAACCACCATGGCAGGTGTATACCTATATAACAAACCTGCACGTTCAGCACATGTATCCCAGAACTTAAAGTAAAATAAAATTTAAAAAAGTTATAGACAAGAAAAGAAGTGGCTAGTTTGAACTGAAATGTTATATAAATATAAAATACACACTAGATTTTGAACACTTAGTATGAAAAAGAACACAAACTATCTCAACATTTTTATATTAATTACATGTTGAAATGATGGTATTTTGGGTGTATTAAGTTAAATTAAATATAGTATTAAAATTAATTTCACCTCTTTCATTTTGCTTTTGTAATGTGGTTACTAGAATATTTGTAAATACATATACATCTTGCATTACATTTCTATTGGACAGCGCTGCTTTGGAGTGAGCTCCTCATACTTGGCCTGTCTGAGATACATAACCCTGTTACTCATAGTTGATAATAACTGTCAATAGTTGGCAATAATTCTTAATGGCTCTAGTGTAGATATGACCTACTTTGTCCTACAGAATTTACTTCTTGGCTTTCTAAATCTCTATGCTACCATAATTTAATAAAAAGAATCAGATGATTATGTCCGTCTTGATGGAGTCTATGATTTGTATTTATGTAGTTGGTTCTTAACACATTGCGGTTAAGCTTCTCTGATAGTTTTTAAAATCACAAATATAAAATACAGTTGAAAAATCTCAGTGAAGCAAGCCCAGGCAATTATGTATCTTCAGTATGTAATTCTATTATCTGCTCTTCTATGAAAAATGAATTTTAAGGAATCCATTTCATTGGTTGTCAACTTTATTTTAGATCAATCTCATTGCATTTTTTAATTGTTGCTATCTTTCTTATGTATTCCTTTCAGTTTCCCAGCATCTCATGTTTAGCAACACACCTGAGCATATGAAACAGAAAGAGAACAGTGAACTCTGAGCACCATCCATAACTTTCCACCAGGCAAATGGGTTTAAGATCAGACAGACCTGGATTTTGGTTCTATATGGTTGTAAACAAACAAATAAACAAATGAACTAAGCAACTGTTTTCTTCTATTATATTCTCAACCAAACATAAAACACTTTTGACATCAGATTTGTGGAATTTTCCCCCTACACTGCAAGCAATTCTCCAGTGGACACCAATGGGGTGTCCTACAATTTAACTCGATTCTGACAATACCTACCTGGAGTCGGAGTCAGATCTCACAGGGCGAGGACTCAGCACCACAACACTGCCCCTCACTCCAGATACTAATCACAAGTATGGGTCTCTAGAACTTCTGACTATCTATAAATTGGTGGTTCCCAGAACCCCCTCAGGTTTGCTTAATTAGCTAGAGTGGCTCATAGGATTCAGGGAAACACTTTATTTACACTTGCCATTTAATCATAAAGAATATTACTAAGGATACAGATTAACAGCCAGATGGGTGAGATGCATAGTGCAAGGTATGGGGAAAGGGGTGCTTGAACTTCCATGCTCTCTCCAGGGCACCATCCTTCTAGCATCTCCACATGTTCAGCAACCTTGCATCTCTCTGAATCCCAGAATTCAGGGATTTTTACGGAAGCTTCATCACATAGGCAAGACTGATTACTAAAAATCTCCAGACCCTCTCTGCTTCCTGGAGGATAGGGGCTGAGGCTGAAAGTTCCAAGCTTCTAATCAAGGCTTGGTCTTTCTGGTGACCATCCCCAATCCAGTAGCCCATCAAGAGTCACTTCCTTAGGGAAAAAAAAGACACATGTATTACCCAGAAAATTCTAACGGATTAGGAGCACCATGTCAGGAAGTGTAATGAAAGACCCAATATCAGAACCAAAGATATACCTAGCACCCCTATTAGTCATGAAACTACAAGGGTTTTAGTAGCTTTGTGCCAGGAACCAGGGGCAGAGACAAAAATATATATTTCCCATTATATCACAATATCACAGGTTTATATATGAAGATTTATACATGTCTGCAATTCTCTAATTCCTAAAACAGAAAATGAAAATAGTAATAATCTCTGTCTGAAAATGACCATTGTGGGAAGTATATGAGAGAATGCAGATAAAGTGTCTAGCAAAATGCTAGCACATGATAAACACTCTCTAAATGTTATCTATATTATTATTAATTATTATTATTATGACTATTTATTCTCTAACTTAATACTGGATCCCTGTAAAGAAGAAAAGTCATCGCTAATACCCTGCAGAATGTTCTGAAATGATAATGCATCTAGGAAATGAGTTAGAAGTAAGAGTAAGATAAAGTTTTCCCTTTTTATAGAGCTCAAAACTTCCTTCATTCACAATGAATATTCTATTTCAAGTATATTAGTTTTCTGTTGCTGAGTAACATATTGCCACAAACTTAGTAGCTTCAAACAGCATGCATTTCTCCTGGAGCTCAGAAGACCAGAAACGTGTGGCTGGGTCACCTGCTTAATCTCACAAGTCTGAAATCAATGCAGAGGCAAGAATGGGCTCTTATTTGGAGGCTCCGAGGAAAAATCCATTTCTAAACTTACTCTGGTTGTTGGCTGAATTCTGTCCCTTGAAGTTATAGCCTGGAGGTTCCTCTCTTCTTACTGGCTGCCAGCCGAGGTCCACTTTCAACCTTTACAGTTGTCTACATTCCTTGCCTCATGGCCCCTTCCATCTCCAAGTCACCAAGGCTGCATCAAAGCTTTCTTGTGCTTGGAATCTCTGGCTTCTCTGACGCTGCCCTCTAGTCTTGAATTTAAAGGGTTCACCTAATTAGATTGAGTCACCTCGAAATTTTTTGTATCTTAATGTTGACTAACTTGAGGCCTCAATTACATCTGTGAAATCCTTTCAAAGCGACACTTAAATTAGTGTTGACTGAGTAATGAGAGAAGGAGTGTATATACCAGGAGCCAAGAATTTTGAGGATGCTTTCGGAATTCTGGCTACCACGCTCAGTGTGTTCTCTCATTTAGTGATGTTAACAGGACTCAGAAGTGAAAAGAACTGTGGTCTGCTCATTCCCATTTTCTCATGCGACCAGGATACCTCTGAAACAGCACTTGCTTCTCTCAGGGATATTCAGAGATGTCTGCCCAGTTCAGACCCAATGCTTTAAAAGAGGTTGGATGATTCATTTCATGCAGTCTGAAAGCCACATTCTTCAACAAATAGAAATTATTTGATATGAATTTGTTTTCCTGCAAGAGGGTTGGAAATATTTATTTTAAAAACAAAGCTTAAAAAAAGTGTATCAAGATGTTTTCCTTATATAAACACAAAACATACCTGAAAAATTTATATGAACCAATAGAGGAAAGAAAAATAATCTCTAGTCCTGTCACATAAATCTAGTCCTTTAAACATTTTGGTATATTTTCTTCCAATCTTTTTTCTATGTATTAAAGTTTTTTAATAGTTACTCTGATACCAAATACTAATTTTTGTTTTCTACTTTTTCCCACTTTGCATTAAAACCTAAGCAGTTCCTTATGTTATGTTATTTCGTAATCTTTTGATTATTGCCTCGTATCTCCTGCATGAGTGTAATTATAACTTACATACCATTTACCTGCTGTAGCTGCTTAGGTTGTCTCCAATTTCCCGTTATCATAAGTACCGTTTCAATAAAGAGCTTTTTGCATAAAACTTCTGCATTTAGTATTATTTTCCTAAGAATTGTTTATAGAAATGAAATCTCTTAGCAAAAGATAGAAGATTTCATTTTAATCCTATCTTTATGTACTTCCTGAGATGTTCTTAACAGAATTCCCCTTTGGTCTCCTTTTAAAAGCCACTTTATTCTCCATTGTTGAGATTGAACTGGGGATAAGATATTGATTAGTTGCAACCATTGACTACTCATTGACTCTCTTTGCACTTGGCAAAATAAAGCTCAGAACTCTCTTGGGAGTTGTGAGGGAACAAGGGACAGGGCAGAGACACCGCCACCACTGCTGTTTGAAAAGATATTTCAAGGACAGTGAAAGCAACAAAACCTATAATTGTCAACCACAATGAAAATAAGCTAGCTTTAAACAAGAAGACCTCACACATTTAATACCACAATCTCTTTTTGTGAAATTATCATTCCCAAGCTGTGGTACCTAGAGAGTTATGTGGTCCATGAAAAAGGATACCTCAATGTCACTTTTGTGTAACTGCAGCTTAATAAACATTTTTAGGGTATAAGTTGACCATGAAGAGATCATTTTAGTTCACCTACATCAAAGAGATCTCCCTTTTGTTTTGGCTGTGCTTTGGCAGACAAAGGCCATGAACTTTGGCCGTGTTTGTTTTTGTTTTGTTTTAATTTTGGCCCTGCATAGTGCTGTCAAAATAAAAGATATGTTGCAGCTGTTCTTTGAGAGATTTATGCCCATGTTGTCTCTTCCCCTCCATCCACCTCATAGACAGAAGACAGGCCCCAGTGGTAAACATTCACTAACGAGGTGGAGTAGAAATAGCATGAGCTATAGAAACAGCTAGACAGAATTGCAAATTCCTGTTCTTCCACATATGGCCTGTGGGACCAGGGGCAAATAATTTATTTAATTTTTATGAGCCTTTGCTTTCTCATCTGTAAAATGGAAATGGTGATGCTTATATTGAAATGTGGTTTGTAACAAAACTTTTCAAGACTTCACCAATCCAAAATGATTATGCCTCTTAATTCTTACTTGGTGACTTCCATCTCAGCACATGTAACCACCCTCCCTCACCACAACTGAGCACCTCTGAATTATTTTTGGGACTTCCAGGTACATTTCCTGTCTACATTTTATTCATTTATTCAACAAATATTTATTAAGGTCATACCAGATGCCAGGCACTGGGGATCAGTGAACAAGACAAATAAGGTCCCTGCTTTTGTGGAGCTGACATTCTAGTGAGAAGAGAGATAAGAAAACAAGTTAAGCATATTTATATTAAGCAATGATGAGGACTACCAAGGAATATAAAACAGGGTAGGGGTAGAAGATAGAGAATGGGGAGTGAGGTGCCTGAGGCCTTTCTGGGGACAGATAGTTGAGAATATCTGCCGGCCACTTAAGCCATCTGCTTCATAACTGCTTCTGCTGATGCATTCTTAGGAGGGAGGGCCTGTGGTATGTGGTTGGAGGGAGTTGCCAGTGCAGTGGGATACTCTGATTCTGGATTTTCCCCCTTTCGACTTGGTTTAATGATACCACTCAGTTCCCAAACCGCGATGCCTCCTAGTCTTTTTATTAACCTAGAACCAACCGTTAGGTTCTTTCCCTACCCCCTCCATCCCAACTGTAAAGACTAAAGTATTCCTTAATGGTCTTTGAAAACAACTCGATCCTTCTCAGGTCAAAACAAAAGCCCTCATACTTATCAAGTCATGCACATGAATGCTTTGATGGGGAACACTGCGTCTACCACCCAGGTGCCCACCAGAAGGCAGTATGTTAAGTCCTTGCTTAACATTGTCCACAGGTTCTTGAAAAAGGAAACTTTGAGTCAAATGACCTATAACGAACCAATCTGTTTTCCATCAGTGTTATAACAAAATGACATTGAAGGAAAACAACATTATTTGAAGACCTGCTGTATATCGCTTAGCTTAAAGTAGCGGTGTCTGAGAACCTACAGAGGACGTTAAGTGGCAGTTGAATCTGACTTTTCCGCTTGGTAGCTTTGTAACGCTGGGAAAATTGGTGTCCTTATCTGTAAAAGGGCCAGGAATAAAGCTCTACCTCATGTGCGTTTTTTTTTTTGTTTGTTTGTTTGTTTGTTTTTTGTTTTTTTTTTAAGAATAAAACAAGGTAATACAGATAAAGTGCTTCCAATCATGCCTGCCAAATAGTAAATGCCAGTGGGTTTTATCATTACATAAAGGCAAAAGGCTTTAGACAGTGGATCCATTATAAGAACTCAACATGAATCCTAGCTGATTAAAAAATAATAAAAATAGCCTGGGTGTGGTGGCTCGCGCCTGTAATCCCAGCACTTTGGGAGGATGAGGTGGGTAGATCATGAGGTCAGGAATTCAACACAAGCCTGGCCAAGATGGTGAAACCCCGTCTCTACTAAAAATACAAAAAAAAAAAAAAAAAAAAAGTAGTTAGACCCGGTGGCAGGCGCCTGTAATCCCAGCTATTTGAGAGGCTGAGGCAGGAGAATCACTTGAACCCGGGTGGCAGAGGTTGCAGTGAGCCAAGATCGTGCCACTGCACTCCAGCCTGAGTGATAGAGTGAGACTCCCTCTCAAAATATGTAGATGTATAAATAAAAAGTAAAATAATAATAATAATGAAAATATAGGAACTATAGGATCAGAGTTTGGTGGTTGAAGTCTGGGTAGGGGGAGGTCCTATGTGATGCAAATTGCTATTGTGACCAGGCCTTGTTAGAATTAGAGAACTTCTCAAGTCTTAACAACTTATTAAGGTAAGGAAAACAGTCAATTAAAGTCCAATTGAAAAGACAAAAGCCTGCCACAGGGAAAATTATAAAAATATTTTTGGTTGAGGAGCAGTTGGAAGAGTTTCCCTTAAGAAATGTTGTTTGATTTAATTGAAGTCCAAAACCGCTTGGAGAAAAAAAAAAAAAAAAACAAACAAAATCAAAAAACAAAAAAATGGCCAAAGGACCTTATGGAAAAGTCAGCTATCTTCTAATAAGTCAGTAACTAAATCCCTGTCTTTGATGAACTTCATTAATTCTTGTCCCAGGGAAGCTAGAAGCCCTTTGCTTAGTACTTTAATTGCTTTCTTCCTTCACTGTTTAAAGCCAGCTTCACAGGTGTAGACACAGAACTTATATCATACCTTCAGTGGTGTTCAAGCGGGAGGTAACACCTTACCTGAATGGTTGGTTGCTAAACTGTATGGGGTCATCTCCATGGATTCCTGCATATAGAAACCAACCCTTGGTGACTTCTCCAACCAGGTTCCCTCAGTAACCACACTGCCTGAGGCTGTTTTTAAACTATAAAACCCATAAAGTGAAATTTATTGCACTTTGCTGTATTTTACTAGAGTTAGAGGGCTCCGATAAAATTTACTGGTTAGATGTAAAACTCCATCGGTAAGAAAATGAACTGTTTTCTCAGGCACTCCTATTGGGCCATTTTGATCCCTGTCCTGAATCCCCAGACCTTGCTAGAAGGCTTTCGTCATTTCAGCATAATTGAGGACAGGTAAATATAACAACTCCAGCTTTTCAGCCTTGTGGCCAAGTCTGACAGGGCTAACCTGACCCGCACCCAAAGGCCCCAACTGATTATACTTCTGCTAACATTCACCTTGAAAGACTGCACAGTTTGCCATGCTTTCTGTTCTAAAGAGTGGAGCTGCAAATGTTGATAAGAAGCCTGGCATGCTGAGGGTGGAGCTCGCTCATGAAATGAAGATGGGAGTGGGAGGTGGAAAGGAGGATAGTGGGGTCACCCTAGAGCTTCAAAGTTCATTTAATTGGACAGGACTTTTTCATTGTGCTAGGATGTTGACTTCATGACCAGAATTCACCATGTCTCAAGAAAAGTACTGTGGGGAACTAATAAAAGATGTATTTCTTCCAAAATCTTGCCCTCTCTCATCCTCTTCAAAATGTGACAGAAAGAGGGGAAGATGGGGAGAGAGAGAGAGAGAGAAAGAGAGAAAAGGAAGGAAGGAAAGGGAAAGGCAGAAAGAGGGAAAGAGAGAAAAAAGGGGTAAAGGAAAAAAGTTTTTGAGGAAAAAACCTGGCAATTTCTTTTTTGTTTTACATTTCCTCAACACATCTGCCCAATAGTAAACATTCTTCACTTAAAATGTTTATAGATGCATGGGTGTTTGTGTGTGTAATGCAGTAAGGCAGTGTTTCCCAAAATGTGGAGTGCTGTGAGTGCTATGCAAAATGTTTTAGGTGAGCAACGGATGAATTTATTTTAGTACTCATGATTTATTTTGACACAGATTAGAATAATACTGGTTTTCTACTTATCGCAGTGATGAAAAAATCTATTTTTAAAAATAAATGGCCGGGCATGGTGGCCCACGCCTGTAATCCTAGCACTTTGGGAGGCCGTGGTGGGCGGATCACAAGGTCAGGAGTTCGAGACCACCCTGACCAACATGGTGAAACCCCATGTCTACTAAAAATGCAAAAATTAGCCAGGCGTGGTGGTGTGCACACCTGTAATCCCAGCTACTCAGGAGGCTGAGGCAGGAGAATCACTTGAGCCCAAGAGGTGGAGGTTTCAGTTAGCTGAGATCACGCCACTGCACTCCAGCTTGGGCAACAGAGCGAGACTCTGTCCCCCCAAGAAAAACTAACCAACCAACCAAACAAACAAACAAAACTCATATTCAATCAAATAAGTCCGTGTAAAGAAAGAAAATGACACATAGCATCATAGGAAAACTTCTTATGTGGTGCTGGAATGACCAATGTTTGGAAAACATTACAGTAAAGGAACTTGAGACATCTGGGGGAAATACAATTGCATTGTCTTTGTTTTGTCTTGTATTTTTTGTATCCCTCTCCCCTATTCACACACTTTGTGGGGCAGAGACACTGTTACGAGCTCTCCACACTGTTTTGTTTCCCTCTGGAGCACCTGGGAAGATAGCAAATCCTTACCCTCCCTCTCCACAATGGGGCCTTGTGATTAATTCTGGTCATTGTAAACTAGGTTATTGAAATGGCTGAGGAGAAGCTCGCCATGTTCAGGTCCAGCCCGTAAGACATGATCTTTCATGAGTTATCATTCTGTCTGGTCAACTGATGGCTGATTGCTGAGGGCCCAGCTGAACTGGCTGCTTCCAGGAGCTTACAGTCTCCTGGGTAAAATCAATACATGAGTAGCTAATGATATCGCAAGGCAGAATGATACACATGCTAAAAGAAAGTAACACAGGATGTCAAGAGATTACAGGGGAAAAATGAAAATGTAATAAAAGCAAAGACAACAGCAGCATTTATGGAGTTCATGCTATGTGCCAGGAGTTGTGCTGAGCACTTTACTTGCATTATCCCCTTTAATCCTCAGTGCAACCCAACTAAGAAAGAAAGTAACATTTAAGAGGTGGAATGACTGACCTGGGTTCCCTTATTTCCTGTCAAGGCCAGAATTTAAATACAGGAAACTTGAAAAAGAGGCCAATTAACTAGCATACACAGTCTGATTAGCTGCAGAGATGAGAAAAAGTGGATGAGGTAAAGAGAGAAATTGAAGATGACACCACCATTTCTAGACAACATGCCAGGATAAAAAGGAATATGAATATTAACCATGATACAAGTTATTGCCTAATCTCACCCATTTCTTGGTGAGAACAAATATTTCCATTTATGCCATGTCGAATTTAGGATACTGATGGGTCTTTCGTTGAAAATGGTACTTAGAAATGCAAATCTGTGTATCAGAAGATAGATCAAGTCCCCAAGTAAAGATCTGGGGGTCATTAGCACTCAGGAGCTAAGTGTAACCAGAAAACAGGTCAAAATCATGTAAGGAGAGAATGCAGAAGAGGTTAAGAGCACTGATAATACTTGAAACTACCTTTTCTTAAAGACATAGAATAACAAAGAGAAGTAAGTAACAGAGACACGAAGAAACTGCCAAAGAACTAGAAGGGCTCTATGTAGAGTCAATGTAATTCTCTTCAATAGCTATCTTTGCAGTGCTCATTAAGTCTAAGGCACTAAACCAGGCTTAATGGATGATTCTACATAGATGCCTAAATACTTTCCCTCTATCCAGGAAAGCATCCTTCCTTCTGCACATATAATAATAAAGGACTAGAAAGAGAGAAAGGTATGTACAGTCAATTTCAAAGATGTTCTACCTCTGCTGCCCTTTGCGACTGGATATACACAGGAGACCACTTTGATCAAATGAATTAAATGAGTTTAAACAAACAACTAGGCAAATCAGCAAGCAACTTTTCCCACTGATCTTCTCTAGTCTTTTTCCTTTTTCTTTTCTTTTTTTCTTTCCTGACTTGGCTGAATCTATGATTCTAATGTCTCCAATCCTATTCTTTTCACTATTCCCAATCCCAGGTTAGAGTTGCTTTGTCATATTAAAACTAAATAGAGGAGCAACTGTTTTTGTAGCGTTGAAGGATTATAGAGCTGCAGCATAGTTAGAAGGGACTTTCTGGTCATTATGTCTAAAACTGTTTATTTTTACTGATGAGGAAAATGAGTCAGAGGAAAGCTGAAGTGACTGGACTCATATTGTCAGTGGCTGGACGGGGCCAGACCTGGAATACCAATCTCCTGCTTTTGAATTCAGCCCTTTCTCTGTCATATCATGTTTCCCTTCCTGCAGTTTGTCCACAGTCACACAGCTAGTTGCCAGTCTCCTGCAGCTACTATTTCTAAATATTTCAATTCTACAAATTCTGGTTATTCAAATATAGAATACCCTGCCCATCCTTTGGTCAAGTGATGTCCCTTAATTTGAAACCAGATTGTGAAACAAAAATTAGACACCAATCCCTGCAAAGAAGCCAGGATCCTACAAAATGTCATAATGTCTTTCCTTTGAACATAAGAAAACCTTTTTGGATTCATAGATTGAAGATTTGCCAGTAGTAGGATGAATAGAAGAGAGAGTAACATAGAACAATACTGTTTTCTTTTCATAAACTCTGAACTAGTGAAGTAGTAACTTTTTTCATATTTACCCTTAGTAATTACTTTAGCAATAGACATGATTTGTATTGTTGCAGTAATAACTCATGAGCATACATTATTAGAGGATGAAAGATACATTGAATCAAGTAGTGTTGAATTGAAAGGAAAATGGTTAAAGAAATTCACTCCTGGGCTGAGAAATTATATGTCAAGCTACAGCCTAAAGCGAATTTTTATGACTGAGTATAAACCCTTGGAAATACTGAAACACCTAACTGCAGTTGGTATCTTTATGATTAGATCACCTTTAGAAAATAGCAGATTTGCTCCAGTGGCAGTTTCAATCCCAGGAAATGAGGAAAGGCTGTGCTGGAAGGGAACCTGCAGGCATTTTAGGCCATCTAATGAATAAAGGAAAAGGATGGGCTTAGGACCAGGACAAAGAAAAGAGATGGGGCTGGGAGGCTGGGAATAAGAAACCAAGGGGACAAGGAGAGCAGGAAAAAGAAAAATATGAAAAGGGAGAGAAATTGAGACCATTTGAATGTCAAAATAATGATTACAGATGAGAACCTATTAAACACTATTGAATAGAATAGGAATCCCTGAATCAATACTGATATAAATTAATTAATAGATAAATAGGGAAGAAGGAGATACTCTTTTTAATAATAGAATACCAGCTAATCAATTAAGAATGAATGATGGAATCAGAAAAATCATCATTTGGCCAACATGGTAATAATAACTGATTCAAGTAAGAATGAACATACTGACTACCATAGTGGGTAAAAATTAGATGAGAAACAGGATACTTACATACCCTCAATGTAGCTCCCCATAAGACACTTGTAAATTACAAAGGGAAAATGGTAGTGGAGAATCTGGCAGACATAACATTAAGGAAGATGTCAGAGTTGACTTACAAGTAATAGGACAAATAGACATTATGTGACTTCTGATATAATGCACTGAAGACACAACATCACTTTCGTGTTGTTCCTGCCTAAAATGTGTTGCTGGAGGCTGATCATGGGGAACCCCAAACTGAGGTTAAACCCTAATTGAGGAATATTCTATAAAATAATTGGCTGGTACTCTTCAGAAATGTCAAGATCATTAAAGATGAGGAAAAATGGAGGAAATATTGCAGATTAAGGGAGTCTAAAGAGACAGGAAAACTAAATGCAATGTGTAATTCGGGATTAGATCCTGGTTGAGAAAAATGAAATTTGCTATACATGTGCTCTGCAAATTAGATAATAGTGTTGTATCAATGCTATTTTTTGGATTATAATAACTTTACTGTGGTTGTGAAAGAAAATATCCTTATTTTTATGATTAAATATTTAGGGGTTAAGGGGCATCTTGTCTACAACTTATTTCCAAACAGCTTGGAAAATAAATTTATATTTATGGAGAAGGAGACAGCATTTGAGAGAGAGAGCAAGAGAGCTTGATAGCAAGAGAGAAAGAGAGAGAGAGAGAATAAAGCAAATATGGGAAAATGCTAGCAGATTATTTAGGGAAGCTCAGTGGAGGGTATATAATTCTTTGTACTAGTCTTTCAATCTTTTCATGTACCTGAAATTATTTCCAAAAAAGAAAGTCTTAAAGAGAAAGAATAGATGATGTTTGTAGAGGGAGGAAAGTGAAAAAGAGATATAAAGAAAGAGAAAAAGAAAATAAAAGATCACAAAAGGGAGAACAAGTGAGGAAAACAAATGTGTCAACTCTAATAAAGAACTTCAGTTTTGTGTACTTACAAAGTCTATTTCAAGGCCCATAAATCTGGGAGCTTAGAGATCCTTACGAGTTTAAGAACTCCCAAAGCTGGGCTGCAAGATATAACAGGCAGGCATGTGAGCTTTTTCTTGGGAGATTTGCTGACTTTCTTTAGATCAGAAAAGATGGCCAACCCCCTCACCCACCTACCTGATAAAGTTTGAATGTGTTTCCACCCAAATCTCATGTTGAAATGTAATCTCCAATGTTGGAGGTGGGGCCTGGTGGGAGGTGACTGGATCATGGGGGAGGATTTCTCATGAATAGTTTAGCACCATCCTCTTGGTGCTGTCCTCACAATAGTAAGTGTGTTTTCATGAGATCTGATCTTTTAAAAGTGTGTGGCACCTCCCCGCCTCTCTCTTGCTCCTGCTTTTGCCATGTAATGTGCAAGCTCCCTCTTCGCTTTCCACCATCATTGGAAGCTTCCAGAGGCCTAGCCAGAAGCAGATGTCATTATGCTTCCTGTGCAGCCTGCAAAACCATGAATCAATTAAACCTCTTTTCTTTATAAATTACCCAGTCTCAGATATTTCTTTATAGCAAGAAAGAATGGCCTAACACACCAACCCTGCCTCAGAGTTTAATAAAAGATGCCCATTTAGACACGATATTTACTAGCTGCTGAATCTACCAGACTTCTCAGTAGCCTCTTTCTTCTTCAGACTTTCCCAGGAAGAGGAGAAAGGATCCATCCTCTCTATAACAGCTTTCCCAACCTTTGTGAAGCCAGTATGTCAAGAGACGTTTGGAAGTGTCTGTCCTTCTAGAATTTGTCAGTTAGTCTGGTCCATGTCAAAGGTAGGAAATTCAGAAATGATCTCTTGCTCAAAACAAAAAAAAAACTTTCTTTTGTATGGCAGAAAGTTATCCTTCTGAGGACCAGGCCATTGCCATAGGCCTGTTTCTGTGAACACAGGAACCTCAGACAGGCTTTGGGGAAGATGTGCACAGGGAACATGGGGCCTCTATCTTTCAGCAGAGGCTATGGCTTCTGGGCCACAGTGATCAGGCAGTGAATGTGTCCTAAAACCTTAGGCCAAAGAAGAGAACATCAGTCGTCATTCAAATGTCTTCTGTCTTCCTGCTCTTCTTCACTTTCTGCAAGATCCTTCTTAAGCAAAAGTGAAATGTGTTGCCTCCTGTAAATAGAAAATTCTGTAAGTGGGCAGCATCAGACATTGTGTACAAACAAGTCACCAACGCTCTTTCTCTGGCCCTCTCCCATTGCTTTCCTTTCTCCTGGTGTCATTTGCAGGCATGTACTCTGTACATGATAGTTCTGAGCAGTTCTGGATTTGCATGGTCCTTAATGAGGGTGACCACATAGCACAGTTTGTCCAGAATAGGTCCAGTTTACATCTATCATGCCAGCATGTGTATGGATAGCAATCCCTTTCACTCTCAAAAATGCCCTAGTTTGCATGATAAATCATTCACTCATTATATTTTTAATTTTTGTGATCTTAGAAGGAGATATTAAGGTGAACTCTTACTAAAAAGAGTTGCAAAAAGTCTCTAGCCCTGCTAATGTCACTTGATCACCACTGAACCAATTACCATCTTCCAGGGGATGAGGTTTTCTCGTTGGTCAGTTGGTCATATGCTCATCTCTGAAGTTAACAAGTCATGTCTTTGTAAGTGATGGCCCTGTCAGAAAGGGAGGACTTGTTCTGGAAAAGCAAAGAGACTAATAAGCGAATATGAAATTAACATGTGACCATTATACAATACACACCTGAGGTTCTGCTCATATTTCATATAACTAGTTGGCTGGTTTTTTATTTCACATTTTCCCTTTTCCTCCTCTCCTCATCCCCATGATTTTGTATTGCCACCCCCCCAGCCCCATCTCTTTTCTCTGACGTGGTCCTAATTGTTATTTTCTACCTCTAATGAGCTGCAAACTCTCAGAAATCAAAGCTTAGACATAGAAACAGATCTAGATGGCATAGATATTGATATAACTATAGATATAAATATAGATCCCCATCACAGGTAGAAGGCCCTTATGCCCAGAGGAAATGTTCTCCAAATGTCTTCAAAATGAATTAAACTTGGCCAGGTGCGGTGGCTCATGCCTGTAATCCCAGCATTTCCGGCAGCCGAGGCGGGCGAATCACGAGGTCAGGACATCGAGACCATCCTGGCTAACAGGGTGAAACCCTGTCTCTACTAAAAATAGAAAAAAATTAGTCAGGCGTGATGAAAATTACAGGCACCCTTCTGTAGTCCCAGCTACTTGGGAGGCTGAGGCAAGAGAATCACTTGAACCTGGGAGCTGGAGGTTGCAGTGAGCTGAGATCGCACCACTGTACTCCAGCCTAGGCAACAGAGCGAGACTCTGTCTCAAAAAAAAAAAAAAAAAAAAAGAAGAATTAAACTTTTGAAATGAAAACTAAAACTAGTGTTCAGGTTGCAAAATAACTTTTATATATATCATTTAGTTTGTTTCTCATGGAGATTTCATGAGATGAATATTCTTTTCATCCCTTTGTTGCACTTCCGGAAACTAAAGCATAAGGTTACATACCTTTTTTAACCAAAATAATGTTACTCAGATTCCAGTTTTATGATTTTAACTTTCATGATTTTCCCCACATCTATGAAACTGAGTACTGTTTTATTTTTCCCATTTGTTTACCTTTCCCCCCTGCTGTAATACATGATCACTGTAAAAATAAAACAAACCCAAAACAAGGAGGGGATGGAGAGAGAAGAGGACAAGGAAAACCGTAAAGTTAAAAGGTTTGCATTCCCATTACTCAGGGATAATCAACATTAAGACTCTATTGTCTTTCTTTCTTCTTCTTTCGCTTTCTTTCTTTTTCCTTCCTTCCTTCCTTCCTTCCATCTTTCGTTCTCATCCTTCTCTTTCTTTTCTCTCTTTCTTTCTTTCTTTCTCTTTCTTTCTTTCTTTCTTTCTTTCTTTCTTTCTTTCTTTCTTTCTTTCTTTCCTTTCTTTCTTTTCTTTCTTTCTCTCTCTCTCTCTCTCTTTCTTTTCCCTCCCTCCCTTCCTTCCTTCTTTCGTTTTCTTTCTTTTTCCTTCTTTTTAAGTTGGAGTGCAGTAGCACAATCTTGGCTCACTACAACCTCTGCCTCCTGGAATCAAGCTGTCCTCCTACCTCAGCCTCCCCAGTAGTTGGGACTACAGGCACACACCACCACGCCTGGCTAATTTTTTGTATTTTTCTTGGAGAAGGGGTTTCACCATGTTGCCCAAGCTAGTCTTAAACTCTTGAGCTCAAGCAATCTGCTCGCCTCAACCTCCCAAGATGCTAGGATTACAGTTGTGAGCCACCACACCTGGCCTCTAGGCTTTCCTTTATGGATATGAAATATGTTGTAGACTGAATTGTGTGCCCCCAAATTGAAGTCCCAATTCCAATGTGACTATATTTGGAGGTAGAGCCTCTAAGGATGATAAAAGAAAAAACATCAGCCAAATTAAATTTAAAGGAGTTTAATTGAGCAATGAATGATTCATAAGTCAGGTGGCCTTCTGAGCCACAGCAGGCTCACAGATTCCAGCGCAGCCACATGGTGGAAGAAGATTTATGGACAGACAAAGGAAGGTGACATGCAGAAAACGGAAATGAGGTGCAGAAACAGCTGGATAGGTTACAGCTCAGCTTTTGCCTTATTTCAACACGGTCCCAACAGTTGGCTACATTTGATTGGCCAAAACTCAGTGATTGGCACAAGTGTAGGCTGTGGTTTGTTTACACCTCCACTTATTTTAGTTCACGATGTACAGGAAAACCTTTAGGCTGAACTTAAAATATGTAAGGAGGCAGCTTTAGGCTAAACTTTATTTAACAAGGAGGTAGTTGAAGTTAAATGAGGTCATAGGGATGGGACCCTAACCCAATAGGACTAATGTCCTTATAAGAAAAGGAAAAAACATGGGGCATGTGCCCTACACAGAGAAAAGGTCATGCGAGGACACAGCAAGAAGGCAGTCATCTGCAAACCAGGAAGTGAGGCCTCACCAAAAACCAATGTGGCTGTCACCTTGATCTTGGACTTCTAACCTCCAAAGCTGTAAGAAAATAAATTTCTATTTGTTTATTCCACCAGTCTCTGATATTCTCTTATGGCAGCCCAAGTAGACTAATACAGAACATATATTTTAAAGAAAATTAAGGTTATTCTACAGATTCCATTTTGTATCCTTCCTTTTTCACCCATTAAAATTTTTCCAAAAAGTTAAATATTCTTGGCATGCTGATGTTTGAAATGAATGCATGATGTTTCATCATATGGATATGTCCTTGCGATACTGTAAAATACATATTTGGTCTTTCTTCCTGTTTCCTGATATGTAGCTCCTAAAATGATTAAAATCTATGGAATGACGAGTGTCTTTTTTATGCTAATAAGATGACTGGTGGCTGGGGTCCCCTCGATAGCTTCAGGATGGGGGCTTGTTACTGAGAAGACCAAGAGATGAGTGGAGAGTTGGGATTTTCAGCCTTAACCCCAACCTCTGAAGAAGAGAAAGGGGCTGAAGGTTGAGTTAATCACCAATGGCCAATGATGTAATCAATTGTGCCTAGTAATGAAACCTCTATAAATACCAAAAGGACTAGGATCAGGGAGCTTTCAGATAGCAGAATATTTGTAGGTGCCTGGAGGGTGTTATTCTAGTTGTACATGGTTGGAAGCTTCATGTCCCTTCTCACATGCTTTGTCCTGTGCATCTCTTCCATCTGGCTGCTCTATCCTTCATAACAAATAGATCAACACAAGTAAAGTGTTTCCCTGGGTTCTGTGAGGACCCGTAGCAAATTAATCAAACCCAAAAAGGGGTTTGTTAGAACCTTGAATTCATAGCCAGTCCATCAGAAGCAGAGGTGACAACTACCACTTGCAACGGGCATCTAAAGCAGAGTACAGTCTTGTAGGACGGAGCCCTCAACTTGTGGGATCTGTTGCTAACTCCAGGTAGATAGTGTAAGAATTGACTTGAATGAGAGAACACCCAGATGGTGTCTGCTGGATAACTGGTTGGTGCGTGGAGAGACTCCCCCCAACATACACACATCTAGTACCAGAATTGCTTGGTTGATGTAAAAGAGAGTAGGAAACACGTTTTGGTTTTTCCTTATCTAAATAGCCCTGGACTGTTTAACCAATCCTCTTATTGGACATTTGAGGATCATCCAATTTTCTATTATAAAAAAATTACAATAAAACTATAATAAATACACCTTATTAGAAACCAATATTGGACTGCACTTCTAATATTTTACTTTTAATATGTTTGTACAGGTAAGGAAACATTTACCATTTTGATATAATGTGCCAAATAGATTTCCAGAATTATTGTACGAAATTTCACTTTCACACGCATTATTTCAGAATCCTTGTTTCACTGCACACTTTCCACTTTTAAGTATCATTTAAAAAATATTTACCAATTTGATAGGTGACAATTTTTGTCTTGTTTCTGTTTTAATGTGCATTTGTTTTGTTCTTAGTAAAAGAATTTTTTATGTGTTTTATGCATTTATTGGGTGTTTGATTTCTTCTTTTATAAATTGTTAATATCCTTTTACCATCTTTGTAGTTGGTTTTTAATTTTTATTGATTTTAAGCACTCTTTATGTATTATAGACAATAACTTAGTTTCTCTCTCCTTTGACATAAAATTTTCCTTATTTTAATGTTATTTTAATGTACTTTTGTAAGTAACCTCATTTAATTGGGTAAGAATTAAAACCACAAGTATGTCCCCATATAACCAGAAGGGGCTGTATTTCTCTCTCCTCCTTTGAGCAGTTCTAATGTCCAAAAAAAGGTCTTCAATGTACTGTAAAACCTTGTTATAACTTGGTTCATTATCACACAGATTTTAGGTTAAGGTAGGTCAAGGCGTGTTCCCTGAACCAAGCTTTGTTTTGTGAAAGACTGATATCACACAGTTAACCTCTAACCTAGTCCTAATTCTATTCTCAAACTGCAGCATCATATATAAATACTACAAGGGTTTGAAGTGTTGAGTGAGATAGGTCCAGAATTTCCAATTACTGAGAGAGGGACTCAGCCCAGCACTTTCAAAGCCTGACATGAAATAACCACCTTATTTGAAAAGTGCTGTTTTAATCTGTGTCATGGCAACAGTCAGAATCTTTGGCCAAGATAAATAATTAACTTTCTAACTATTGTGGGGACTTTGTCTTTTGTTTTACTAAGGAACTGTGAATCTGTGCCAAACATATTTTGTGTTTCTAAATCATCCAACTGTAATATGAGAATAATATATTTTAACTTTATTGGATAAAATGAAGAAAACTATGCAAACTGGGTCAATCTTCAAGAGGCTTGTAGTAATTTTACATAATGATGTGCCAGGCTTTGTATCACAATTTGAAATCCTGAAGATTCTGCTTGTTTTGCGTGCTTTCCACATATTTAAAAAATTACAGCTAGGCTTTTTTTTTTCTGCCCTATTTATGATTGAACAGACATAATCACATTTGAAAGGAATGTTGTTTATGCAGGCCACATGACAGAGAGGAGTTAAAAAAATAAAGAGGGGTGCATTACTTGGGTGTATTGCAAAGTACCTCAGTTTAGAAATTAGATTTGTGTTCAAATTTGGCAGATGCCATGAAGCCTTGGGGGAGTTCTAAACCTCCCCCTTTTTATTCATGAAGGCATGTTCATAATAATTTTTTTCCCATCTTAGAAGTTGATTGAGTGATAAAATTCATGTGAAAGCACTAACAGCACTCACAACCTATGGAATCTATGAGAACAAAACTTGTCCTGCAATAAGGTTTTCTTTAGGCTGCAGGGTGCTTGAAAACAGATGGGGTCCGAGTACCCTTAGACAGTACACGTGCTTCCCAACTCACCATCCTCACTTCTTTTCGTTTTCTTATCCTCTCCTGGCTTTACTCACATGACCTCTCTGGTCTCTGTAAACACTCCAGTGTGGGACTACACTGTTGTTCAAAATGCATTGCACAGACCAATAGTATACAGGTACTTGTGTGAAAAAGCAGCTTCCTGGGTCTTAACCCAGACATATTGAATCAGAATCTCTGGAATATGAGGCCTAGGAAGTGGTGCTTTTTGTTTTATATTTTTTTGAGAGACAGAGTTTCTGTCGTCCAGGCTGGAGTGCAGTGGCGTGGTCTTGGCTCACTGCAACCTCCGCCTCCCAGGTTTAAGCGATTCTCCTGCCTCAGCTTCCCTAGTAGCTAGACTACAGTCGTGCGCCACCACACCCAGCTAATTTTTGTATTTTTTTAGTAGAGATGGGGTTTCACTATATATTGGCCAAGCTGGTCTCGAACTCCTGACCTCAGGTGATCTGCCCACCTTGGCCTCCCAAAGTGCTGGGATTACAGGTGTGAGCCACCATGCTCGGCCAATGGTGCTTTTTAAGTAAGAACTCCTGGACAAATGTGAGATACTGTTATTTTTCATCTTTAAAAGAGCAACATTGACGCATGCACAGAGTCTTCAGGGAAATTAAAAAACACTCACTTTCACAACCACAGGCAGGATACCCTAGACGAAGGGTCCAGCTTGGACTCTTATCTGATTGTACACTTTTCATGAATAACATTGAACATGAAAAGGAAAAGTCTTGGGAAAGTTATTCAGTCATCCTTCATTTCCTCCCCTGTAAAAGAGGGGGCTGTATTTTTAAGTTTTTCCTGTCCCAATGCCTATGACTAGATAAGCATTCTCCTTTGGGGATTTTAAGAGATTGTGTGCGCAGTCCCATGATCAATATGTGACAAACCCTGTTTGAGTCTCTAGATGCATTGTTTAAAAAATATTGATTATTATTCTCCATAGTGGACATCTGCTATTTTTATCTTCCTAGCATCTATTCTTCCTTCTTGTGGCAATAAAATTCCAGGTAGACTTTGGGGAACCATCAATCAAGGTGGGACTGTTAATTAAGGTCTTGAGGCCCATGCTTGGCCAATCAGATGTTCTCTTCTTGGATGTGGCACATTGGATGGTGGGACTCTAGAGCAGAAAGTAGGCAGAGTTCCCACAGAGAAGGCAGCCCCATGAAGAGACCTTGCACAGCTCCTATTACAAAGGCTCAGATCCACTATGGTTCCGTCCTTCCCAAGACCAGTTATTTACCCTCTCCTTTTATTGTCTGGGCCACCACAGATCTTTTCAGCTAACTTTTTTTTTTTTTTTTTTTTTTCACTTGACATACCCAGTGACTGCTTCTGCTACTTGCAACCAAAGAAATTTAATTCATCTTCTTGCAAAAGTCTCAGCTCACTCTCTCAGCATTTCCACAGAAGCATTAGTGAAGGCTCTGGTCAGGGAAGGGGCTAAAGAAAGTGCACCTGCAGGAGAATTTTGCCCTCCTAGCTGATGCCTTGATTTAGCCTGGCTTTATAATTCTTGTTTAACTCCCCTGATGCAGTCTGACAGTTTGAGGAGAACTGTTTCTCCATGATAAGAAAGCATTTGCCTTAGGGAGGAGGGAGAAGATTGAATGAAAGTGTTTTATATTCACTTGAACCACAATTATTTTGCTGACACAGGGCAAGGTATTAACAGGGTTTTGCTGTTGGGGAATTAAAAGCCATTTGGCCTATTCCTTGTTCAGACGTTTCTCATTTTTAATATTATGGTTTAAATGCAGTAACGTGTGGTTAAGAAAAAAACGAAAATGTGTGCCCTGACCTGTATGGATATTCAAATCCCCACAGGATTGTGGTGCTTGGGGAACATCCCAATTTGAAAGGCCTCTACCTTCAGGCTTCTAGCCGCCTTTCCTACTGAATCTCCCTTGAACCTCTCATCCCCTCTTTCTTTCTCAGGCCATCTATTCTGTTCTGTAGTGTCTGGTCTCATCCCTTGCTGTGCATTCCAGAGAGAGTTTAAAACACTTGGAGAGTTTCTAAAAATATCGATCCCTCAGCCAACCATGGAGATGCTGGTTAATTGGTGTGGGATAGGGTCTGAATACCAAGATTTAGGAAGCTCTCCAAGTGATTCTAACACACATGCAAGTTTGAAAATCTGTCCTCTAGCAAAAGGGTTGGCAAATATGACCCATGGACCAAATCAAGTCCTCCAGCGTTTTGCAAATAAAGTTTCAATGGAGTAGAGCCATGCTCATTCTTTTACAGATTGCCTGTTGGTACTTTCTGGCTACACTGGCAGAGTTGAGAAGTTATGACAGAGACCTTATTGCCCACAAAGCCCGCTCAAAATATTTAGTATCTGGTCCTTTTCCATAAAGCCTTTTTCGACCCTGCTTTGGAGTGGTGGTTGTCAACTTTGTACATGTGTCAGAATCACTTTGTAAGAATTGTTAAAAAGCATTGCTGGGCCTTCCCTCCAGAGATACTCATTCAGTAGGTCTGAGATAGGGCTCAAGAATTTGCATTTCTTTTTCTTTTTTCTAAAAGACAGGGTCTCACTCTGCTACCTATGCTGGAGTGCAGTGGCATGATCATGCTCACTGCAGCCTCCGACTCCTGGCCTCAAGAGATCCTCCTGCCTCAGCCTCCAGAGTAGGTGGGACTACAGTTACATGCCACCATGCCTGGTTTTTTAAAAAATTTGTTTTGTAGAGATGGGGTCTTGTATGTTGCCCAGGCTGCTCTCAAATTCCTGGGCTCAAGAGGTCTTCAGGTTCCCAGGGGGAGGTGATACTGCTGATCTGGGAATCACACTTTGAGAACCACGACTGTAAAGCTGAGCTGCTCAAACGGTAACTGCCTACAAATCACCGCAGTTCTGTCACAATGAAGATTCTGATTCAGTCAGCCTGGAGCAAGTCCTAAGAGTCTGCATTTCTAACAAGCTGCTAGGTCACACCTGTGCTGCTGGTCCATAGACCAAACTTTGAGTAGCAAGGCTTTTAACAAACACACTTCCGATTTCCCACTTTTGTGCCTTTGTTCATCCCTCTGTTCTCTGCTTGAAATGTTTAATATTTACCTATTCTCAAGCTTTATTTTTTTCCTCTGTGAGCAGATGCCCTGAGTTCTTTTAATTTCATTAGACTCTATCCATGCCTTTTATATGGTATCTTTCACCTTTTTACCTTCTATCTATTTCTCTAGTCAGAAATCACCTTGGCAAGTGTTTTAGACATTACGGGAGGACATATTAGAAACGTATACAGAAGAGGATCACAGGTAATTTGACTGGTGGTATTCTTATATGTTTTCTCCTCCTCATTTTCAAGAAGGTGGCAAAACGTTAAGATTCCTTTGTCCCAAGAGAAGTTTGTTATACATTGGAAAGCTGAAGCTGCTTAGAGTCAAGAATGTATCCTATCTCATATAAAAGCCTAAAATCATCCCAGAGAGAAATGGAGAGAAAAGGGCTCTTGGAGAACATGCAAAGGTAGAGATAGGGATTTTCTTTCCCAGACTGGGTAGGGAGGCAGTGGTCACTGACCCATGTCCTCATCTTGGCAGCACTCAGGTGATGGCAGCAACTCAGAGAGGACCAGTTGTGTGGTGTCCCTGGAGAGACTAGATGATGGGCACTGAGGTTCTCAGGCTTGGAAAGTCATCCTGTCCCACAAGTGGTATAGAAGCCGAGAGTTACATGACTTTGAGAGACAACAGGAGTTTGACCACTGCTGTTGTCCATGCTCACTATAGATGCTTAGAGTGATTGCATCCTTCCCCTTCATTCCAGGCACCATCTAAGCTTCTCAGATTCTTAAAAAGTCTTAAGGGTTTAAGAAAAGGGAAGTTAGGATCAAATTTGAATTGATCTAAGGAAACTACACAGGTGAGATATATTTTGCAAACCTGAGTTTATGAACTATGGTCACACACACTTTTAGAAATGTTACATCAGAAAATAATAATCAGAAGTGTGGCAAAGATTTATCTATAAATATTCTTATCATGTAGTATCTGAAATACTGAAAAAGTAAGTATGATACAACTTTAAAATGAACTACTGCTAAAATATCATGTGCAAAAGAAATTTTAATGACAAGAAAAGTTGTTCTCAATATTTTGTTTAGGGCAAATAGGTTATAAAACAGCATATACAGTCTAATCTCAACTTTGTTTAATTGTAATATATCTCTACAGGCTCAAAAATGCTGGAAGGATAAAATAAAATATTAATAGTGGTTATCTCTGGGTAGTGAGATTAAGGGTGATTTTTATCCCTTATATCAGGGATAAAATATATCCCTTTCTATGACAGGAAAAAATTTAAGTTTAAAAAAAAAAAACAGCTTTAAGTCTTAAAATTAAAAATAATTATCATTTGGGTGCCATGAGTACTCAAATCTTTATGGCATAATTAAGCCTAATCTCAATTCATATGACATTTTGCTTTTTTTTCCCCTAAGGCCTTAGCTAACAAGCTTTAAAGTTACACCTGTATGCCTCACTCACCCTCTGAACATTTTCATCAAACACTGTACTACAGGTTCCTGCCTGTTCTTGCTACCATTAGTAACTCCTGTCTCTAGACTAGTATGACACATGGCTGTTACAGTTAGCTTCTTAAAGCATAGGGGATTCAGTGCTGAGAATTTCAAGCCTAGTTCAAATCTCAGCTTTGCTATTGACTAGCTGTATGTCTTCGTTAAAACTAAAACATCCCCATCTGTAAAATGGGGGTGATTATAATAGAGTACCTAAATCAAGATTGTTATGAGAATTACCACTCTATGAAACATTGAGTGCAGCTATGTTACTCTCACTCTCAGCTTGTAAATGACTCTGTAGTGTTTGTTTTTTCTTATATAAAAAAATGATGCTTAACTTCTAATCAGGGAAATGAGAATTAAAACCAAAATGAGATAACATTCCATATTCAACAGATTGGTAAAGGACATGAAAAAATGAGAACACTAATAAACTGCTAATAAACTGTAATAAACATCTGGTTGTTATAAATTGATACAACCTCTTTGGAAACAGCTTGGCATTACCCAATAACATCAAAGATAGGCAGCCTTATTAGCCATCACATCAGTTCTACTTCTAATTATATGCTATAAACTTGTGTACCTGTGAATCAGAGCATGTATTGTGTATGTTTACAGTAGCAATATTCTGAAATAGCATTGAACTAGAAACAACACAAATGTTCATTGATGGGAGAATAAACAAAGATATGTGGCATATCCATTCAATGGAATACTCTACAGCAAATAAAAAGGAATGAGCTATAGACGGGTGAATAAATATTATAAGCAAACATAAAAGAATACATACTATGATACCATATATATAAAGTTCAAAAACGAGCAAAACACAAAAGAGTACATACTATATGATGCTATATATATAAAGTTCAAAAGTAAAAACTAAACTACATTTTTTGAGCATACACGAATAAGTGTAAGACCTTTTAGAGAGACAAGAAAACTAATTACTATAAAAGACAGAATAGCGATTTACCTTTAGAAGGGCAAAGAGGGTATTGTGTTAAGTGAGGAAGACACAGGCATTTTCTGGGTTGCTGCGAATATTCTATGTTTTGACTTTGGTACTAGTTACACAAGTATTTATTTTATAATCATTTATTATACTGATATTTATGATTTATGCACATTTCTATATGAGTGTTATATTTCACATTTTAAAACATTTTAAAAGTATTTAGGGGAATGTTGGGAATATGGCACGCTGAATGTGTCACTGCTGTTCTCTAATCTTAATTCCTAACAGCAGTCTTCCTCTCCTGAGTCTATCTGGCAAGCAGGCAGGGCACTGAAGGGTAAGAATATGACTTTGGGTTCTGTAGATCCAGACACAGAAAGTTGAGGTCAGACTTTTTCTTTTGGCTTTGGACACAGTCTGGAGTTGTAGAGAATTTTGGAGCAAAAATCAGTGTACCATGGTCTTGAAGAGAACATAGGTTTTGGAAATCTGTGGCATTCCAAGAAGAAGAGTGGTGCCGAGAAAAGTATTTCAAGGGGATTTCCTTTTCTCCTTCCTTTGAGAGCCTCAATCAGGTACTTACTACCACCTATCAGCTGGTACTGAACTCGCCACACTGGCAGAGATATATTTGCATCTCACCGGCTTCAAGAGTGAGTACCCCATAAACTCAGCCTTAGACCGCAGAGTAGTCAAAGGAAAACTATAATCCATGTAAGGGATTCTAGCAGCCAGAGAAAGAACACTCAGAACATCTGGAAAAGATGGTTCTTGATTAAATAAAGCTGTTAAAAGAGGCAGGTAATTACTAAAACAATACAACAAAAGTAATACAAATACCTAGGAGATTCTATGTTTGAAACAAAAGTTTAATTTGTAAATTGAATGAGAGAATTCATTAGTATCCAAGAATATCAAATGGAATGTGTATTTCAAAACCTTGCAAAAAATACAAAAAGATGGTAATCATGAAGGACAAGGTAGAAGACTTGGAAGATAACTAAACATGAGTAATAGAAGATCTAGAAGGAGAAAAATAAAAAGGTGGCAATATTTAAATTATCTATGCTAAAAAAAACTTGATTTTGGAGAGTAAAATACCTTATTTAATTCTAAGTATTATTTGAGAGGAAATGACAATGATCTGCAAAGGAAAACAGTCATTCTGACTAGGGAATGACATCTACAGAAGATTGATAGGGAAGGACTGAAAATCACTCAACCACCAGGAGGTTGGAAAGATGTTTGTATATAAGAAAAAGTTCAAAGAATCAAGTTTCCATTAGCCTTTTCTGAGGAAAGGACTTTCATTAAAAAAAAAAAAAAAAAATGAGTCAGAACAGAGATCTTAAGATAGGAGAAATGGAAGAGGAGAAGAAACCATAAAACTTGCAAAATATCTAGATAGAAAAATTGCCTGAGAGTATAATGTGTGAGCTATATAAGTATTCTTAAAAGAGCCATATTTCAAGGGAAGACCTAATGATGGAATGAAACCAAAAGTTTTTAACTATCTTAGCAAAACCTGAGTTGTCAAAGTGGTAGAGATGGGGGAAAGAATAAGTAATAGCAGACAAACCAGTGAGGCAATAAATCTTGAGGGAGATTGGGAAGAGAAGAGTTGTATTTTATTTTCATATAATAATAGAAAAATATGAGTTTGATCAGGAATTTAGGAAAGGAAAATTAACCACTAATGAAATGGTAAATACATTTAATTGCCCTTCTAAATTAATTGATGTGGTGAGAGTAAGGGATTGGAATATTTTGCTTGATCAAATCAGCAGAAACAAAGAACAAGAGAGGCATATGGATACAGTCAGTCAGTCATTAATCTTGTTTTTAGTTTTGCAATGACTGAAATACAAAGGACAGTAAAATTTGAAAAAAGGAAATATTAATTAATAAAAATAAATACAAAATGTGTGCCATAAAATTTGCATTTTAGAGTTGAGCAAACATTTTGGCTTGGAACTTTCTTTCTTTCTTTTTTTTTTTTTTTTGAGACACAGTCTTGTTCTGTCACCCAGGCTGGAGTGCAGTGGCATGATCTCAGCTCACTGCAACCTCCACCTCCCGAGTTCAAGTAGTTCTCCTGCCTCAGCTTCCTGAGTAGCTGGGACTACAGGCGCCTGCCACCATGCTGGGCTAATTTTTGTATTTTTAGTAAAGATGGGGTTTCACCATGTTGGCCAGGCTGGTCTTGAACTCCTGACCTCAGATGATCCACCCGCCTTGGCCTCCCAAAGTGCTGAGATTACAGGCATGAGCCACCGTGCCCGACAGAACTTTTTTTTTTTATTTCCACCAGCACTTATTTTTCCAGCTATCTTATTTTATTTTTTTGAGAGTCCATATAGTTTGTAAATTGCCTCAAATATGTTTTATAACAAGATATAGTGTATGTTTTCAAAAAATCTTTTATACAAGAAACAGCATACATTTTCTTTAAAAAAGCCTACATACAAATATATTTTGAAGAAAAATATGACCCCCAAAAATGAAAAGAAATTTACAAGTGAATGAATGGGCAAAGAGATAGCAGGCAAAGCCAAACAATAAGAAAAAAAGAGTGATAATATTAAAATCAGATAATGAATTTGGATTAAAAAGTTCTAAGAAGAATAATATATAATTGTTGCACACCTTTTTGTATCAAAATACATAGCAGCTGAACAGAAAGCAAAAATGCACAGATATATAAGTAGAGTTTAATAAAAATACAATATAGTGGTACTCTTTAATATGACTATTTCAGAACTGGACAGTTGAATTAGACCAAAACATAAGGATATACATAAAATAATTGAAGAATATAATTCTATAACTTTTAAATAGAAAAATACATTGTGTACATGTCTGTGGAATATTTATAAGGATTAATTACATACTTGACCAAAGAAACCATGTAGGGCATGCTCTCTAATCAAAATATAATGAAGTTAGGAATAAGCAATTTTTAAAATAGTCTCTAATAATAATTTATAAAAGACCTTAGGTCAAAAAAAGAAATCAAATCTGCAATTATAAATGATTTATAGAAATAAGTGAAAATAAAAATACTTCATCAAAAATCTAAGCATCACAATAAAAACTGTGTTTACGATAAAATGTATGTTCTTAATGCCTTTATTATTAAGAAAGAAAGATCAAAGAAGGGAAAAGGGGGAAATGGAATTAAACACTTATTAAGGAACTTTTAACTTATTGAGGCAATAGGAAAAAAACAAACAACGGCCAGGCACGGTGGCTCATGCCTGTAATCCCAGGACTTTGGGAGGCCTAGGTGAGTGGATCATGAGGTCAGGACATCAAGACCATCCTGGCCAACAAACCCCGTCTCTACTAAAAATACAAAAAATTAGCCCGATGTGGTGGCAGGCGCCTGTAGTCCCACCTACTCAGAAGGCTGAGGCAGGAGAATCACTTGAACCCAGGAGGTGGAGGTTGCAGTGAGCTGAGCTTGCACCACTGCACTCCAGCTGGGTGACAGAGCAAGACTGTCTAGACAGACAGAAGGAAGGAAGGAAGGAAAGAAAGAAAGAAAGAAAGAAAGAAAGAAAGAAAGAAAGAAAGAAAGAAAGAAAGAAAGAAAGAGAGAGAGAGAGAGAAAGAAAGAAAAGAAAGAAAGAAAGACAGACAAGAAACAGCAAATGAAATTTTTAAAATAAAAGCTAAATTTGAGTCAATGAAGATAAAAACAAAGAATGTGTATATTCAAAGCTGGTTCTTTGAAAATACCTGAAAAACAAGAACAAGCAACAACAACAACAAAAACAAAAAATCAGAAAGCCAAATTATGTTAGGAAAAAAAGGAACAAAAATATAAAAGAATTAGAAACGAGATGGAAGACACAATCCTAGATGCAAAAGATAAAGAAAATGCTGAGAGCCACTTGCAACTCTGGCAACAAACAGAGGGAAAGGGTGATTTCCTTGTAAAACACAGGTCTTCAGCACAATGTTTGACATATGAGTTTAATAAATATCATCTACCATTATTATTGTTATTAGCATGTCACATTCAAGTTCTTTTGCCAGTTCATCATAAGACAAAGCTCAAACCTCCCTCGCTGAAAAAAATTGCCAGCAACTATCAAAGGATATGTTATTCCCTCATTGCAAACAACATTTATGGAGCACCCATTGTTTCTGGGGCGTGTTCAGATTCAGTGAAATATAAGATATGCCCTCTGCCTGATAAGAACTTAAAATGTTTAGGAACTAATGTGTACATGTGAGTAATTATTTCAGATTTCGGGGAACAAGAGCCGATTGACAGTTGAGATCATACTAGCTACCAGAGGGCAGGGGAAGGGGAGATCTTTTGTGAGGGTTGATGACAGAAGTACTTTATGGTGATGGAATTCCAGTGGAATTCTTAAGAATGGGCTGGATTGAAATAAATTTCTAAGAGGAAAAAGGAGTGCAGGCTGGAAAGCAAATAAGGGACTCAAAGTTTGTAAATTGGCCAGTGTGGCTGAAAGAAAGAAGTACATCTCATAGGGACCTAAGAGGCAAAGGAAGGAAAAGTATGTTGGACTAGATGATGAAGAGCTCTGGATTTAAATCTATGGAGTTAAGAATTTGTCCTGTACACAGTGCATAGTCATTACAGAGTCCTGAGCAGGTCGGTGACACCATAAGCTGCAGTCTTGGGAAGGCTGTGTTAGCAGCAATATGCTTAGTGGACTTGGGAAGGGGAGTAGACCTGGCCAGGAGCAGCAGAGCAGCCTCAAGGCAGAGGGACTATTGCTGTTATTTTAGGCCTTGGTGAAATCTTGAAATGTCAGTATCCCATTCTGCAGATGGAAAAAACACAAAATGACTTCTGAGCCAAACAGAACAAGGAGGTGTGTAGGCAATAAAACTAAGATGCCTTCAGCAATCCTGGTACAGAATTAGCCATGCTTACCCAACTGCCTGTTGTCCTCCTTTTGACGTTAGAGTGACTCTTATTCTTTGGCAACATTACTCAGTTCCTCCAGAGGTGGCAGCTTGGGAGAGAGAACCTCTTTGTCACTGATAGATACACATTCATTTATCCACCATGAATGGGACAAATTTTCTAAAGGAGTTTCCTCGAGTTTAGCCTGTTGGGGTTTGACTCTCCATAAAGCCGGGTTTCTTCTGCCTCTCCCCCACACACCCCTCCTCCGTGGTCTGTATCCTCTCCAGGAACACAGAGAGTTAACCTTTGCAATCGGATTTGCTCTGTGCAACATGAAGTGTCACCCACAAACACAGTGTACAAGGCGTCTGTGAAACGTATGAAAAGAAGTCCAGGAATTCAGTTAATTAACCACATCAGTTTCTTAACGTGATCAATTTTAATTAAACTGAATTTTAATAGAGATCTGTGTAGTCTGTAGAGACCAATTGCTAATTCTACAAAGCATGTGCTGCTTTTCAGTTCAGATTTGCTCCCATCTAATTAATATGGATAGAGCATTAAGCCTTTTTGGACTCTGGTGGTTTTCATTTCATGACTATTAATGATTTTAATGAACTGGACTAATTCAGTAGTTTTCATCCCAGTGTTTCAGGGCTTTGTTCATCACAAATTTCAGGTTTATAATTGGTTTCCAGGTCTTAACAGTGGTCATTGATCAGCTTCAGCAGTTCCTTTTACAACTCGGTAGGCACTGGAGACTCTGTTAACCCTTTGCTGCCTGGAGCTGAGAACAGTGCAGCGCTTCAGGGCAGAGTCCTGGCTTAACCATCAACCTAACACAGCCACAGGGGCAGGGGAGAACTTAAAATTCATATGGTGATGTTAGCACAGGACAGAACAGAAAAGGTCACCCCAGCAATATGGAAGCTTTAAAAAAAAAAAAAAGAAAGAAAAGACTGGGGATTAGCTTTATTTTTCAGCTTTAATTTTCAATACTCCAAGTGAGATATGCATAATGAAATTATCATTATCATTTTGGCAAATCACATTTTCTAACCACTCATTGGCCCCTGCCAATCCCTACTGGGCATCTTTATTGACAGCAAAAGAGCTAAGACTAAGGAGTAAGAAAAAAGAACTACGAAGAGCGAATAAAAAATAGAAGGAGGGAGACTGGGCTGAGGAGGGGCATAGCTTCGGAAAACTAACACAGATAAAGAAATGTACACATTGATGAATACGTACTTATTTTTACATGACCGGGGTTGATCTTCACCATTGGAGACTTGCTCATGGTCCTTTGCTGCCCTGAAAATAAACAATGATATTTGAGCCTCTCATTTAAAATAAAAGACAAAATTTCTAAATATTCTGTATCCAAAATGACTATGACATCTTTATGTTGCTGGTGCTGCCTTACTCAGTTCCGAAAAGTGACAGGCAGGATGAATACACAGGAGAGTCAAGGTCACACCACCCAAATAAAGCAAGGTAGAAAAGAGTAGATTCTCTGAAACAGACACCTACCTCTTTAATTATCCAAGAAACAGTGATGTAAACACCCAAACCGCAGTCCACAAATGTAGCTTAGAATCATCAGAAGCTCTTAAAAAGCTTGTTTTTGTAAGCCTACCCAGAAAATTTCCCCCTGCCCCCTCACCCACCAATGGAAGAACATAAAAATCTTTGCAGAGGTACAGAACTGTAATTCACAAATGTTCCAGGGTTGGTTTTTTTTCCTGAAAATATTCTGCCAGAGATTGAGTTGATCTGGATTCCAAACTCAGTTGAAATCTCTTCAGCAGTTTAATTTGTAAAAAGATCTTTCTTATTCAGTAATACTACAAAGATGGTGACTTTTTTTTTTTTAACATATCATCTCTGTATTTTCAAGCACAGAGGATCTGAAGAATAAATTAAATGAAGATCATTACCAAGGTAGCATTTAAAATGACCCAGGAGAAAAAATATGTATAAAGTTGAGAACGTTCGTTTATGTTATATTTTCTCACTCCACTCCCCTTGACTCACTCATGCTTGGTTTCTTTGATAACGTTGGTTGACAAATTATGTCTCTGGCCAGTTGAATTTATTTCTTCTCCTATAGGTTAATATATTTAAACAAGCTGCTGGTTATAATAGAGTTGATTGTATATCTTTAATTCCCGTTCATCTCTCAATCCTTTTCAGTCTTACTTCTGTCCCATAGAGCTGCAGATATGCTCTCCATCTATAAAATGGCGATAATAATGGCTTCCTTGAAGGGCCATTGTGTAGATTAGCACACTTAGCAAGGTGGCTCAGTAAATTATGGCTATTACTAGTGTTCAAATCACCAATGACCTTTTGATTGACAAACAGCTTATGTCCTTATCTGCCAAGCTGTCTGAAGCATTTGACACTGTAAACCACACTTTTTAAAATCCTTCCAAGAAAGCACTCATTTATACCTTTGTTCTTTTAACAAATATATGTGGAACATCAGGCATTGGCCTAGGCACTGGGGATACCATGTATTTCAGCAAGGCAGAAAGTTCTTGTCTTCTGGGATTTTTTTATTTTTTTCTAATGAGGAAAATAGACAAATATGAATAAAAAAGTAATAGCTAACATTTATTGAGAACTTAAATTGTACCAGACAACATTCTTAGCTTTTTGCATATTTTAACTTATTTAACTTAGATGAGTGTATTATCATGATCCCCACTTTACAGATGAGGACACCAAGGCACTGGTAGTTAACTATCTTGGTCAGGGTCACAAAGTTTGTAAATGATGGAGTCTGAATTTAAACCAAAGCAGTCTGCTCCAAAATCCAAGTTTCTAAACCCAATGCTCTACTAAAAATCAGAAAACAAGAGTGACATCACACAAAGAAAGACACTGTAAATGGTGTGGTCAGAGAAATCCTCTTTGAGGGGGTGATGTGTGAGCAGAAACTCCAATACTGAGAAAGAATAAAGAAAGTGTGGTATCCTGGAAGTCAAGTTACATGAACTGAGTTGAGTCTCCCACAACAAATTCATGTGCTGATGCCTTCATCCCCAGTGTGACTGCATTTGGAGATAGGGCTTTTAGGAGGTAATTTGGAATAAGTGAGATCATAAAGGTGAGGGTCTTACTTCAACAGTACTTTAGAAGGTGGCTTTAGAAGAGAAGGAAAAGAAAGAGCTCTCTCACTCCACATACATGCACTGAGGAAAGATCAAGAGAGGACACAGTAAAAATGCAGTCATCTCTACACCAGGAAGAAAGTCCTCACCAGAAAAAGAATTGGCCAGCACTTTGATCTTGGACTTCCCAGTCTTCAGAACTGTGAGAAAATAAATTTCTGTTGTGTAAGCACCCAGTTGTTGGTGTTTGTTTTGGCAGCCCAAGCTGACTAAGACACCAAATGAAGTCTAGAAGCCTGGAAGAATAATGTCTCTGAGATGTTTAATGAAGAAGGCCAGAGTACTTGAGAGTTTAGAAAGATGAACTTTGACAAGAGGTATTGCAATGGGTTCAAAAGAGTGATGAAACGGCTAGGTGTGGTGGCTCACATCTGTAATCCCATCGACTCAGGAGGCTGAGGTAGGAGTTTTGCTTGAGGCCAGGAGTTCAAGACCAACCTGGGCAACATCATGAGACCACCCACATCTCTAAAAATAAAAATAAGAACTCTTAGCCAGGTGTCATGGTACATGCCTGTGGTTCCAACTACTTGGGGCACTGAGATGTGAGGACTGCCTGGGAGTTCAAGGCTGCAGTGAGCTATGATTATGCCACTGTACTCCAGCCTGGGTGACAGAGTGAGATTCCAATTCACCCCAAAAAGTGGGCAGAGGTCAGGAAAAGAAAAACAAATTTAAACAGCTCTTTCATGGAGGTAATTTGGAACATGAAAGCGAGTATTTATTCATTAAGATTTTGAAGTTTAGAGTGTGAGGTATTTGGCATTAAGACTTTTGGAAAGTCCTAGGGTCAGACCATGAAAGGTGGGGGAGGGAGGTACAGACTTAAAGTGTGTAGGAAGCAATGACGTCAGGGTAATAATGGGCAGGGTGTGAACATCGAGATTCTCAGGAATAATGGCAGGAGAACAGTGCAGGGAAAGACAGTGAGCCAGTGCTAACACTTCAGAGGTTGAGAGAAGTGACCGGATGACAAGCGATTGCAAAAGAGGAGAGAACAAATGGTCATTTAATGTCATCTGCTTCAAAGGGGCCAGGGGTTTTAAGCGTGAAGGAAGGCACTAGGGTCTAGAAATAGCAGTGAAGAAAAATAACACTAATCCTCAATTCCAGATCCCAGTGCAAACCCTTTCCATACTTTCCGATGAGTTTGTTTGCTTCGCTTTTGGTATTTTACTCTACATTTCTAAGCAATACGCATACATGGCCACTTCTTAACTTCACTGTTTTAGGCATTATTTATTGACTTTGAATTTTGGAAAATGAGGATTCTCTTCGACACACATGTGTGTATACACACACACACACACACACACACTCTCTCTCTAAACCCATTCTGGTTATATGTATGGGTTCTGTTGTTTTCTTTCTGAAAACTTGCAAAAAAAATTTATTTTGGTCTCTAGTGTTTGAAATTTATTATTCTGGGCACGGGGTGGACTCCTTCAGTCTGGAAACTCATGCTCTTTGGATTGGGGAAAATGTCTTGATTTATTTCTTTGAGGATAGATTTTCCCCCATTCTCTCTTCTTACTCTCCTATTATTCAGATGTTACTTGGTCATCCAATTTTCTTATTTCTTATCTCTTTATTTCCATTTCTTAATCCTTTTGGTATAGCGGTATAGGGATATAGACAGTCCTAGAGCAATTTTTGAGTTAACCCCTCAGTTTGAGGTTTCCTTGACTCAAATTTAGATTTTAAAAAGGTATTTTCAAGTAAAGATAGTGATTTCACTTCTTCAAGATTACTGTGCACCACCTCCATCCCCACCCCATCTACCTTTTGGGACAGTCAGCAGGCTTCCTTGTGACCTGAATAAGAGGTCAGAGTTTTTCGAGTCCCCTTTTTATAGGCTGGGCGGATCTTTGAGGTCCTTGGGCCCATAGGTGTGGTTCTATCCCTCACGTGGCTTTAAAATACCCACTCCCAGACCATAGGTCCAATATCTGGTCTGATATCCACACGGTGCCAACAGTCCCTTCTCATCATTTCGGCTCTGATTTCCTGCTTCAGTTCTGGCATCTGGGCATTTGTTTTAAATTCAGCTATGTGGCAAAAAGAGTAGTTTGTTATAATATTTTATTCAAGATTCCATGAGTTTGTGGTGGGAGAAAACAGGCAAAATTCTGCTATATCTATTACCCTTGTCTTAGGATCGTGTAAACATCACCTTCCTTTTCTTCTTTATTCTTTCTTTTTTTTTTTTTTAAGGGATGGAATCTCACTCTGTTGCCCAGGCTGGAGTACAATGGCGCGATCTCAGCTCACTGCAACCTCCATCTCCCGGGTTTAAGTGACTCTTGTGCCTCAGCCTCCCAGTAGCTGGGATTACAGGCACCCGCCACCATGCCTGGCTAATTTTTGTATTTTTAGTACAGACGGAATTTCACCATGTTGGCCAGGCTGGTCTCGAACTCCTGATCTCAAGAGATCCACCTACCTTGGCCTCTCAAAGTGCTGGGATTATAGGCGTGAGCCACCATGCTTGGCCTCACCTTTCCTTTTATATGTCCTGCCTGGGTACTGTACTGGGCTTCTACCTGTTCTCCTTGCTGCAAGTTACTACTTCCTTGTTTCTATTTTCAGTTATTGATATAAAAAACTAACAAACAATTTTATTTTGTAGCTCCAGTCCTTAAAAGCCTCCTTTGGCTTACTATAACTTTCAAGATCAAGGCCACTAGCCAGGTCACAAAGTTACTCAAAACTTAATCCCAATTATTAGGGACTGAATTGTGTCCCCTTCAAATATGTATGTTGGAAATTCTAACCCCTGGGATCTCAGAATGTGACTGCTGAGATAGGGTTGACTGAAGTCATATGGGTGGGCCCTCATCTGATATGACTGGTGTCCATATAAGAAGGCAAAGACGCCAGGGATGTGCATGTACCAAGAAAGAGCCATGCGAAGACATGGAGAGAAGACAGAAAAATGCAAGCCCAGGAGCAAGGCTTGTGGAGAAACAAACCTGCAAACAGCTTGATCTTGGACTTCTAGACTCCAGAACTGTGAGAAATAAACCTCTGCTGTTTAATCCATCCAGTCTGTGATATATTGTTCTTGCTAACTGTATTGTATATCCCATTACTTCCCTTCCCAGTAACCCAGATATGACCAATGATTCACCATCCCTCAATTATGCAAGTTGTTTTTCCCAACTGGAAACCTCAGGGAATACTGCCCTTGCAGATATATTAGGCTAAATAGGCACCCCCCAAGATATCCAGGTCCTGATTATCAGAACCTGTGAGTGTTAACTTAGATAGCAAAAGGGACTTTGCAGTTGTGAATAAGTTAAGGGTTTTTTCTTTCTTTCTTTTTTTTTTTTTTGAGACAGAGTTTTGCTGTTGTTGCCCAGGCTGGAGTGCAATGGCATAATCTTGGCTCATCACAACCTCTGCCTCCCAGGTTCAAGTGATTCTCCTGCCTCAGCCTCCCAAGCACCTGGGATTACAGGCATGCGCCACTACGCCTGGCTAATTTTGTATTTTTAGTAGAGATGGGGTTTCCTCCACGTTGGTCAGGCTGGTCTCAATCTCCTGACCTCAGGTGATCCACCTGCCTCGGCCTCCCAAAGTGCTGGGATTACAGGCGTGAGCCACTGCGCCCAGCCGAGTTAAGGATCTTAAGAAGGAGAAAACATCCTAGATGATCCAGGTGGGCCCTAAATGTAATCACAGGAGTCTTTATAAGAAGGAGGCAGAGGGAGATTTGACTACAAAAGAAGAGGTAGGAAATGTGATAATGGAAACAAGAGGCTGGAGTGATTGGAAGAAGGGGTCACAAGCTGAGGAATGTGGAAAGCCTCCAGAAGCTGGAAAAGGCAAGGAAACTGTTTCTCCCCTAGAACATCCAGAAAGAACCAGTCCTACTGATGCCTTGACTCAAGCCCAGTAAAACTAGTGTTTGAACCTCTGGCCTCCAGAACTGTAACTGAATAAATTTGTATTATTTTAAGCCATCAAGATTGTAGAAACTTGTTACAGAAGTCACAGACAACTAAAACACCGCGGACATTTTGAATTGCCTCTTCAGAACCAGATTTTATGCCATTTCCTCTGCAAAGCCCTCCTTAATTCCCTCAAACAGGACCATGTCTCTTTATTCAGTTTTCTTAAAACATCTGTCCTACATTAATAGTACATTATTCAAAAATCTACTCTATTAGGGCCGGGCACGGTGGCTCACGCCTGTAATCCCAGCACTTCGGGAGGCCAAGGCAGGTGGATCACCTGAGGTCAGGAGATTGAGACCAGCCTGACCAACGTGGAGAAACCCATCTCTACTAAAAATACAAAAAAAAAAAAAAATTAGCTGGGCGTGGTGGTGGGCTCCTGTAGTCCCAGTTGCTTGGGAGGCTGAGGCAGGAGAATGGCGTGAACTTGGGAGGCGGAGCTTGCAGTGAGCCGAGAACCCGCCACTGCACTCCAGCCTGGGCGACAGAGCCAGACTCCATCTCAAAAAAAAAAAAAAAAAAAAAATCTACTGTATTACATTTTTTATAACTTTATTACTTTTAAACAATTATAATTACACCAAAAGTTACATAAATAGTATCATGTACCCTTCTTTCAGCTTCCTCTAATGTTGACATCTTACATGACTATGATAAAAAATCAAAACTAGAAAATTCACTTTGGTACAATACTACTAACTAGACCACACACCTTATTCAGTTGTCATTAATTATGTTGGGTTTAAATTATTTTTTACACTAGATTGTGAGTTCCTCAAAGTCTGGGATCACTTACCTCATTTGTCTTGATATTCATAATGCCTAATGAACACTAGCATCTCAATAAATGTTTTAGAATAAATGAGATGGGAAGCATGGAGAGAAGACTGGAAAGAAGATGAGATAAGATAAACTCAAACTTGTTTGTTCACATTATTTTAAAAATTACTGTTGCATCTTTGGGCCGGAAGCAGAATGAAAATGGAACAATAGTCTTGTATGACATTAAAATTTTAGTGATATTTCAATGCTGTACTCTGACTTCTTGGTATATATTTTCACATTTGGAAAACAACACATGAATTTTTATTACATGTACTGTACCTCATTCCAATTAAGAAGTTTTTTTAAACGATCATTTAATAGTTCAGATGCTAAAAACTTTCATTTTACCTAGCTAGTATTATAGTTAGGATTTTCCAAAAAGAATAGCTAAAAAAATTATCTAGTATTTATTTTTCTTGCTGAGTTCCACCTCAAAAAAGTCCTATATTAATGAGAAGTTGTCTAACATGCGAAACTGAGAATACAGGAAAACATTTGAAAGGCTTATTGATGAAACTTGAGCAGTTGCACATTCTTCTGTAGCCGCACTTGGAAAATGAAACATTTCTTTTCTATTTGGCAATTTAAAGTCAAATACATGTTTTATTTCCCAGCTAAGCTACATTTGTGCATTTAAATGATGTGTAAATCATTCTGTGAGGCAGAAAAGTTCAGCCACAGGTCACCAAAGGTGAGGTTATCTGATCCTGGAAGGAACACCAGAGATGAGAGCTCGTGTGTCAAATCTGCCCTTCAGCTATTGCTGACCTTGTTCTATAGATCAACTTAGCGGACTTTTGGAAAAACAGAGGAAAGGGATGACAGTCACTATTTGCCTGCTATGAACAGAGAGATAATGTACATGATCTCTTTTAAACTCCTCCCCAAACCTCACATTGTAGATCATTATTAGCCCTAATTTTCAGATAAGAAAGCAGAAGCTCAGAGATTAAGCAATTTGTCCAAATCACAAAACTATTACATGAAGAGCTGAGGGTCTATCTCACTTTGACCTCTAACCTTGTGCTCTTTCTTCTGCGGTTGATGACTTTCTACAAAAGCAGTGGCTTTCTACTTTGACTGAACATTAGAATCACCTGGGTAGCTTCACAAACTCCCAAAATGTAGGTGGCCCCACTCTGGCAGTGGGGCCCAGGTATTTGTATATTTAAAACCACTCCAGGTGATTCCAGTGTGCAGGAAAGTTTAAGAATGAAGGAGAGGCCTCAAAATAGAATAAATAGAAGGCATCCCAGATAGTCTGATTTGGGAAGCATAGAAGGACCCCACATCTAATAGTGATCTCCCAAAGTGGACTTCCATGATGCCTAATATTCCTATCATCTTCATCATTTATTTGGGTAAAGGTATCTGTTCTCCAGAAGGCCACTGTTAAAATGCAAATAAGTCACTTAATAGGAGAAATGCATTAATATAAGATTGTCTAAGCCCGGATTACATGATTCTGTCTTGGTCAACATTTTTAATCACCACCTTGGAGAAAGACGCACAAGGTTTGCTCATTAAATCTGTAGCTGACACAGACCTAGAAAACCTAGCTCATTTGTTAGAATCTGAGATCAGACCTTCCCATCCTGTCTCCTCCTTCACCAACAAAAGTCTCTAGAGGCTGAAACACTGGATTCAAATGAAGAATTAATATAAAGTCTTGAGAATGCAGATTCAAAATATGAACAGCATAAAAACCTGATTTCAAAATACTTCATGTGGAAACAATTCTGGAGATTTTAATACACGTTAAGCTGTATATGGACCCAATAATATGACCCTGCTGATAAAAATGCTGATGAAATCTCAGGTTTCACAAACAGAGGTATCACATTCAGGTCAAGGGGTGTGACCATCCCTTGACCTGTAGACTATTTAAATAATATTAGGGGAATTATGTTTCCAAAGAGACTGAAAAACTGGATAGTGTCCAGATGAAGGGTGGCAATCAGAATGCGGAAGAACCTGGAAACTACATCAACTGAGGAAAAAGCACAGCTGAGATGTCATTTCGTCTGTGGGACTTTCCAGAATATCCCCATATACTTAACTAGAATAATTTCCTTCTTTTCAATGCATTGTTCTTGGTGCATTTTAATCTCATATAACATTATAGGATAGTTAGTGGTATGTTTATTTCCTGATAAACTGTTATGCTCCTGAGGCCAATGACTGTATTTTATTCCTCTTTATTTTCCAACACCTTTTTTATGGTAGATATCACTGAATCACTCTTGTGACATCCTTTGCTATTTGGCTTTCATTTTCTTGAAATTCCCTAATTCAAATTTGCTAAAAGAAATATATTACTTGGCATGAGCTAGGTAACAACCTCTCAGGGATGGGAATATCTGCTTAGGGTTGGCAGTTAGACTAGATCATATTTATTTCAACTGAAGTTTCCATGATTCATAGATTCCTCTAACATGGTTGGTTTAACAGCTGGCAAGCAGAGAGTACAGTTCTGAAGCAATGGGAGCAAAGGTGGTATAATTTCACTAGACCATATAGTGGAATGAAGGGAGGGGAAGTTAGAGACCTGTGTGATCCACAAAGAGTATAAGTCTTGATGAAGTGCTAATCTGAGATGGAAGCAGTGGGAAAATTAGTACATCAAAGAGGATGGCATGCAAAAAGAAAAAAAATCAATTTTTTTCTAATTTCTCAGGTTAAACCAGACATGACTATGAAATATTTTCTGCATCTATTTACAATCCCAATCTTGTTCCATTCTTTTCTCCAAGTTTGGTTTATAATTTCTCTTATAATGAAAAAAAATCAAGTAAATTATATGTGACTTCTGTGTCTGGCTCTGTTGGAATATCTAGGGCTATTTCATTTTTCTGTTGTATCACAAATCACCCCAAATCTTAGTGACATAAAAAAGCAATCATTTTATAATGCCCATAAACTCTGCGCATCAGGAATTCAGAAAAGACACAGTGGAAAAGGCTCTTCTCTACTCCTTGATGTCTCCTTGAGCCTCAGCTAGGATTGCTCAAACAGCTAGAGAGCAAGAAGAGCTGAGGCTGAAGGATTGACTTCCATGATGCTTCTTCTCTTGTATATATGGAATTTGGAAGGGATCTCTAAAGAACAGGCTCAGATTGGACTGTTCACAAGAGTCAATTCAGTATGGCAGTCTCCAAGTAGACTTTTAAGATGATGTTTCATGGCTTTAAGAGCAAGTGTTCCAGCAGCATAAAGCAGATGTTGAATGGCCATTTATGAATTCTGCTGTAATCCATTAGTTGAAGTAGTTCTAAGTCTGCCCAAACTTAAGGATAGGGGTCAAAGATCTCACCTCTCAAAAGGAGTAGGATCAAAAAGGATTTACAGCCATGTGTTACCACCACAGTAACACACTAATACACTTTCTGAGAACGATAATAAAAATCAGATTAATTTTTTTAAAGAAGAAGAGGACCCCATCAAAAAACTGCTGATGTAAATAATACTCGAAATGCTAAGATGCCAGTGATAAGGAAATCACAGAGAGATTTTATAACCACTTTTTACTTCAAGGCATTTGTTGATTTTTGAATGGGGAGCCAAGAATTCACTCAGAGGGCCAGAACATATAGCTTCCGTTAAAAGGCAGAGAAGTCAGTGGAAAATCTGGCAATCTCACAGGGCTATAGAGCCAAAAATTAGAGTTTGGAACTACCACGATAGCCAGAATTTGTTGATGGGTGGGGAAGGTGGTGGCAAGATTCTCATTAGATGAAAGAAGTAAGCCCAGCTCTCTGCCTGTTTTCCCTTAAGAAATTTGCTGATTCTACAGAAAAGGAGAATAAGAATCATATAATAAAGCAAATTTTTCTACTTTCTCTTGGTTCTAGGAAGACAAAAAAAAAGTGACACTTGAGTACTTGGGACACACTTTAGGGAGGGGCCCTACTAGATACATCAGATTATTGATTGAAAAACACTGAGGAGCATGGACAAATCAGATACAGAATTTTGGAAAACTGCAATCCATCTTTGAATTAGCTCAGTGCCCATTTGGCTTAAAGGAGCCTGCTACCATTCTATTTGCTTACCGAAGGATAACATCAACTCTCTGTAGGATAAGATAGCATTATTAAGTGCCTCTAATACTTATTATTAGCAATATCTGGCTATTAGTAAAAAGTATATCCAGGTATGTCAAGAAACAGAACCAAGAGAAAAAAATGACAACAGAAACAGACCTGCAGATGACACATTTCTTAGTGTTATTAGGGATAGACTTTAATGTAATTGGGCTTAATACATTCAAGAAAACAGGAATTAATATGGAGAATTTCACTAGATACCTGGCATTTATTTTGAAAACAAAATAGAAGTTATAGAATTAAGCCATAATAGCTGGAACTTGAAATTAAGACTCAATAGATGGGTTTACCAGCAGATCAGACATAGCAGAAAAGTTGGTTACTAAATTGGAATATAAATTGGTAGAAAATATCCAGGTCAAAGCACAGAGAGCTAAAATGATACAGAATAGGAAAGATCATAGAGACATATGGGACATAGTGAAGAGCTCAGAGAAAAATAAAATATAAAAAAAAATTTGAAAGGATAATAGTAAAAGTTTCCCAAGACTGACAAATATATCAGCCACAAGAATCCCTATGAACTTCAATAGAGTACACAGGCCAAAAACCCAACCAAGCAAACAAAGAAACAAAAATATAAACCAAACCAAAGCAAAAAAATCTCCTCACCTAAGCTCAGAATAATAACGTTTCTGAAAGAAAACAAATAAGAAAACAAAAAGCAGTCAGAGGTTTTTTAATGTATTGCCTTTAAAATAGAAACATTAAAATTTACAGTTGCCTTCTCGACAGGAATGATGGAAGTCAGAAGACAATGGAAAAACATCTTTAAAGATGTTTTTCTAAAACAAAACTAAAAGAAAAATGTTAACGCAATTTTATATTTGGTAAAACTATTTTTAAAAACTGAAGGTCAAATAATAATGTTTTTGAACAGAAAAAAACTGAGTGAACTCATCATTAGGAGACTGAAAGAAACACCAATGGACAGGTGGAAAATGATCCTAGAAAGAGCCATGAAAATACAAGAAGTAATGAAGAATTAAGTAAATGTTAAATAGTTAGATAAATATAAATGAGTATTGAACATACAAAACAATAAGTATGCCTTTGGGGGGCTTAAGATGCACAGAATTAAAATACATAATAACAATAACAGAAAAGCCCAAAGTGAGTAAATGGAGGTAAAGTATTCGAAAGTCCTTGTATTATCTGTGAATGGCTAAAAATATTCATTTTTATATAAATCAAGGCTGTATGTTACTGAAAGAATGTATAACTAACAAGATTCTACCTAACTAAAGTATAACTAGCCTGCTTCAACATATAGACTGCAAACATTGGGTTTACCCAAAAGAAGTAAAGAAAGAAGAGGAGAAAGAAAATAACAAGTGAGACAAACAGTCAATAAATAAAGATAGACCCAAGAATCATATGTGTTTTAAATACTACAACTTAAAAATCAAAATGGTCATACTAAACAGAATTAAATCCAACTATATACTGTTTAGACCTTAATTAAAAGGACACACCTACTTTAAATGGGAAACAGAAAAATCAGGTAAAATAATATACAAATCAGGTGAAATAATAGCCTGAAAGGATTCAGAGACCATTTGCTGTCCATGCTGACTCTTTCACTTTATGTATCATGCTGCTGAGGCTCAGAGTGACAGCAAGTCAGGTAGACTAAGGATTCTACAGGATTCTGACTCCCGGCTCCATCATTTTCATCTAGCACCATAAATGGAAATTGCCATACTTTCCATGTCTCATTGATTCCCAAACCAGAAGGCCATGTTACTCTGAGTAGAGCCCATTCATGCTGGACCGACGGTGTTTGGGGAAAACAGAACTCTAAGAATACGTTTCTGAAATGGTTTCCTTTGTGGAATCTGTGAGAGACTTTTGATTTGCACAGTATGATTGATTTGTAATCTCTGCTGCCCAGCTCAGAGGATGGATGCGTGGGCAGTGAGACATCCCTCTGCATGATACGTTTTTTTTTTTTCTTTCCCTCATTCCCTTTTCACTTTCTTTCCCATTCAAGATTTATGACTGGGGAAAAGATAAAAGAAAAAACAAATGCAAACTCTAAGCCAAGAGAGTGTTCCTGACTATATTTCAGCTCTTCTAACAAATTGCCTGATCAAGTTCACCTAGCTCAGTCAACAAATCAGATGAGAAATGTTAACCCATTGCCCACCAGTATCACATTGGTGGGGAAGATGACATTTATGTGTCTAACATGATCATGTATTAAAATTAGATATGAATTATAATGCAAAAATAAAAAGTTAGAAATAATTGTGGCAGGTGAGGTATTTGTGTGATTATCTATTTGAAACAATCAGATCAAAGCTACCTTTATCTCCAAAGACAAAAATGATAGTGGCACAACATAGAGCCCTGACTTGGGGTCTGCTTTTGACTCGTCTGTCTCCTGCTTTCCCTGACAGACCTGAGAAGCAGCCTCAGGTTTTTCCCGGTGTCTGGGTTAATTAGAAGTAGAGCAGGAAGTATATATAGCCTGAGGCGTTAGAATCAGATTATATGGTCAATCAAGCTCATTAGCTGTCATAGCAGGGATAACACAAGAAGTCTTTAAAGCCTCTGAGTTATAATGTTTCCTCCTCCAAGACTATAGACTTAAGGACCTGCAATTATACCCCTTTCCATAGTCTTCCCCACTAATATAATAGCTAACATTTCTTAAACACTATGAGCTCGGTATCTTAAATGCTTCTTTCATTTAATCCTCATAACAACCCTATGAGGTAAGTACTGCTGTTACTACCACTTTACAGATGAGGACACTCATGTTCAAAAGGATTAAGTAGTACCAAAGCCAGTCACCTAATCAGTGGCCAAGACGGAGTTTGAATCCAGTGGCCTACAGTCCTTAGCACCCATCTGTCTCTAGGACAAAAACTCTGACTTGGATCTCATCTGACTGTCTGGGTCCCTGATAGCCTGCTAACTCCTTCTTAGACCCTCGGCCTGAGAGTGGAATCTTTCTACCTGCTCTACAATCTCAAGATCCAGGGAAGAATTCTGTCTTCCCTGGCAGTTACAACTTCCTGAAAGTTTCAACTCTGGCCTCCCTCAAACAGTTCCCTCGCTGCTTCTAAGCTTACAATATCCTTTGGACACTGTGTTTCAAGCTGTACAACTGCTTTTATGAGTACCAGCTGCCAAATCTCAACCAGCCTCTCCTGGTCAGTCCCAGCGCTTTCGCTGTTGCCAACAGAAACTTTGGCTCTCCCGTTCCCAGCATGCCTGGCTCCTGAGTGTGCGCCCGCCATCGCAGTCTGCGGACACATGCAGACTGTTTAACTGGAGCATATAATCATTTCATAGTAAACTCCTAATAAGGCATTCCCAAGAGTATCAGCCTCTGTGACAGCTTGTCAGACCCATATTTCAGGCTGCCTTAGGCTGCCAGGTAGAATTATGAACTGTTGCTGTTTTCTCTGTTTTTCAGTTAGTTATCTTTTGCCATTCTAAATCATTTAAATGATTTGCAGATTTTATTTCAGCTTTTTTTTCTTGATGACATATTCCTCCCCTCCTTTCATTATTATTTTTAAATAAAATTCCTCAGACTTAGCAGGAAAGGCCACTTGAAAGTAAAGTCTCACAAAACAAAATAAATGAGAAGCATAGATTTCCCTCTGTGACCTTTTTGTCATTCTCTATGCATTAAGCAACTGTGCATTAAGCTGAATAACTTTGGGCTAATGTTCAAAAGGGACAATGGAAGCCTTGGAAGTGACACTGTGAATATTGAAGTCCAAAGGGTAAAGAGAATGTGATATCCTTCTTATGGCTGATGAGGGAGTGGCCTCATAAAAGGGAAATGAGGGTGTTAGTCTAGATGATCACCGGGGTTCCTTAAAGTTGTAAAATTCTAAGTGGTCAAGGGGGACAGCCCTAATATGATGGGTTAAAGTGTGAAGGTAATCACTAACACCATACTTGGCCCTAATAATTTGTCTACTTCTTATTGATCTGAATGGATATATTGCTGTTAATATCCCAGAAATAATTTGCAGAGGGTCCCTTGAAACTATGTTATAGATTTCAGTGCCATGTAAAGGTTCTTGGTTATTTTCTGGCCTGTTACTGAGTCTAAAAAAACTCATATCTCTTGAGACTCTTGGTTGGAAACCTTAGAAACCAACGCTGGCTACTTAGCAAAAGAGGATTTATTGGAAGGAAGAGCAAGTCACAGAATCAATGGGAGGCTGGAGGACCTAGCATAGAAAATACACCATCATGAAATGACTCTGGCGGCTGGAGAGGAAACTATGTCTTATCGAAGGAAATGTCTGGTCCCCAAGCCACACCTACTGCTGTGATGCACACAACCTCTGAACATTCCCTCTGACTGAGTCACCAAAGAACCAAAGTTCTGAGAATAAGAATCACAATGGCACCTTGGTCACTGTTTCCCAGGTGTCCCGGGGGGCTGAAAAAGAATATGATCTCCTAGACTTCTCTAGTGGGAGGTAATAAGAACTGCCTTACCATTAAACCGACATTCAAAGAGGACTTCCACCCAAAAGGAAGTTGGGGAGGAGTATGATCGAATGAGAGACAGCCAAACAAAACTCAAATGTCTGCGACAATAGTATATTACAATAGGGTGTACACCTACGTATGTTACTATGTGGTATGCCTATTGTATTCAAAATATCATTAGTTTTAGGGTCAGATAGACTTTATTAAAAACGTAACCCTGCCACTTTCCAGCTGTGTGACCAGGCAGATGTGTTTTTAGCTCTGGGATTCTCAGACAATTCTTTCTCCTTTTGTCCTGATAGGCTTAAGGACACGATTCGTACAAAAGCTAGCACACAGTAGGTTTTTATTAGTTTACTTTTCTTGGAGGAAGACACGTTCCTCATTTTGTATCTTAAATAGTGGCTAGCCAAGCAAAACTTTTCTAAAAGACTTTGACAAGGAGTCTTTGAAATGAGGAAATGGAATAAAATGTAGTAATTAGTAGCATACAGACAGCTTGAGCCCTGTTCCACAAACAGAAAACCTGTACCGAGATCTGGGAGGGACACCTTTTCTCAGCGTTTATACCAAACGGCAAAGTATCCTTTACCTTGATAATTGGATGTCTCTCCCTTTGATTGAGAAATTAGATCTCTTCCCCCTCGCGCCGCCACCCATATATTTTACTTGACAATTTAGAATGCTGGGGTGTCTCTGAATTTTGCTGGTGCATTTGCTTAGAATTAATACTATTATCATAAAGGGCCAAGTTTTTAAATTTATTTTCATGCTAAGTTAGCAGGAAAGATCAAAGTCCTTTCATCTTATGACTGAACTGCTCAAGCATCTAAAAATGCCTTCAGGACTTCAGATAGAAGCCACCACAGTACGTGATACATTCTTTTTATAGACTTACAGGTCTATGAGCCTTTTTTTTTTTTTTTTTTTTTTTTTTTTTGGCAACCTAATACAGCTAGCTACTGCATTGTGTGGCAAATGAAACAAAGAGGTCTGCTTTCATTAGCCACACTTCCTTAACTAAAAATGCTCAGTCTGCCGTGTGTAGTTTTTTTGTTTGTTTGTTTGTTTGTTTTCTAGCAGAAAGATGATTCTGACCTGAGCTTTTTTAAAACAAAATTTTAGGGTCTTTAAGAAAATTATCCAGTATTAACTTCAGTTAACTAAGAAAGAAATTGATATTTTTAACCAGATTTTAGAGCATATATTAAAGCTTCTGGGGTATATCGGTGAGCCCAGCCAATTTCATTAAATTATCTCAGGCCTGTCATCCTCCAAATCTAACTATGTAAGACATCCAAATATTAAGGAAAATCCCTGTCTTTTGGTAAGTGGTGTCTGGAATGTTCAAATAGAAAAAGTAACTATAACTTCATGGTTATATTCTCTACAAGTATATATACAAATGTTTGCTTGTGAGCATGCTGTTTACCATAAAAACTGAAAGCAGTCTAAATGTCCAGCAGTAGAGGGTTGAGTAGATAAAATGTGGTCTATCTCTATAAAAGAAAACCTCATTATTGGTAATATCCTGAGGAAAAATGGCATGCAAATTTCATTTCACTGTAGGTAAAATACAATTGAAAACAATACGTTCAATATGATCTCAACTTTGTAAATACACAGAGACACAAACAGAAAAAAGACTAGGATGACATTCCAACCACACAGTTATTTTTTCCCTAAGTGGTACACTTGTAGTTGGTTTTTATTTTTTTCCTTTTGTGTATCTGTATTTTCTAGAATTACAGCAAAAAGAATTAAAAACAGTAAATTATTTAATATAGCAACAAGATATGATTGATGTTATTTTGTTTTCAGACTTTCGACTCTCAAACTTACATCAGATATTAGCAGTGTTACTCACTTCTAGATAAAGTATCGAAGTTGTGGGACCAAAGGGATGAATATGAGACTTACAAACCTTGGATGTGTTATTTCCTACTACTTAAAATTCTTTAACTCCATCCCTAATATGAATGTTTGGCTAGATGTTGCTGACACACTTGCAGATATTTTTCTTTCTGAGTTAAGCTTCAACTACATCCTTCATCATCCTGCCTAATTATTGTTCATATATTTGAGTATAGCCACTGCAGTTAGTAGTTAGTAACCCGAAACATCAACTTATTGAAGAAAAAAATCCTGATGTATAATAATAAATTGTGTTGTTTCCTCCCCCACCCCCCAAAGTCTAAAATATTTATTCTAGTACTGAGAAAAAGTTTGAGTCTGTTTCTTCCAGGCCCCCTGCACTGGTGATTTGTTCCTGGCACAAGCACAGCCTTAAATCTTCACCCTCAAATTAGAATTCTTCTTCTGAAGTCTCACATGCTGGTGAAGTGAATGGCTCTGGCGTCGGAATGCCTGGGTTTAAATTTTAGTTTCACCACCAACTAACAAGCTGTGTGGCTTTGGGCAAGTTAGTTAACCTCTTTATGTTTCAGTTTCCTCCTCTATAATAGGGGAAAAATATTGGCACTTACCCCATGAGGTTACAGTGAAGACTGCTTGAATTAATACATGTAGAATTTGAAACAGTGGCACACAGTAAGTGCTCTATAAATAAAAGGCATGCTGGCCATTTTCTCTTTGCCCTCCTCATCCCTTCATAAATCCATCCTCATACTTCTCTGCCTTGCTCGGGGCCCACAGAAACTGACCTCTCTAGACTGCATTCCCCAACTTCCTCACCTCTGGCTTCTAGTTGGGTTTGCCAGTAGATTGTAGGGCAGGAAGAAACAGATGTTCCAGAATTTATTCCTCCCTGTCTTTGCTGCTCCTTTTAGGGATCGGGTAGTGGCTGCATTATTCTGTGGCTACAGTTGGAATGGCAACAGTTCCTGATAGGCAGCCCCTCTCTAGAGCACCCATTTTCATAAGATTTCTCTAACACCATTCCTTTCTCTTGCTTTTCCAGGCCTTGGGACCGTAACAGCTCCCAATTGTTGCTAATTCCTGGGTGCTTCACCATGCTTTATTGGTTCCCTGAAGCCTGCCCATGTCTCTCTAAATTGTCTCTTCATTAAATGTTCTCTAGTTAATACCTTTTGAGAGAGCCAAGTGCTTCCTGTTGGGACCCTGACTGATGCAACTGAACATTATTAATATATGTGTCCTTTTGCTCATAGCAGTATTGCAGTCAGAAGAAATTGTTGAGCATAAAAGTGATCCTTTTATTGAGCATGCAAGGTACCAGACAACTTTCAGATTCTTCTGAATTATGAATGCTTCAGGTTTGCTAAACCATGTAAGAATCACACTGGTGAAATCTGAAGGACGGAATTTTTAGTTACTGTTTTATTTGTGCATCAGGAAATCTGCTGCTTAGAAATCACACTAAGCTTTGGATTCTTTTAAGATTCTTGTCTACTTATACACTGTCTTTGTTCAAAGTGTTCAAGAAAAATGCCTGGTTGTGATTTCTACTAAATTTATACCAGGCGATAGTTTTGAGTCAATTAACTATTCATTTACTTATTCATCAAATATAAATTGAGGGCCTGCTCTGTGCCAGGGGAACACACTGCTGGGGAAAATATTGAAAGCAGAGAACAGAGGCAAGGCACAGTCCTTGTGGAACTTAACTTTCTAATTAGGGGGAAAAATTTAATTCTCTGAATGAATGTAAACATACATACACACACACACAAACACACACGTGGTAAAATTATAGGTGTGACAGTGCCATGAAGGGAGGCACATGATACCAAAAGAGTCTTTAATAGAGACATATGATCTATCAGGAGATAAGGGAAGGCACTCTCAATACGGTGACATGAGATAAAACCTAAAGAATAAGAACGAGTTGATAAGGGAGAGAATTTCAGAAAGGGGAAAGAGCATGTGCCAAGGCCCTGTGGTGAGTGTGGGCTGTGGTGAGAACTGAAGGGATCAGTGTGGCCAGAGGGCAGGAAAGGGAATACATGATGAGGCTGAGAGGAAGCTGAAGGCTAACAGGATGGGGACTTAAAGACCATGTTCAGCAGTTTGTCTTATTTCTAAGAGCAATGGGAGACCATTGGAGGATTTTTAAGCAAGAAATGATGGGACTGGGTTTTGAGTTTTTCAAAAATCATTTTGTCTCTACAGTTGTTGTTTTAAACTCTAGGATTCCAGACCATAAAAACGAGTTGAAATAAGAATAGAGAATGTTCACTAGTTTCTTTGCAGGTGATTAGATAGGAGCTAAAATAATTCATCCTAACCAAAAGGATTCTTCTCAAGGCCTCAGTAGTGACAGGTAATTTCAAGATGTGATCGTTATACGTGTCTGTTTCTAATCAATCCCTGATTCTACATTTTAGCAAGTCAACACTGCTCCATATTTTTGTAACTTTCTGGTAATTTTCATGTCACAGCTGTCACTGGGCTCCCTGCTGGACCCAAGTACACATAACTAATTAATCAATCAATCAAGGAGGAGAGAAAGTCATGTCTGATGCTACAATGAGGATCTTTGCTTGCTAAACTCAATGACTAGTTTAGGGTAGGATTAAAAACAAGGAGGCCTTCTTAGGAAGCAGAACTTTCAGATTTAAAGATAATTCCTAAGACTAATGGTCTTGTAATTTAGAGTGTGTGCACTGTGGTTACCTTGCTGGTTATTCCATACTATCAAGGGAAGCAAATCTGTGGCTGGAACTCCCATTGCTACCCCATCATCAATATGGAGGGAGGCGGGAGGCAGGGAAAGGGAACAACAGGGAGAGGGAAGAATTCCTGGGTTAGGAGTCAGGAGTCTGGATCTAGCTCACCCACTAATCCACTACCTACATAAACTTGGGCAAGTCATTTTAGCTCACAGGGCCTCATTTCTTCATCTGTGAAAAATTAGTCCTATTGAAAGTAAAGAGAGGAATCCATCAAGGGAAGCAGTCACAACTTCAAGTATGGATGGACATAGGATGCCTGCAGACTTGAGTCCTTGGCACTCTGGATGCAGAAAGCTGACTCTGTTTACCCACAGCTGACCATGTTAATTAAAGTTTGCTGCTTTACTTTTTCAATAACCAGGAGGAACAGCAAAGAAGGTGTATCTTACGTGTTTCACTCATCAGATTAGGTCTGATTCTTCTGCTCTGATAGATAAAGCCTAAAGCTCAGTGGTGCTTCCCATTAGAGGAGTATCATGTAAAATATTTGCACACATGAGGCAGTGTACCTGCAGAACCAGCCTAATCTGGTTCAATTTTGTGTAATAAAATGGTGACTTGTTTTGCAGTTGCCATGGAACCCACGTTGCAAGTTATGTAACCTGAGCATACCCAGATGAGTGAAGTGCACAGCCATGGGCGGAACCTAGGTACTTGGACCAAGGAACAGGGTTTGAGTTAAGACGTGAACACCACATGCTGGCGTGATCCATGATCCAATCAGATTGAGCCCTGGCATTACCCTCTGGTAAGATCCAGTCAGATCACACCTCCCAGCATCACTTCATTGCAGGATCCAATCAGACCATGTCTCATTACCCTCTACCTAAAAAACCTGCCCCACTACCCAGCCAGCTCAGGGGGACAGATTTGGGTGTTGCCTCCTGTCTCCTTGCCAGTCAATCCACAACAAGCCTTTCTACAAAAACCTGATGTTTTGGTGTTGGACTTTCTGTTGCATGTGGGTAAAGAGACTGAGTTTGGTTCAGAAACAGCAGCCATCTTCCATTTTAAGTCATACATCCTGGAATACCTGACCTCTAAGATTGTCACAATAAATAAAGAGTAGATGGGGGAAGCACATCAGCTTTCAATTGCCATTGCCCAAAAGTGACACACATCACTTCTACTCATTATACATTGGGTAGAACTAGCCATATGGCCTAGTCTTTGGTCCATGGGAAGCTGGGAATAGTAGAATAAATGAAATTTAGGTGAGCGTGGTCACATGACAACTCCAATCAATTTGTAGAAAAATACCTGGATACCTGGTGGAAAAGGTACTGAGTCTGATCCAAATTCAGCAAGGAAAAAATGCCATGCATATGCTAGGGCATGGTGGTATACTGTCTGGCAACACATTTCTTCTTCAGCCAGAATATACTTTTTATCTTTTTGATGTCTCTGAAAATGAAATTAGTCAAGAAGAGGTTGTGTGATTGGTATAAACTAATGGGAAAGGACATTGGAAAGTCTTTGGAATATTTTAACCTGTCTACGGAAAACTAGTAAATGAGTAACTACTTGAGAGTTAGATGGAGTTCTTAACCCAGTATCCGCAGGCACTGAGAAGTCATCTATGGGGCTTCTGGTGGATCTAACTAGCAATATAGATTGTCTGCAGACGTGTGTATGCTTGTAAAAATGTAAAGTTTCTGGCTACTGTGGTCACATATAGAGCTAGGAGTGCACATAACCCAAAGGAAATAACAGAGATAAGAGCAAACATTTTGCTCCCTGGAATCAGCATCCTCAGGTCTGCTCACCTTGGCTTAGGGAAGGAGGATTTACTTCAGCAACTGGATGCTGCCCACCTCCCGATGCTGCCCACCTTCCCCAGCCCTGCCTACCTAACTCCCTGGACTTGATTCATTGCTCATCCAGATCTGTGGCACCAATTACATTTCACATAACAGCTGGTCTGCCAATCCCAGACACTCCAAAAACAGTCTGTCCTATTGTTGCCTCCATCTGACAAGACCCCGGAGAGGGGAGAAGAAATCTTCTAACTCTGATCTTGAGGGTATGTCCAGGGGTGTCAGTTTTCTCCACTGTAAAACTCATACATTGCACGGCGTGCTTTGTTTCCCAGATTTTTAGGATCCATTTCACTAGTGGTAAGTATTTTAATTTAAATCACAGGACATGCAACCTGTGATTTCATAAAAACACAAATAAAATTAAAAATGGAGGAAGAAAAGAGATCAGAGGAAAAGTGCCTGAGTAAAGATTAATTTCTACCACATATGTTTGTTAAAAATATGTGAGTATGTCTCGTACTAAGCACTTTCCACATCTGAGTGCACCTTTGCTATGAAGGAGGAACAGTTACAAATGGAGAGACGGGGAAGGCAGAAGTTCAGTCATGAAGCCGGGATTTGAATCCAGATGTGTCTGACATCAGAGCTCATACTGCCTCCAAACCACACAGCTACACTTCCCCACAAAGCACTGAGAGAAGATGACAGAAAAAAATCACAGAGAAAGTGAGTCAAAGTTGAAATGGGTAGGGGGGGACAGGGGAACAGAGGGGCAGGACAGTGGTGGGGATAGGGATTGGAAAAGACAAAAAGTGAAACCTTCCTTGTGGCCCCAGTGGGTCGAATAGATTGAAAAAGCCTCTCAGCAAGGAGGTGTTTGAATGACACATTTCTCCTCAAATCTGAAGGGCAACAGGATGGTGGATTTGTGAGTCTCTGAGAACCTGCACTGTGAGATGGAAAATGATCAGATGAGTTTAGCGCTTTGGAAAACAGACCAGAAGCTCCTGCCGGCAGAGCCAGCAGCACAGGGAGGCCAGGCAGGCACTGCAACCCGTAGTCATAAAAAAGATTTTCTGGAAAGCAAAACGCTGAAGACAGACAAGGGTGGAGAAGGAAAGGCCCTACTACTAAGCATTCTAGTTCCTTCTTTTATAATAAATGTTCATGAGTGCATTTTTGACCTAAAAATTTCAGTCCTTGTCTCCACATATTCCCACTGGGGGTTGAAGACCCAGACTCCGGTGCCCGATGCTGTACCAGAAGAGTCTCCTTCTGAATGCAGAGGTTTCAACCTCCTTTCAGAAGAATTAGCCATGCTTTTAATTGCTTCAGACAATTTCGGGTGGTGATAGAAAAATATAGACAGTTTATCAGAATGGAAAGGTCCTTCTTGAAATCACAAAAAAAAATTTTTTTCTCATGACAAGTTTCTTAACTCAAGAGAAAAGAAAAAGCTGAATGAAGTGACTTTAAAAGAAAAAGGTAAAGCAGTTTTTCTGAAACAGGGGGGTTGAGACACTCCAGTGTTTCCAGTCAAAGAAAAACGTGATATATGCCAGACTTGTGTGATGCTAAGCCTAAGTGACTGCAAATTAATTGAAAAATATCCTGGATAACTTGAGTTGCAGTGAGCACATCAGGTCGCTTCGAAACAAAGGCAGAGAGAGTGCTTTTGTTTGGTTGCAGGTGCAGATGACCTTGCAAGAAGCACACTATAAATTGCTGTAATTGTGGGATGATAAGCCAGGCTGATAGATTTCTGTCACTCTCCCTCAGTAAAAAATGGGCTCATCTTCCTGAAGTCTACAGAGGCATATACATCAAGAAGCACATCATTGCTTCTGAGTTTCTGAGGCAAGACAGGTTTCTCTGTCCATTTACAAACATCCAGAAGGAGTATCCACATTTTGCCTATCCACAGGAATTCACCTTTATTGCAGCATCATTTTCGTATCTTTTTCTTGAAGTTTTATTCCATTTCTCTTTGTTTCTAAACGTGAATGTGGCTTTGGACAATAACATCCTGGTGTGATTAGGAAACAGGGCCAGTAGGGGAAAACCCCCCAACAATGGGCTTATTTGCCCTTTGTTTTTTAGACCAAGTAAACACAACCAAAAGGGACATAAAAAAGGGAAGGAGGATGCTTATTGATCACTTTGTAGAAGCAAACCAGAAAGACTTAAGGAGTCCTGCTGTAAAGTCTCTGCTGCTGCAACATAAAGTAGCGTGTTGTGGCTCAGGCAACCCTAGACTCGGCTGTCAATAGAAAGACCATGTTAGAATTTATAGCACATATTCTGTACTTTATTTAGGAAACATTTCTGGTTTTTTTTTTTCTTTTCCATTCAGAAAATAGCATGCTGCAGCATAGAAACCCTTCTGCTGTTTCCTTGAGCCAGTGAGAAAAAAATTCAACAACATGGAAGTTCTTTTGTCTGAAAACCAAGGGTTATGATTTAGGGGTATACACTGACGCAGAATCCTTAGGAAATGTGCACGAGGCGTAGTATAGGAGTTAAGAGGCTGGATTTTGGAATCAGATAAACCCGGCAGTGAACCCCAGCTTGGCTGTGTAACCTCGGGTCTGTTATATGATTTCTCTAAGCCTCAGTATCCCTGGGTGTCAAATAGAAGCACTGTTACCTCGCTGACAGGGTTAAAATGAGGATTAGAGATGATACAGGAAAAGTGGCACAGTGCCTAGTGCATAGTAGCTCTAAAAAAAGGTGGTTTTCACTCTACAAAGGAGCACTTTAGTGTACAGATGTGCTTCTAGCATGTCACATGAGAAAACAGCATAAAAAATAGAAAAAGTACTCACTCAAATAAACATAATATATATAGACTTTGGAGTCAGACATCTCCACAGAAGCTCCACACTAGCTATGTGGCCACTGGAAAGTAACTTAATTCCCTCAGGTCCCCTTTTTCGTATCTATATGTTCGAAGTAATACCTTCTTCATAGAGATATTGTGAGGAGCCAATGGTGTCTCTAAAAATAAACAAACAAGTAAATAAATAAACATAATGTCTGGCACATAGTAAGCACTCAGTATATACTTTCTCTTATCTTCCTTTCCCACTGAAAAATAATAACGAGACTATGAAGAGTGTATTATTCCTGACTTCCAACATTAACTCTATAAATTACATCCACTATGTTTTCTACAGTTTTAAGCAACAATTTACTTTGCACATTGTATTAGTCAGCGTTCTCCAGAGAAACAGAACTAATAAAATGCGTGTGTCTGGAGAGAGATATTTATTTTGAGGAATTGGCTCATGTGATTATAGAGGCTGGCAAGTCCAAAATCTGCAGTGGTCTGGCAGATTGGAGTCCCAGGATGAGTCGATGCTACAGTTTAAGTTCAAAGGCTGTCACATGAGAGGCCCAGGGAAGAGCTGATATTGCAGTTGAAGTCCAAAGGCAGCCTGCCAGAAAATTCTCTCTTGCTCAGGGAGGTCAGTCTTTTGTTCTATTCGGGCCTTCAACTGATTGGATGAGGTCCATTCATACTATGGAGGGTAATCTACTTCACTCAAAATCTACAGTTTAAATATCAACCTCATCCAAAACACAAAAACAAAGAAAAACCTCAGAGCAACATCTAGAATAATGTTTGACCAAATATCTGTGTGCTAAGACCCAGTCAAGTGGATGCATAAAATTAACCACCACACGTATCTTTAATCATTTCAAAGAGACTCCTCTTTGAAAACAAAGAAGGGCAACCAGCTGATTAAACCAGGTTTGAGAAATTAGAAATGAAACTGTTGATGGAGAAATTCCTTTCTTCTATTAGCCTTGGATCCTTGGGGTTAGGGCTGGGACACAGGATGGATGGTAGTGTATCCTGATTTTTGTAATGCAAGATTTCAGCATTTTGTTCTACCCCACAAAAGTTTCTATCCCCTTTGGACTAAAAGATGAATGTCTCTATCACTAAAGTAGAGTGTTCATCACTGACTTTGCTAACATAGTTCATGTTTGTTACTGCCCTTCCAACATGATTTCTATAACAAATAGTAAGAGAGATCTAATGTTATCTGATTCTAGCTTAAAGATAAAGGGGAAGTCTAATCTTCATGTGACACGGCATATTCTTCTAAATATGGGAAGCAGTATGCATGGCATTTTTTGGTGTTTTTTTTCTGTAACTGTATACTGCATTTCACATGCACCAATTGCTTTGGGACTGGTGGTAAAATAGCTATGTAAGTTGTTTCTAAAGGCTGTATTCTGAAACACCTTTCTAAATGCTCCGCTTAATTTTTTTCCCACACTGTAATTCATTGGTGGCCTTTTCTACAATGAATTGTTGGAATTAACCAATAAATCAGCAGGAAAAGACATGCCAATTTCCTTCCCAGTTGATAAATTACAGTGTGGGCTTGGCATAGTACGTTTTATTTTGTGAGTGTGTCCGTGTGTGTGTGTGTATGTGTGTGTATTCTCCCCTTCCCCCAATTTTCTTTTCAAGAAATTCTGGAATATTGGAGCTTCTATTTTGCTTGCCAATTTTAATAGGCAATACATAGTATTCTATTTCTATTATGTATTATAAAAATCTGTTAATCTATGGGTGATAGTTATTGACAATTAGAAAATAGTATTATTCCAGGTTTGCTCATATGCATTTGCTATAAAAATGATTTGCTTTTCATTCTTATACCCAATTTGTTTATGTTCATCAGAATTTCTCTACCTCTCAGGCCTCAGTTTTCTCAGTAACTAACATGTTATTACTGTATTTAAAGAGCAGTGTTTCCTATTAATCCACAGGTCAGTAACTGTAAATAATGCTGTAATCCTCTTTCTTTAACAAAATATTAATGTAGTAAAGAAAAATAACATTTCTTCAGGGTGGGAATGTTTAATAATCTATTCTCATGAAATATAAGAAATCAACCCTGTGCCCAAATATATTACTAATAAGGCCCTCAGACAAATCTACTTATAAAATGACAATGCTGGTCAGTAACAGCAATAAAAGTAGCTTAGTGTCCCTCTTGGGAAGCCATTCTACTATCTACATGTACAATGTGTTTTCTTTACATTCATCTCTTATTACTGTGTGGTGATATAAACAGAGAGGTCATTATGGATCACCCAGGCCAACCTGCCCTGAGAGCCCACCATCTACATGGTCTGGCTCACTTCTATGAGGTAGAACCTCTCACTTCTTAGATTCTTCAGGGCATAAGGTCAAGTTCTTAACTGATCAAGTAAGAACACAATATTTCAGATGGTTTTGGAGATGATTGATTGGAAAGTGACTTACCCAGTGTTGAGTGCGAAGTAGCCCATTGGTAGGTGTGCATTCTTTGTTCTGCAAAGAAGTGACAAAAGCCTTAGAGAGAATGTTGGGAAACATTGAAACTAATGGAGGAGAAAAAGGAAAAGTAGTTAACAAAACCCAAGATAATCAAGAAAAGACAGGGCCCAGGAGAGACAAGGCCATGGAAGTCAAAGGAAGTTAATGTTCATGAAAATTTTATGACACAGTCTCTGAGAGCAAACAGAGTCTAGGACAAGAGAAACTAAAATGTTCTTTTCTAACAGTTTTTTTAAAATAGTGTGCCCCTGTGCTCTGTCACCATTCAGGACCAGCATGTTAACACCAGGGCCAGACCTTTTAAATAATTCAGTCTCCTGACAAGGAGTAAAATATGGAATATGAGAGAGACCTGGCTTAATAGAAAAATCACATAAAAAAAAAAGATCTGGGAGTTGAATTGAATGCAAGCTCCAGGTGAGGCACCAGTGTAAGACAGAAAAAAAGAGAAAGATACAACATGAATTAATAGAGAAAGGACATCATTAGCAAGGGAGATTAAAGTGATGCACTAATAGATTAAATATGAAATGCTCTGGCCCACACTACAGGTGAAACTCTTTAGGAAGGACTTGTACAATTAGACTGTGACCAAATGAAAGCAGCCAAAATAATGAGAATGTCCAAAAAACATATTAATTGAGGAGAAGTTCCAGAAACAGAGAATGCTTCTTTAACCTGTAAGTTCCAGAAACAGAGAATGCTTCTTTAACCTGTAAATTCCAGAAACAGAGAATGCTTCTTTAACCTGTATATCAACAAAAGTCTTAGCAGGAAACAGAATCCAGCTCAGATAGTTCAAGGGACTTTAATGAAGTGGCAGCTTACAAAGGTGTAGACAAGGTTAAGGGATTCATGGAGGAAGGACTATTGGACAGGAACCATAGTCACAAAAGGACATAAATACAACCAAAAATGTAGATACCAGTAAACAGCAAGAAGGAAATTCCCTACCTCTTTTTCCTTCTGATCTCCAAGTTCCTCTTGGTCCTTCCCTTTGACCAAACCGAAATGGGAATCAGGTGGCAAGAGAGCCTGTGTTTCTCTCTATAAGGTTTAGTTTCCTGGGACCTATACTAGGGCATACAAGGCAGAGAATGGATCACAGACAGTGTTCAGGAAGGAGAACCAATAGAGAAAACTCAGTACAACTTGAAAAATAACAGACCTCAAATATTTGTAGAGCTGAACTATAGAACAACAGTTATTCATCAACAGTTATCATAGGGGAGCAGTATATTGACTCAGTGTACTGAAGAGCATGCTAATGATACAACCTACCTAACAAGGAAAGGGCCTGCCACCTAAATTAATGAGTTCCCTATTTTTATGGAGTTGATCTGTAGTTGGATGATTATTTGCTTGGGGAATTGTAGATGTAATTTCTGCTTAGGGTTCTTCAAATTCAGACACTATTATTCATGAGCCTTTACTTTTTCCATCTTTCTACCAAGATCAACCTAGTGTTTCCTTAAATATTATAATTCCTGTCACCCTTTTTTTCCCTAATAATATAGCCATCTAAGCTTCTTGGATTGCTAAAAATGTGGGAATTGATATCTCATGTTGAACATTGGCTTAAACATTACAGATAATAGCAAATTCTGTTGCCCAAAGGTGAATTATTCTCCTTCTGGATTACCTATGACATTTGGCTGCCTTCCTCCATTGCTTTGCATATTTAATAGGCTGTTTTTTAAAATCACTGTCACCTTCCCAAGAAAGCTACACTAATTGTTCCCCTTATTTTATGTCTGTCAGATAAGCAAACTTGCCTCTTGTTTCTGTCTCCAGAAAATGTTTTCAGCCAATGCAATGTTAGAAGGAAACAGTCAACATATCCATGTGGTTTTATAGCAGAGGTACAGGAATTAGGAGAGAGACATGGGCTCCCATCCTGGATCTGCCACTAATTAGCTTTCTTAAATTATTCAAGTCACTTTAATTCTCCAGAACTCAAATGTATCATCTGTATAGTTAGGGGGTTGAATTTGCTTATCCTGGAGGAAAAAGGTTAAAGTCTACGGTTCTAGCTCTGTTTTAGAATCTCATACCTTATGAGAAAGAATTTGGGTTTCCAATTCCCCAATCTCCTCACATTTGATCCCCTCTTGATTCAGGGCTTGCTAAAACAAGCCCATAAAACATCACTTAGTTTACTGTTCTTGTATTATCCTTGCTAATCTATCCCTTCAATTCACAGGGTAGATAATGGAAATTCTCTTTGTATCTCTGTAAACTAATCTATTAATGAAAACTATTATTGAGAATTTATTTTAATTTGCAGCCATTTGCCTTCTTAAGACAAAGGAATCTATCGAGACAACATATTGCTCACAGTACAGGACCAAAAATGTTTTCCCTACCCTACCATCCACCCAAGAAGGGCTTGAGTAACCTATAAAATAAAACCTAGTTTTTGGGTCAGTACCACGACTGTCTCTTCTACCCTAAAAGCATCACCAAACACCTGTTCAGATTTCCACAAAACATAGTAACCTCTTTTGTTGAACTGAAGGTCACCTGTTCCAGAAGCCATTGTTTGTCTTTGACATCTAGTGGAAGAATGAGGATGAAGCAGTAAAGAGAGGCTCAAATAAGCTGTGGAGGGGGTGTTTTTCAATGGAGATTAGGACACATCAAACTGTGGTCACTATGTATTGAGACCAGAGTTAGTTCAAGAAGTTTGAGCTAAGGAGCACATCTCTTTTCTTGATCTTCCCTCCAATACTGGCGGCTCCATCCCAGCATGGAAATCTTCCTGGGATGTTAATTTATTCCTCTTTTTGATCCAGCTCTATTAAACAGTCCTTGATGGCTATCAGTGAGTTAATCTAGTAAATCATACCTGTGAGCTTAATTAATGTTTATAAAATTCCTCAGGATCTTGGAACAAAAGGAGCTAAATGCTCAAATTAGAAAGTGTAACTATTATTATTGTGTGTGTGTGTTTTTTCCATTGAACCTAGCCCTCAGTTATATGGCATTGACGGTCCTGAGACTCTGAGATTCATTAATTTCAGCTGACTCTTAGGAGGACTTTGCGAGACTTTGCAAATGATCCTGGGAACACCTCATTTCAATTTCTGTAGAGTACATTATCTTTACTCATTAAAAAATTATCACAGTGATGGATTCTGCTTAATTTAAATTGACTTCTTTGTGGGGGGAAAAAGGCAATTAAAGTTAAGAAAATTTAAAAGGATTCCTAGGTGGGGGAAAGTATTTCAGTGGGACAATAAAATGGCAACTTGACACTCACACAACGTGATTCTTGTTTTCTCTGATTAGAGAAAACACATTCTCTCTGAGCTACTCTCTGAAGGCTTTTAGGCCAAATTAGTGAACTTGTGCTATATGGAAACGGTTTTGTACCAACCCTTTAAAAATAACCAAAGCAGATACTCACCTCTCAAAGTAGGAAATTAACGATAGTGTCTCAAACTGATAAGCAAAAATAAGGTTTATTCTTTAGTGAGATGGAAATATCTTTAACATAAGAAATGGGGTGACCAACAAATAATACACATTTGTCTGAGACTACCTTGGTTTTACCACTAACAGTCCCCCCATCTCAGGAAACCTCTCAGTTTTGGGGAAACAGGAACTGCTGGTCAACTTTGAAATAGATACGAAGTTTAAAAGTGGTTTTTCAAATATTTTTGCAAGATAGAAATCTTAGCATGGCATATTTGATGTAGGCTAGGTTTGACAGATAAAATGCAGGATACCTAGTTAAATTTGAATTTCAGATAAAGAATCATTATTTAATATAAGTACATTGCAAACATTGTCCCAACTATTGCATGGAACATGTTTATATTTAAAGGTATTTATTGTTTACCTGCAATTCAAATTTAACTGAGCATCTTGTATCTTTATTTGCTAAATTTGGCTACCCTAATTTAGGTACCTCAAAAGAACCAAGAGGTGGGGAAAAGGACTAGAGCTTTTCTTTCTAAGCTTTTCAGTACTCTTTGAGTTTTAAATTATCTAAATATATGGTTTTGACTTAAAATTTACAATTTAAATATAATACAATTTTAGCAGAGAAGAAGGAAGGTAGCTGTACATGGCAGGGAAAGTAACATTGAAGCAGGAAGAACAAGTGGTGAATGGGGGACAGAAGAAAAAGATGGTAGGTTGAACATTATTTTGTCAAGCTGCTTCAGATAAAGGAAAGAGCATCACCTTCTAGAGGGTCTGTTTTTTTTTTTGCCTTCTTCCTTTTCTTCTTCTTTCTTCCTTGTTCTTCTTAGGTTTCATTAACTTCATTTCTAGTCATTGATTATTTTCACCTGAGTTCTTCCTGGCTACTCAGGGTTTTTCTTTTCGTTCTTTTTTTTTTTTTTTTTTAATTCCACTTAAGCCAGATTCTAATTTGACAGTTTCAAATATTTTTCAGAAGGTAGAAATTTGGCATTGCTTATTTGATTTGACTAGGTGCCAGGTGAAATACAGGATGTCCAGTTAAATTTGAATTTCAGATAAAGAATGATTATTTAGCATAAATATGTTGCAAACATTGTCCCGACTATTGCATGGGACATGTTTATATTTTTAACGTATTTGTTATTTAACTGAAATTCAAATTTAACTGGGCATCCTGTATTTTTATTTGCTAAATCTGGTAACCCTGGTTTAAGTGTCCCTCTCCCTCTCCCCACCCCAGATGATATTTAGGGTGGGGAAATGATCAGAGACTGGAATCTAGAAAAGTTGGATTTGTTATTTAACTTCCCTGAGCCTTGACTTTCACATTTGAAAAATGAGAGTGTAGATCCAGATGTTCTCTCCATTCATTTCCAACTCTAAAATGTATACATTGAACGTACCTTGTTTGAGAATGTTCTTGACATAGCCAAAGATACCTCATTAACCACAGTTGAGAGATGCTGATCGGATCTGTCTCTTTCAAGAGAGTGATAGAGGAGAGGCTGGGCGATTTCCACTCTGAGTCCTGTCTGTGGCCAGATTCTCTGAGGTAACGGAGAGATTCCTGAGAGGCTAAGAGTGCAAATCACATTTTATTGCTGTTTCGGAATTTGGCAGCCAAGAGACTCTGAACTAGACTTAAAAGTCACGAGTTATTTCCCATAGTGTCTGCGTGCGGAGGAAAGACAAATCGAGTATTACATGGCAGCGTCAGCCACAGGATATGCTGGGTACGTCATGTTTACTTCCAGAAACATGCACCCAGCTCCCATGGCCCAACAGAGATGACTCACCTCTTGTGACTGACTTTGGAGATTTCATATTTTAATACATTGAGCAATTTCCATGGATGAGTCGAATACACCACTTCAAATTTATAGCTGGGAGGCGGTGCAATGAGTAGCAAGTTCACAAGCTTTGAAGTCAGTTGGGGTGGAGTGCCAATCCTAATTCCACCCATACTGCTATGTGACCTTCAGCAAGTCACTTTATCATTATGTGTAATACATGGAATGGCTCAGGTTTAATGAGTTCTTACCATGTTCCAGTGCTACATGCTTTTTTTGTTCACTTCAAAAACGCTTACCATGTCTGTAAAAGATAGGTAATATTATAAATTACAATTACAACATAATTTTCTCATATAATTTTATACTTTCAATTATGAATGAGGAAACTCAAGAGAGGTATAAAATCTGGCCAAGGTCACATGGAATGGAGAAGTGAAGCCAGGACTTGAAATCAAGTCTTATCTGTCCAAAACTCATGTTCTTTCCATTGTACTCATTGTCTCACACCTATAAATTTTCTTTTTCCCATGAGGGTTTTCTATCTCTACATAGTCATCTTTTCTGGTGGTGTTGTAAGTACTCAAGGATGTCGTATAAATAAAACAGACAGCACAGTTCTGGCACGTGTTAAATTGTTATTTTTATACTCTCTTCATTTGACAATGACTAGTAATCATAGTTAGCACTAACTGGAAGAAATAGGACGTTTGATTCGGGTTATTTGCTTTCTTCCCCAAGTCAAATGATCTGGCCACATGAAACCACTCCAAGTTAGGGAACAAGAATCTCAAGGTTTGAGGAAACTTCTCAACACATCTAAAGTAGTAAAATGTTGTTATTTTAGATAAGGTGTAGACAGACCATGGCCTCTGAGCCAAACCTGGCCAGCCACCTGTTTTTGGAAATAAACATTCTTTGGAGAACAGCCATGCTTGCTTGTTCATGTGTTGCCTGTGGTTGCTTTCAGGCTACAACAATGGAGTTGAGTGGTTGCAACATGACCCATGAAGCATAAACTATTTACTATGTGGGCCCGTAGAGAAAAACATTTCAAACTCCTGTTGTAGATCATACCAAATCAGCGACTGTAATAATTGGAAAGTTTAGAAAGAAACTGGGCTTTGGCATCAGTTGGGGAGGGAATGTTACAGTTATTTAATGCCCTGAGGATCCATATATAGGATATGCATAACTGTGAATTGAGCTGTACATCCTTATGTGACTAATTTCCAAATGTACATAAATGCTATTATGATAGATAAAATTAAAAATGACTTAAAGACTTTATTAAATTCATAGGCACTTTGGGTCATTTGACCAACAAATAATAATTTCTGCCATGAACGGGTCTCTAGAATTATTATTTTTTTTTACAAAGAAGGCCTAATGATGTAACAGAATGCGTCTTAGCCATCCTAACAAGTAAACCCAGCAAGTTTTAAAACAGTGTTTGAACATTGTTTCTTGTATTCCAACAATGTCTAAAGATGCCAGTTAGAAATAATTCTTAGCCATTTGCTTTTTAAAAAAATGTATAGCAGGTTATTTAAGATCCACAGGATGCCTCCCTTTGCAATTAAATACATTTTTAGAGATTTCTCAAAGTCGATGAAATACAGTTGCTTTTTTGTTATTTGTCTTGCTGTTTAATAATGTTAGATTCAGTCATTTTGATAATTCAGATTGATCTTCATCCCTTAAGCAGAAATGAATAGTTTATTTCTCTCGTAGATTGTTGTGTGTTTTATTGTTGCTCTTGTTCATTTTGTTTACTTTTCCATAGGTTCAGATTTTTTTTTCTTTTTTTTGCTGTGGGTGACAGGAAAACCAACTCAAAATGGATTGAGGTAAAAAGAGAAATTAATTGGCTCATAAAACTCAAAAGTCCACAGGTACAGCTGCCTTCAGGTGTGGCTTGATTCAGGGTTCAAACAGTGACAGTAGCATCTGGCTCTTGGTTTTGCTTCCTGTGGGTTGGTTCTATTTCAAGCTCTGTGAATTTCCAGCATGTCCCTCAGAGCTTTAAGGTGGCTGCAGATGCAGGCTTCACATTCACACTCTGCCAATTACAGTGGTAGAGAAAGAAACCTTCCTTTCCCTAGAAACACCAGCTAACCTATCCTCACACTGACTCTAATCCCCAAACCAATCCAAGGGAGGAAACAGGCTGGCTGGTTTAAGGCAATCCAGATGTATCCTTAGGGCAGGACTTGTGTCAACCCCATCCAAGCCATGTTGGCTGAAAGTGGAGGAGAGGGAATTACTCAAAGGAACCAGAGTACTATTGCTGAATGCAAAGGGGCAGGTAGGAGAGGGATGACTTGCATGAGGAGGAGGTGAGCAATCTATATTCTCTACAACTCTGAAGCAGCTTTTGTGCTCCCAGAATTGGTTTAAGTTTTGAATTACACAGAGGAAGTAGAACTTTGTAGTCAAAGGTAGGCATTTGGGAATCAGACTCCTGAAGTTCAAATTCCAGCTCCCCTTGCTTATTAGCTGTATGATCTTGGGCAATGTAACCTCTCTATGCTTATTTCCTTCTCTGTAAAAGGAAGATAAAAATACCTTATTTACAGGGTTGTCATGAGGACTAAATGGGTAAATATTCATAAAACATTTTGAACAGTGGCCTATAGTAAACACTAGATGTGTGTTGTACTATTGTTATCATATTTTGGTTGGAAGTTGAAAGATAGGTCAAATAGGAACAGTTGATTTGGTGTTTCTGGTCAGGCTATCTGCGACTAAATCATTTTCTATTGCAATAAATGATATGATAGGACTGTCTCTGCTTAGCATTGGTTCCTTTCATATGAACCAGGATAGAATAGGTTATGCTGCAATAACAAGCAATACCCAAATCCTCAATGTCTTCAAACAACAAAGGATTATTTCACAATACTCCATGTCCCCCACAGGTCATCTAGGAGCTTTGCTCTACATTGTTGCTATTCTCACTTTGGAGCCCCAGATGACAGAACAGTCACAGTCCAGAGTGCTATTGATTTCCATGGGAGAGGGAAAGATAGGTAGCAGAGAAACAGAATTTTAATAGTTCCTCTCTTAAATAACACACATCACTTCTGATTCACATTCTATTGAAAAAATAAGTCATGTGGTCATAAGCAGGTGGTACAGAACAGTCCTATCATGTGCCAGAAAAGAAAAGAGAATATCTGTGAACAGTCCTAATGCCCACCACACAATGTATTGATATGTATGCTTATAAGTGCCATGTCCTCAGGGCATGTACAAACTTTGTGAGAAATTTACATCTTGTGACTCTTCTCATAGTATCTAGTCCTCTGAACAGTGGGTCTTTAATCAATATTGTTCAACGTTAACCAATCATACTCTTGAGTCAATGGACCATTCAGATTCTTTTCTTTTCTAGAAAAGGGAATGAGAGAATAAGAATTCAGCTAAAACAAAACTGCTAAAAAAAAAATCTACATACAAAAGTTCTGTCAGAATTAAATGAGATAATGTGCATGAAGTTCTTAGTTCAGTTTCTGGTGCATAGTAAACACTCAACATATGATAGCTAGCCTAGACCTTGGGAAATATATCAGCTTTAGACTATTTTCCTTCTTTGTTTCCTATTATTAACCATGGAAACAAAGATCATGGGTATTTGTACAGCCAGTCATCCACTGCCCATGAAGTGGTCTTTGTGAATGAGGATGGAGAGATTTTATCTTTTGAGGTATCTGACTGGTAGGTGAAGGTAGGTTAGAGGGACTATTTTTGAGGAGGCAAGAGAACTCACCACAGCTAAGGAAGTAGGCTAGGTGCCAGAACCAGCTTCATAGATGTGTGATCCATGCAGTCACACAGGGCTCCACAATTGGTTCGTAAACAAAAAAACTCCATGTTTTAATTTTGCATGGGGCCCCACATATTATGTAACCAGGCCTGTCAGGTGCAAATAATTCCACAGAACCTCTAGTTTCTCCTACCCTTCCCCTGACCCACCCCTCACTTCCCTAATGGGAACTAGCAGTGATGACGACAGAGGTGGGAAGCCACAGCCTCAAGGAACACCTAAAAGTAGAGAAGAACCAGTACTCACTTGCCCACAGTGAGAACAGGGTCATTTCAGGGATCTTGGGATCATGGCAGATGAGAGGGTATGGCTGATTTCAGGCACATTGCGTTGCTACTGAAGCTGTTCCAGCATGACAGGAAGGGAGAAGGGTAGACCTATATGTTACGTAGTTCAAGGCCATCATACTTGGAGCCTGAAACAATGAGTTTTGGCTATAAGTGCTCGTCTAGGAGTGAAACTGAGGGATGCCTGTCTTCCTCCCAACTAGGAAAACTATTGCAGGACTCCATAAAAGCAGCAAGGATCAGGACCAACAGGCTTTCAGTTTAGACACCTCAGCAGGTGCTAGTCGAGGGTGGGAGGTGAGAACCAAAGAGCCCAGGAAACCTACAGAATGATTGAGGTCAGCACACTTGCAGCTTTAGGGTCTGGCTCCCTCATGTGGGACGTTAGACAAACCCTTGGAAAATTCTTGGGATTCTAGAACTTGTCACAGACTGGGGACATCAGAGACAAAAGATATTCTTGAGGTTTTTACCCTTATGAAACAGGAGAAACATTTTAAAGAATGCAAAAAAGAACACAAAACAGAATCATGTACCCATAATCATATTTGACACATTTTGACATTTTGACATATTTGCTCTAGTCTCTTTTTTCTTAAGATAAGTATTTCTAAACAGTAGAAGCCTTCTTGTATCCCTCATCTACCTCCTTTCCTTTCTTCCTTTTCCAGATGAAGTGGTGGTGTGACTTCTATGTTTATTGCAAATTCAGGTGTTAATAAATAATATACAGTAGTAGTTTTGAGGTTTTCAAATTTACATCAGTGGTAATATACATTATATATCCTTTGGCTACTCAGTATTTTAATATATGTTCGATATATATCAGTGTTGATAGGTAAAGATCTAGTGCATTCATTTAACATTTTAATTGATTGATAGCATGTCACCAAATGAATGAATATACTATAATTTATTTGTCTATATTTAGATATCATATATGTAGACAAGTACAAATATATAACATGTAATTATATATTAGTATATTTATCAGATATAATGGTATCCTCCTTTTGTTTCTTACTTTAAAGATAATATTTCTAAAGTTTCAGCACTAAGTGTGGTTTGCTAGAAGTTTTTCACATATGCTGTCTATTGTGTTGAGAAAATTTCCTGAAATTTCTAGTTTGTTAGTAGTTATTGTTTTACTAAATGCTTTTTTTTTTGCATCTAACGAGATGATCATATCAATTTTCTCTTTTAATCTGTTAACATAATGAATTTCTCTGCTAGGTTTTTAAGGCAGACACTACTTGTTGACTATGAAACAGTTATTCTTCCCCATTTCTTTTGCTAACAGAATCTTGATTTTGTTCAGGCCATCAGTGGTGGAGGCTAATTATAATTATATTTTCACTGCTTTTACAGCCTCCCTTTCAGCTACAGGTGGCATTCTGGCCAGTCTGGCTGGTGATCTGTTAAGTGGAATTCTGCCAGGAAGACTCCAGGAAAAATAAAACAGAAAAACATGGCAGATGGAACCCTTCACCCATCCTCCTTTCTCCTGTTTCTGACCTCTGTCTAACGTCAGAGCTGCCAGCAGCCCCTGTATAACCATGGGTAAAAGAGTAAAGAATCATCACTCCTGATATTGGTGAGCCACTGAACCAATACCAGCAACTGAATACCTCCAGATTTCTTTTTATGTGAGTAAAATAAATGCCTACTTGTTCAAGCCATTTTAAACAAGTTTCCTGTTGCTTGAACTTGAACATCTTTCTAACTGACAACATTTCCATGATAACCATGTTCTTATATTGTTGAAATAGATACTACTTGGTCACCATGTATCTTAAATACAATATTGTATTTATTCTGCTAATATATTATTTAAATTTTTTGCACTTGTATCATTGATGAGCGAGGTCCATAATCTTCCTATTAAATGCCTTTTTTTTTGGTCTAGTTTTGATAGATGCATAACAGTGGATGTGCAGCTTTTCTTCTCAGTCTAATTTCTGGAATAATTCATATAAAGCTTATGTGTCAATATTAAAGACACCTGTCTGGATCTGATACTTTCTTTTGGTGAATAAAGTTCTCATTAATAATTTAGGTTCTTCAATTATTAGATGTACATTACAATAATGTGTTTCTTCTTGATTTAACTTTGGTAATAACTCAGGGAGTTTTTTTTAAGTAAATTATCTGCTTTATGTAAGATTGCAATAGTACTAGAATAGAGTTGCTCATATTTTCTTGTGCTCTTACCATCATCAATGCATCTAAAGTTTTCCTCTTTTTTCATTCTTAATACTGTTTGTCTATGATGTTTCTTTTTCCCATGATCAATCTTGTCAGTTTATATATTGCATTAGTCTTTACAAAGACTCAGATTTTAACTTTCATTTCTTCTCTTCTTTTTTTGTTTTCTATGTTATTATTTTCTGCACTTACTGTTTCTTTCCATTTACTTCAAGTGTGCAATACTGTTTTCATCTACCTCCTTGAGCTGATGGCTTTACTCATTTTCAATCTTTCCTGTTTTAAAATGTATGCATTTAAGACTACAATATTCCCTTTAAGTCCTTTTCTAGCTGCATTCTGACAGTTTAGCTATGTAGTGATTTCACTGTCATTCAGTTCCAAGCATGTCGCAAATTCCCTTAAGATTTCTGTATTAACCCTTGAATTATTTATAAGAAGGACTTTGTGTTTCCAACTCTTTGGGATTCTTCCTTCTTTTTATGGTTGATTGTTCATGTTTTTGCGTCACACAATGTGGACTACAGGATAATGATTCTTCAGTATCTGTTGAGATTCCTTTGCCAAGGATACTGTTCAATTTTTGTATATGCAAGTGGTCTCAAGAAGAAAACATATTCTCTGTTGAGTACAGGATTATATATGTCAATTAGATCAAAGTTGTTGGTTGTGTTGTTCACATTTTCTATATGCCTAATTGATTTTTGTTCACTCCACTTACCAATTTCTAGAGAGTATAATTCAAACATCTTTATTAGGATAGTGTATTTGTCTGGTTCTTTCTTTATGTATTTTGAAACTGTATTTTTAGAGCACTCAGAAACAGGATGGGATGGTTCTGTCTCTATTGTTAAAAAGAATTTAATGATCAAAAAAAGATCATCTTCATTTTCTTCCCAAAAGTCTATTTTATCCAATGATAATATCGTAGTACCAGACAGCTTTTTAAAGTGTATTTTTAAAAGTGTATGCTATAAAAATCCAAACATTTTATTAAAAGACAGTGTGTGCATAATGTAAGTTTCCACCCTACTCCTGTACCCATTCCCTTGGTTTCCCTTTTCAGAAGTAAACTGTTGTGTTTGTATGTACCCGTTTGCAAATACTCTATGAGTTTTTAATTTCAATGAAAATAAATTATATTGGAGGTTTTGTGAATTTATCTCTTCCCTTCAGAAGTGCTAATTCTTTTGTTTGTTGCATTTACTGGCTCTATGATACTTTCATTTCATTTAAAAAATTTTTATTGTGAGTTCATCTTTTTATGAGATTCTTGTTGCTTGGTTTTGTAAGTAGAAATCTGTGAGTACTGTGTTTAAAAAGTGTTTCTAAAGAACTCATTGCAAATGACAAGGTATTTGTAACTGCCATGGTCTCAGGAAAGCTCTCTTAGAAATCTTTTCCTTAAACAGGCATTTTCTACTAGAATGTTGTTGTTCTCAACTTCTAACCCTCTACCTGCCACTTTGATCTTGCCAAAAGGCAGGGTCTTAAATTCTCCTTAAATGATAATTAAGGGCATAGAGTTCTAGGTTCATAGCTATTTTCCTTTAGCAACTTTGAATATATTATTCCACTGTCCCCTATGGAATTTACCCTTCTGAATTTTTTTTTTTTTTTTCCAGAACAAAATTCTCCTAACTTCCCTCAGTTTTTTTTTTTTTTTTTTTTTTTTCTTTTTTTGACAGGGTCTTTCTCTGTCACCTGGCTCACTGCAGCCTCGACCTCCTGGGCTCAAGTGATCCTCCCATCTCAGCCTTCCAAGTAGCTGGGACTACAGGTGCACACCACTACGCCTGGTTAATTTTTTGTATTTTTGGTAGAGTTGGGGTTTTCCATGTAGGCCAGGCTGGTCTTGAACTCCTGACTAAGATGATCCACCCTCCTTAGCCTCCCAAACTGCTGAGATTACAAGAGCCTATGTTATCTTTTCTGAATCTCAGAGTCTCTCAAAATCCTCTAAATGCTAAGATCTTTGAGTCTATGTTTGACAAAACCATATTTTTAACAGATGTACAAAATTAGTTAGGAAGCAATAATATCAGTTTCCAAGCCAGGTTAGAAATTCCACTTTCAGCACCTAGGGTCTGTATCTCACTTTTTAAAAAAGTAGCAATGGTGCCAACATCTGTCTTTGTAGAAGTTTTTCAAGTTGCAGTCAGGAAAAGCTCTTATCAACAAGACAGATGGTCAAGTTGTGTTCAAAGATTACTGCAAAGTACTGAAACATTACTTTGTGAGCTCCATAAATAGCCTCCAAGGACATGACTTAAAGACAACTTCAAAAAATATTTTAAACAATGGCATAACTATTAGAAGAAGGGTATGAATTCTCGTTTGGTGAGCTAGTTGTTTGTTAGGCAGGCATTGTCCTATAATAACGGGGTTTGATAACGTTAGTTTTGGAGTCAGACAGAACAGTCAGACAGTTTATACTCCAACTTCATCATATGTATGTCCTTGGGCAGATCATTAAACTTGTCGATACTAATTTCTTATCTAGTAAAATGAGAATAATTATACTTAGAGTTTGTGCCTGAAAATACCTTAAATAACTAGTTATGAGAAATAAGTAGAATCCCCAAAAATTTCAAAAAAATAAATTTTATGTATTCTGAATGCTAACATCGACTTATCCCAAAAGAACACCAAAACCCATAATAATGGACACAATTTCTTCAATAGTTAATACTGATTAGCATTATACAACTAACAAGTTACTGCTTTCATTAATTGTTTTAAAATTTTGCCATTTTTCTAGTTAAATTCTTTCATAGCCATTGTACACCGTATTCATAAGATTACACTCATATAAAACACACATAATAATGTTTAAGTAATCCACATATAATGCATAAAAAATAATCAAACGCATAGCTGTACAAAAGGAAATCATGAATCAAATGATGTTTATGGGTTTATGGAATTGCCTGGGATACTAAACCAGAGCTTAACGTCACATGATCTACCTTTAGAAGAGTACAGATGTGATGGTAGCTCCTCTTCCATCCCTCAGCACTTTGTGGGCTACACAGCATTCAGGCTGGTCTTTGTCAATGCAAATAACATACATACTTCACATACTAGAGCAAGGATATTAAATGAAATGGATCCAGAAGTTGAGATATTATTATACATCCCAAATGGGCTTATCTCTGGGTACAGCCGTAATGAGATAGATACTATATTTAGCTACTATATTTAGCAGATGCCTAACACATAGAAAGTGTTCAATAAATAACAATGGTGTTATCATATTGCCATGGTTCTACTAACACATCTTTCCTGTTATACTAGTCAAGTTTTTATATTTGATTCTATAAAAGATAAAACCCTCTGTTTTTTGTACCTTGTCACTTACAATTGAGTTCATGTTTAAATGGTTCTTATTCTGTTTTCCCAATGAATTTTTAATTTTATTTCTATCTTCTTCTACATGTTCCCATCCCCATCACTCCATGAAAAAAAAAATCTATTTGGAAAGATATGTAATTGGCTTGTGACTTCAGCAAGAGTCAATATGTCATTAAGCGCTTACATTTCCAAAAGAAGATAAACCAGTAAGAAGTTAAAAGACAATGTTTTGTGAAATGAAAGTTTACTGGTTAAGAAATTTTCCTTGATGGCTTTAGTTTTCCTCTAGAGAAAAAGTAGTCAAAACTCATTATATTTACAACAGATTTATAGTTGTTGCCATATTCAAATTTTCTCTCCAAGTTGTCTTTAACATGATTTTCTCTTCTTTAAATGACCTTTGTCCCAAAACTCAGAGCCAGCATATAATGAGCATGAGACCCTGTTGTCAGTGGAAACTATGACAAGGCAGCGTCAGAGATTTTAATGAGAAGAGAAAATACCAGGAAAAAAAAAATAAAGATAGAGTCCAATGTTCATATAGATCAAATTAAGTAAAAATATTTACCTTAGGAGCAGTGTAGGATCAAATCTTCCTTTCCCTGGTATAAGAGCTACCCTTTAAACATGCCTGAGTCAAATCACATGGAAATGAGAACAATAATCTTTTTATTCTTCTGCCTCTCCAATCTACCAAACAGAATAATGAATAAGCCACCAAGTGCCACCAACAGTGCATGCTTCGTGATTTTTACATACAGGCACCATTCTTCTTGAAGGGAGCAAATGCAGGCTGATTCACTGGTAGATCACATGTTGATGATTTTGGCTTTGCATGCTGGGTTTTAACATTTGGGTGCTGCCACCAGACACATGCTGCTGTCTGCTATAGAGCAGCCACAGGTGTCACAAGGTGAACTAAAAGCATATGAGCGTCACTAAGAAAACACGCATGTGTCTTTGATTTCTTATAGAACCCATCTGTAAAACTTCACTCTTCAATCTTCCCTTTTGCTCAGTAGTGAGAACATAGGCACTGGAATCTTTCTAAAACAATCTTCAGAATGTGACTTTCCCCCAGGGACAAGGGGCCCTGGATATTAACCAGAGATTTAAATTAAATATAGTTGATGATAGTAGTGAATAGGAAAAAATACAGATTTGCCTATAAAGAAGAAATAATGTTCCTGTTTTCAAACACCCCAACGTTTTAAAAAGAACCATTCCTTACTATATCTTATCCATATGTGTGGAAAACTTTTTTTAAGTTTAAAATAAGGGAATAATACATATTTAATTATTGTGTTGGTTTAGATTATTTATGTTAAAAAAATATGTTAAAATGATGTTTTTAAAGCTGCTGGTAATTTCTAAAAGGTCACAGAGAGATATATACAAAAAGATAAATTTTACCATTAGGGAATTAGTACATCAAAGAGGAAACTGTATACATTCAGTTATTTTTAAGACACAATCACTGTCTCAATTGAATTACCTGATGATTAACAGAAAAATATTTTAGAGGACAGATAAGGCAGTCTTGATACTGATTGCATCAAGCAGATTGTTAGAGAGGTGGGAGATAAAAGTGAATATGGAGTTTCAACATTGTGACCCTAACGTTTGATAGTGAGATAAGAATGTCCACTCTACAGGAAGTGAAATACAACAAAGCATGATTAGATCACAATGTTCAAGGAGAGATCTCATTTTTGTTTTTTTTATGATGCAAGAATAAAAGCATTGTTTGCTCTCTCAGAAGATATGTACTTCACTAAGTGTAAAAATAAAGAACTAAAGCTGAGTCTACTTTTGTGTCTTATCTAATTTCTTCCATGGAATGTGAAAACAAATCAAGAAAGACTGAAATAGCCATAACTTTACTCATGTAATTTTGTAAACACCTATAATTTACAAAATCTTTTTATGTTCATCATCTGGTTTGATTCTCATCACAACTCTGATAGATAAACTGGCTGAGATTATTATTATTTCCACTTTATAAAATGAGGAAAACTGCTTAAAGAGGTTAGGTGATTTGTCCAAAATCAAATTATCAGTGTTTGAGCCAAGACTCTGTCTTTGTCTTGTAAATGTACAGCAAGGACATTTTCTCCCTTCACTTACATTCTCCTTTCTTTCTCTTCTTCACTTGACTCAGTTTTTCTTTTTTTTTTTTTTTGAGACAGAGTCTTGCTCTGTCGCCCAGGCTAAAGTGCAGTGGCATGATCTTGGTTCACTGCAACCTCCGCATCCTAGGTTCAAGTGATTCTCCTGCCTCAGCCTCTCAAGTAGCTGGGATTACAGGCACCTGCCACTGTGGTCAGCTGATTTGGTTTTTTGTTTGTGTGTTTGTTTGTTTTTTGTATTTTTAGTAGAGAAGGGGTTTTACCATCTTGGCCAGGCTGGTCTCGAACTCCTGACCTCGTGATCCACCTGCCTCAGCCTCCCAAAGTGCTGGGATTACAGGTGTGAGCCACCATGCCCAGCCTTGACTCAGTTTTTGAGTAAATCACTGTGGTGATCATCAAGTCCTATGTTAGCAAACAATTTTTTTACTGCAGCAGATTCAGGAAGCTTTTAGCCAATGTAACTGAAGTCAGTCTGGTTTAAGATTTACATCAAAGGAATAGTAAAAACTTCTCTTTTCCATGCCTATTTTTGTCTCGAACAAGCATATATCCAATGTGTGTGATAATTTGTGATATGTACGTATAGTCTGGCAAGAAAAGTATCAAACGTGCTGTCATTTGTGCATATAGAAAAACAATTTGAAATATTTATGATAGTCCTTTGCAAAATGTAGCAAATTTCTTATTTCCTGATGAAGTCTGCTTTAGAGTAACATCTTGACTATGCTATAGGCCTAATAACCACACAGCAAAAAAGACAAGAGAGAGGAAAGGAGGATCTCTGAATTTCTCTAAGCTCTAATTATCATGTTGGGAAATCAGGATGTCACTTTTCTGTTTTGTTTTCTTTGTTTTAGCTTAACAATGCATTTAAATGAAAATCCATTAAATAAACCAATTTTCATAGCAGAAATAATAGCATTTTTTCAGCAGAGTTCATGATCTTACTAGTCCAGACAAACAAGATTTCACTTTTTAAAAACAAACTGTGTATCAGCCTGCAGAGAGATAGAAATGAATGATGCAAATTCATAGCACATAGTTGTGGGAGAATAGTTAAAGGCAATTTATTCCCACAGTTTCTTGTCAAATAAATTCCCATTCTTTATGTAAATACCCAAGAGGCAAGGTTAGTTGATAAGTTACAGAGAGGGAACCATTTCTTCTCCAATCAAAATGGCAAGGCATTTCTGAAGCCCTGAATGATATGGGGCTGCATTAGGTAACTGAAGAATTGATAAGCAGAGAGTCCTGGCAGATAAATTGTAAAGGTTTGGTGCTTTCATTTGTTTATTATAAATTCTAAAACAAAGATGTTGTGGAAATGGAAATAATCAAGATAACAATAATGAAAATAGCTAACATGTACAGAGCACCTGCTCTGGGTCAGAAACTGGGCTTTCAGAGGAAGTACCTACATAAATTACATAATTATTCACTGCATGGATTAGGGTATTGAGGCTTAGCAAGGTGAGGTGACTTTCAAGATCACAGTGGTAAATGATTTAACTCAATCTTGTCCAACCCACAGCCAGCAGGCCACATGCAGCCCAGGACAGCTTTGAATGTGGCCCAACAGAAATTTGTAAACTTCCTTGAAACATTGTGAGATTTTGTGTGTGTGTGTGTGTGTGTGTGATTTTTAAAGCTCATCAGCCATTGTTAGCATTAGTGCATTTTATGTGTGGCCCAAGGCAAATTTTATTCTCCTAATGTAGGCCAGGGAAGCCAAAAGATTGGACACCCTTAGTTTAGCTGTAGTCCCAACCCATCTCGGGAAAGAGCTTTAGAGGGAAAATCAGGTGCTCTGTCTCCAGTTTGGGCTCCTTTACTAATGGTTTGTATAATTCACATGACTTTCATGCACTTTAGTTTCCTCACTGCTAATGTTATAAGCTCAGTAATTCCTAATCTGTAGTAGACAAACTCCTGAGGTGGGGAAGGAGCAAGCAGTGTGCTTGGAGTTCATTGCAAGTGATCCACTGACTAAATACATCATGTGTTTTGCTTATACATGTGTTCCTATTTTACAGGTGTATAGGTTTGTTTTGGGGATATCGAAATAAACTTAAAGAATATTTCTGGATTCATAGATTCATTGTCATGATTATGTTCTCAAACAAACTAAAATAGTTTATTATTAAGTTGGGACTCTCAAAAATATTTTTACATCAAAATTGGGCCTCTGTTTCTTCAAAGGAAATAAATCATAAGTCAAGATGACATCTCAAAACCCTTCCAGTTGTAAATTTCAATGATTATAAGAGGCAATTAAAATGACTTATTAATTTTTAAAAGTTGCAGGAGCAATGCATTTAGATTACCTTTTCCCCAGTCATACAACGTATTTATGTGCTGCTTTTTTTTTTTTCCCTTTTTTTTCTGGCAAAAATGGTGACTGCCCTGAATGTTCTGTTGAGATAGTCATTGAAAAGCAGAAGCTGGTAGATTTACCAATAGTGTTCCTTTGAAGTCTGAAGTCTCAGTGACTTTTTTTTGCATAAATTGTCCATTTCCTATTGAAATTGGTGATCAGTTTGATAAACCTTAGGAACTCTTGGGTTTTTTTCTAGGTTAGATGCTTGAAGACCACTGATAGTTAAATCAGAAATCAACCATGTCATGTTTCAGTAGATGGAAATCCTCTCATTCTGTCCACTGAGAATAGTGTGGATGACTTTTAACAACTTTAAATGGCTAAGGGCTGCACCTACAGTCCTGATGATTGTAGAAACAGCTAGTGCTGGAATGTTGTCCTTGAAGGTTTCAGATGGCTGTTCCAACCACGTTGGTGGCCTTTCTTGGAACTAAGTTGCACAATTCTCCTTTTGTTCATATGATACAAAACAAGCTAATTCTAATCAGGCATCTAACCTCCACTTGCTCATGGTGGGATAGTAAATGGTTACAAACCTTCTGCAGGGCAAATTGGTCATGTGGATGAAAAATATTTGACTCAGTAGTTTTTCTCCTAATAATTTGTCACACATGCCAAAAAATCATGTATATACAAAGTTTTTACAGTTAAAGATGTTTACCCTCCTATTACTTATGAGAAGTTGAAAATTATATAAATGGACCAAAATAGAGGTTTGATTACCTAAACTATATTATGTCTATGTAGAAATACCATATAACTATTACAAATTTTTGTAAAACAAATTTAATGACAATAAAAGATATCAAATTAATAAAGGCAAGTAGGTTACAGATATGTATGTAAAGTATGATTTCCCTGAAATTTTAAACTTGTTTAAAAATATGTTGATGATTTTGTTTGCTTTGATTTTTTTACAATATAAAACCTGACATGGCATTTGAAAATAGAGCTTAGGGTATATCATAGGCTTCTTCTTATTATTTGTTTATTTTTTTTGAGATGAAGTCTCGCTCTGTTGCCCAGGCTGGAGTGCAGTGGTACGATCTCAGCTCACTGCAACCTCCGCTTCCTGGGTTCAAGCGATTCTCTTGTCTCAACCTCCTGAGTAACTGGGATTACAGGCACCTGACACTATGGTTAATTTTTTTTGCATTTTTAGTAGAGACGGGTTTTCACCATGTTGGCCAGGCTGGTCTCGAACTCCTGACCTCAGGTCCACCTGCCTTGGCCTCCGAAAGTGCTGGGTTTACAGACATAAGCCACCACACCCCGTCTAGGCTGCTGCTTCTTTCTTTCTTTCTTTTTTTTTTTTTTTTTTTTTTTTGAGACGGAGTCTCGCTCTGTCGCCCAGGCTGGAGTGCAGTGGCCGGATCTCAGCTCACTGCAAGCTCCACCTCCCGGGTTCACGCCATTCTCCTGCCTCAGCCTCCCGAGTAGCTGGGACTACAGGCGCCGCCACCACGCCCGGCTAGTTTTTTAAATTTTTTTAGTAGAGACGGGGTTTCACCGTGTTAGCCAGGATGGTCTCGATCTCCTGACCTCGTGATCCACCCGTCTCGGCCTCCCAAAGTCTTTCTTTCTTTCTTTCTTTCTTTCCTTCCTTCCTTCCTTCCTTCCTTCCTTCTTTCTTTCTTTCTTTTTTTCTTTCTTTCTTTCTTTCTTTCTTTCTTTCCTTCCTTCCTTCCTTCCTTCCTTCTTTCTTTCTTTCTTTTTTTCTTTCTTTCTTTCTTTCTTTCTTTCTTTCCTTCCTTCCTTCCTTCCTTCCTTCTTTCTTTCTTTCTTTTTTTCTTTCTTTCTTTCTTTCTTTCTTTCTTTCTTTCTTTCTTTCTTTCTTTCTTTCTTTCTTTCTTTCTTTCTTCCTTTCTTTCTTTCATTCTTGCTTGTCTTTCTTTCTTACTCTGGGACTTGTAGTTAGAGTGTCTGCCTGGAAATTTTCTCTCCTGTTATTATGTTACTGGTTAACAGACATCTTCTCTAAGCACTTTTCAGAGATCCCCACTCAGACTCAATCAGGTTATTCCGTTTTATTGTGGTCACAGCCATGTGAAGTTACCTTATTCACTTTTTTGTACATTTAATTACCGTTTGTTTCTTCTCAAAAGAATGTAATATCCATGAGAATTGAGGCCTGTCCACACTATTTCTTGCTATGTCCCTGACACTTGGAACCATGACACATAATAGGCACTCAGTATTTGTTAAATAAATGATTTCATAAGCCTATGAATCATATTTCTGTCTTTTCTGGTGGGCCTTTGGGATTCTTTGATTCTAACTCAGAGAGGAATCATGGCATCTTGATATTCATCAGAAATAAGTCTATCCACCAATAGCTGTCAAACACTTCCAGTCATCTCTGTTATCTCTGTTATTCATTTGACAATCATTAATTGAATCTCTATCATGTGCTTATGATTATGCTAGGAGCAGACAGAGATATCAAATAAGAATTAGATGAGTTTTTGGCTCTCAGGCGGCCCATGGTTAATGGGACATACATATATACAACATATGGTGGGATGGATCACAAACATATGGTGAGATAAGAAGAAAGAAAGGGGTCAGCAGGATGCTATGAGAACAAAGTAGGGGAAGTGATGAAACCCCTCACCAATATGGAAGCCTTCATGGAGGTGAGCTGGAAAGATATTCCAGGCAGAAGGAAGGGAATGTGTTTTGTCATCATGCCATGTTCCCAGAAGAATGAGCAGCTCAGTGTGATAGATGTAGGTGAAGAGATGAGGCTGGTCATTCAGGCAAAGACTTATTGAGGCCGTTCCTGTGCCACGCTGAGTAGTGTAGCCTTTATAATAGGGAATGACAAAGAGTTCTAAGCTTGAAGATTTCACAATGGATAAAGCTCATTTAAAATTAATAGGAGTTTCAATTACTTAGGAAAGAATATTCTGCATTTAGTGGGCATTATCCTTGATTCTTTCTTTTTTCTTACCCCTATACCCCACATATAAAGACTAAGCCCTGTAACTTGAACTCCAACATATATGTCTAATAGTCTATTTCCTTTCATCTTAATTCCTTCTATTAAGGCAATAACACCTCTTGCTTGGACTATTGCAGTAGTCTCCTAGTTGGTCTTCTCATTTAAATCTTTCTCTTCAATTTATTGTCTACATGGCTGCCAAGGTCGTCTTCTAAAATCATGAACAAAAGCATGCCACTCCCCTGCTTAAAACGCCACACACTGCCCTTTGTATAAAATTCAAACTCCCTCAAATGGGGAGGGATCCAGCCTCTACTGATTATTCCAGTCTATTTTGAATCTCTCTCTCCTTTACCCAATAGAGAATAGCCAAATTTGGCCTCCTTCTCATGCCTCAAACACACCAAACTTTTCCTGGTCATAAAGTCTTTACAAGGTGTTGCATCTGCCTGCAATGCTTTTTCACCTACTTCACCTAGTTGATTCTTTGTCATTTTCAGTTATCAGCTTAAACTTTATCATATTCCCTAATTACTCCATCACAGTAAGTTCCCCCCTGCTGTGGTAGCCAGCCTCCAAGATGGTCCTCAGTGATCCCCACCTCCTGGTATTCATGCCATTATTTAGTCCCTGTATCAGTGTCCGAGGGCTGCCATAACAAGTTACCACAACCTGAATGGCTTGAAACAGCAGAAATTTATTTTGTCACAGTTCTGGAAGCTAGAAGCACAAAATAAAAGTGTTGGCAAGACCATACTTCCCCCAATGGCTCTAGGGAAGAGTCCCTCCTTGCTGCTTGTAGCTAATGGCCACCTACAATCCTTGACACTCTTTGGCTGATAGATGCATGACTGTAGTCTCTGCCTCTATCTTCACATGACTCTTCCCTGTGTGTCTGTCTCCAAATTTCTCTCTTCTTATAAGGACATCAACCATTCGACTTAAGGCCCACCACATCCAGTATGGCCTCATCTTAACTTGATTACATCTGCAAACACTTTGCTTCCAATTAAGATCACATTCACAGGTACTGGTACTAGGACTTCAACATATCTGTTTGTCAGGAACAAATTCAATGGACAACGGTCCCTTCCCACACTGAATACGACTAACCTGTGCAATTATTATGATATGGAAAAATGACAGTATGTGGCTTTCGAGGCTAAGTATAAAAGACATTGCAGGTTTCCTGCTTGCTCTCACTTGGCTCACTCACCCTGGGGGAAAGGAACCCACACTGAGAAGACACTCAAGCAGGCCTATGGAGAGTCCTCGTGGGGAGAAACCTCCTGTCAACATCTGGCACCAACTTGCTAGTCACATAAGTGAGCCATCCAAGCTGATCCTCCAGTTTTAGTTAAGCCTTCAGTTGATGGTAGCTCAAACCAGCATCTTCACTGCAACTTCATGATCGATCTTGAGCCAGAATCATCAGCCAAAGCAAGTTATGAATTCCTGGCCCATAGAAACTTTGATATAAAAAAAATGCTTATTCTTTTAAGCCACAGCAGTGGAAAATTAATACACCTCTTATTTTCTGTTTTATGCTCATTATAAAACATGTATTTAATAAATATTAGCAATTATTGTTGTTAAATTATTTAGAAAAAGAAAATTATCTTAGGTATCATATCACTTAAATCTATTTATGATTCATCCTTCCTCAGTTATAACTGCAAAATATGATAATGTCTAAAGGCCTCTAGAAATAAATAACTTTCTTGCTGATGAGTAAAAGAAGACCTACCACTTATTACAAAGAAACAAACCACAGATACACACAAAAACATGAATGAATCTCAAAAATGCTCAGCAACACAAGCCAGACACAAAAAAGCACATGGTACATGAGTCTATTTATATAAAACTCTAGAAAGAGACACATCTAATCTATAGTGACAGAAAGCAGATCAGTGCTTACTTGGAGTTGGGGGTGAAGGGGTAGATTGGCTGCAAGGAGGAACAAGAGAACCTTTCAGGGTGACAGAGGTGTTCTATACATTGATTGGTGTGGTCATATGAATGTACACATTTTCCGAAACTCATCAAACTGTGTCCTTAAAATGCATGCATTTATAATATCTAAATTATATCTCAATTCAGTTGATGAAAAAAAAGTACAATTTTTTGATTATTCATTGAGCCAAGTGCTTTACATAATTATCTATAGTAAAAAAGCAATAGCCTCATTTTTGGAAAATGGAAATTGATCCTCAGATTAAATGACTGCTTCAAAGCCACACAGTCTTAGTTCCAAACATTTTGCTTGTTTCAAAATGCTTTGTTAAAGTTAAAAAAAAAAGTTATGTTATCTAATTCAGGAATGGCAAACCCTAATATTTTGGGGAGCTTAGTAATATACATATATAGGAGGGGGCCAGGGATAAAGCAATAGTGGAAAGTTGGGACTTTTTTTCCCCCTTGGAAGTTGAGGGACTAGCCAAATAAATCATGCCCCAGAGTCAAAGTCAAACTTTGAACATTCTATAGGTGTGGAACCTGAAACTGAAGAGATTAATTAACTTGCCTATGGTCACCCAGTTACCAAGTAGCAGATCTCTTGGGGAGAGAACCAAGTTGATGTAGGTGAAATAGGAAAAAAGATGAAAAGTAGAAAGTCAAATACTTAAAATAAAACCCCACTATGTAAGAGGTGATTACATTTACGTATTTATTTAATTCAAAAATTTGGTAGAATACATAGTGGAGCTCATCTGAGTTTTCATGACCGATTCATTTGCCTGTTCATTTTGCCTTTCTCAAAGTATTTATTGAGCCATCATTGCATGCAGAATAGTAGGCTTGGAGACCTACCATCCTGTGCACTAAGTGTACCATCCTCCTAGAGTCCTCCACATCAGCTACCATGAGCGTCTGCAAGTCAAGCAACCGTTTTCATGACTTTTGTCCCGACTGTACATGTAGAACCTTGTTCCACTTTCCTTGTCTCCAATTATCTATAATACACACTTTAGACTTTATTATATCCCTGTATAATGCTGCCTGGTCCACTAATTGTTTTAAATATGTATGTCTTATCTTCCAACATAATTTATGAAGAACTTATCCATGTAACCAAATACCACCAGTACCCCAAAAACTATTGAAATAAGAATTAACAAAGTAAGAGATTTCTGAGCAGAGTAAATGTGAATATTCAAAACGCCTCAATAGTCCCATAGCTCATAGCGCAAAGTTAGGCACATAGAAAACTCTCCATCAATTCTTATCAATTGATTATCCTGGTGTCAGAGGATGTCTTAGGCTGTATTCCCCAGAAGCCCAACCTGAGATAAGGATTTGAGTGCAAGTAGTTAATTTGGGAAGTGCTGATGGGGACACGGGGAAGTGAGACAAGAAAGGAAAGGAAGGGAAGACAAGGACTGTTCACTCCTATGTGGGTAATCGGAGTTCAGTTCCACTGGGGACTTCTGGAAAAAGTCTGTAGAATACACCTTTGAGTTGTCTGGCCTGAGGGGTATTTATCTACCAATTTCCATTCATCACTGGTTGAATGCTGTTCTTTGGGCATTAAGTTCCCAGGGCCCCCTGTGCAAGTGGAGCCTGCTGTAGTGGTCAGGGAAAGCACCTTCAGTAAGTACCAGGTGCCTCAGTAGACTTCACTGGTGTTCACGGAAGCAAGGAGTTCTAACATGACACGTCAGGGCACTAACAGCTTCTGCTACACAGCACATTTCAATCAGAGGAAAATTTTTTTCATGGATACATTTATTCAGTGCCAACATTGTGATATACTCTGGAATACAAAAATAAATAAAACATGTTCCTTATCTGCTAGGAACTTAGATCTGTCACTTCTCATTGAAGAATAAGGACAAAAGAAGAGAAACAAGAAGGAAGAAGGAAGGGAAAATAGCACAGCCTCCATTCCCATTCAATCTATACTCTCTGATGAAAATTTGATGCTGCTCTGCCCACCAATTCATTATAGTCATCATTACTAAATAGCCATCACGTTTAATGGCTGGTAGTCACCATGAGAGTGGCATGGAGTCAGACAAGAGTTTAGAAGAGTGAGGAGGTATCTTTGTTCACCTCTGGTCCCTAGTGTGTTCCAGGCCTGCTTCATTGAAATTTCTGCATCAATATTTCATTAACTCATACCAAGTATGCAACATGACTTTGTGTGCAAATTAAACTAATATTTGAAATGAAGAAAAACAATCATGGGAGAGGTAGTCACTTACCACAAGGACTCTGCAAAGGAGTTACACGGAAAAGGCAGTTGTATTTTTGTGCTTTTGCCATAAAATGGAGCAGACAGTCTGTTCTGTAAAGTACTATAATTATAAAGCAATTTGCCACCTCTAATGGGAGGACTTTCTTTCATAAAATATTAACTAAATATAATATCGGTGCAATAGGTTAGAAACAGTCTTAGTTTCTCCATAAAAAGTCAATTTGTAACCACTGTGAATGTCTTCTTCAAGATGATGGTAACCAGAAACATCCTCTGTGCCCAACGTCACTTAGCCTTGAATTAAGCCCAACACATTTCTGCTGTCCTCCCTTGCTAATTTGAGGCTAAGTGTTTTTCCCTGTAAACATGTTAATTTGCAATGCTGTTCTGTCTTCTTGCTGAGCACTTCTCAACGGAATGCACTGCTATTGCCCTGGCAGTTTTGTTGTGATGATGGTGGCCCCCAAAGTCTAAACTGTCAACAAATGAAAAAAACGCAAAGCTAAGTTGAAGACACAGTTTGCAAAACTCAAACCTCTCTGTACTGTTGAATTACTTGTGCCTTTTGAAATCATGGAAAGAGATAGTTCTTTTTGTGAGATTGATATTCTCCAGGCAGGGTTGTTGTCCAGACTGCAAATGCAGGCAGAGCTGCCTGGAGTTACCAACTCAGATTTTGCAGGCAAAGGCAAAGGCTCTGGTTGCAAGGAGACAAACAAACAAACAAAAACAGCTTTTTTTTTTCTTTTCTGCTTATATATTTCCTTATATTCAGGAACTGTTTTTCCAATGCAGCTTGGTTATTATCCTTTTTCATCTCTCTAACTATTAGTCAATTTGTTTTCTAGGGAAAAGAGACAATCCAAAGTGAAAAGTGAAGGTGTTTATCTCCCAATATTATTTCAAGCCACTGTGCTATTTTTCACCGACTTCTCAAATTAGAGAGAGAGAGAGAGAAAAAAAAAAAAAAACCGAAAAAACAAAAATCAAATCCCCAAACACTCTTGTTTTTAAAACCATCTTCATTAGACATAATGTATAGAAAATCCATACTTGCTTATTTGGAAATTGCCTGAGGGCTGCATCCACTTCCATACATTCCTTTGTTGATCTACAAGTCTTAAATGGATCATCAAATTCTATTGATTGTAATCAGCAAAATCCTTTTAGTTTTCTCATTCTTAGCAGTCTTGAAATTTAGCCAGAAAGTTTTCAGAGAGGATATTTGTTATAGTAAGATCCAGGAACAGAAGCATTTATTAGATAAATTCTGAGTGAAAGCTGGAAGTAGAACTCTGGCCCTATGTTCCCCTCAATGGATGTGAATATTTTGCTATAGATTGGTTGACAGTTGCTATATGTTCTGAATGACTGAATGAATGAATGAATGAGTCTATGAATTTAATCAAATATTCATATTTAAATATTGGAATTTTTTAAAGCATGCTGCAAACTGGTATTTTAGCATAATCTAAAATATAATATATATTTTATATATTCAATTTTTATGTTGAACTTATTTTTCTTTACTATATATACCACAAGTGTTTATTTGTGTATATATATGGGTGTGTGTGTGTGTGTGTATATATATATATAGTGAAAAAATAATCTAGAGGGATATACAGAAATATGCAACATGATAAAACTGATTCTAGGAGATGGGATTCAGTGGCGGGCTTCCTTTTAGTTGTGAAAATGGAACAAAAATTTCGTTGTGAACTATTTCAAATCTCCAGGAATAGAATACAGACCACCATAAGAAACACTCACAGAACCACCTCTCAGCTTTATCAAATCTTAACATTATGCCATATTTTGCGTCATGTCATTTTTTTAAAAGGAAAATAACATTTCAGACATAATAGAGAAGCTTTTCATTTTTTCACATCATGTGTTTCTATAATATTTGAATTTTAAGTAATAAACATATTTATGATCAGCAAAAAATCAGTAACAACCTGAAAATACATGTCAGCTAAGTCAAACTGAAGAGAAGAGGGTTCTCTCTCTTGCCAAAAAGTTTTTCAAAACTGTTAACAAGAAATAAATGATCTTGTTTCCGTCTGTCTTTCGGCTTACAGCTGTCTGGCAATTGCAAGTGGCAGGTTGGGACTGAAGAAACACAATGTCATCTTAGGTGCTGGTGGGTTGGCAAGCCACATGTTCCGATTTATCCCTGTCAGCTGCAGGCCCTATTAACTATTTTTAATGAATCACCACTGCTTTTACTTTTGCCATCAGCCATGACCTTCACCATTTAGAAACACATGGTCTCTCATAAACGATAGCCCACGACATATAAACTTGAGAAGGATTCTATCACAGCTCAAACTACAATATCTATCACTAAAACAAACGGCTCATTCTAGCTGAAGAGACACTCATATATATCACGGAACCAACCTTCCATATTTTGAAATTTACTGCCCCATGTTGGCTGATTTTTTTTTAAGGAGGCCAGGCAACCTTGCTCACTTAATACTTTTGATAAACTTCTGCTGACAAGGAGTGTGATTAATGATGGTTAAAAGAATTGAATCAAGAGTAGGAAAGACAGAGCCAAAACAGCAGACTGCTGGGCTGATGGAAACTAACGTCTCTACAGAAATATATGATGGACCCTCCTTTTTTACCATGCCAAGTAATTACTTGCACAGGCCTGTTGTAATAATTCCTATTACAGCCAAAACGGAAAAGTCAGTAACTCACCGCCCTGGGACAAGGTGAAGGCAAGGCCAGAGTAGCATGGATCAATATTTCATTTACTCACTGAGGTTAGCTTCTATCCCTGTATCAAATTCTTTTACAGAAAACCATGAAAGAAATGAGGTTTGCTGCAAAACACCAATACAGAGGCCTTGTTTCCTTGGGGTGCTTATGAAGGAAGCAGAGCAACAAACCCTTTCAGGAAAACAATATGCACTCAAGGTCACTCATTACTTGCTACTGTTGGAAAATAAAGTGCCATTAGCCTGATATGAGTAATGTACATCAATCAGCTGCAGACCAGAAAAAGTGTGTTTTCAACTTGGTGGTGCTGCTAATAATGAATGATCCATTTGAACACTGTCTACACAATTTGACAATTGTGAAAAAATTTTCTCTTGACAGTGTACCATTTGTTTAAAAAAAAATCCCATTAACATTTATCCCTGATTACCTCCTGCCTTAAAAAAAAGAAAAAGAAAAGGGAAGAAAAGCCATAACAATTCCTCTGCCACCAAGAAGTTTTGTACTTTTCTTGCACTTAAATTATAGTTCAACTACAAAATACCCTATAAAACAAAAAATGAAATATATCTTATTGTTTCTCAACAGGTTTCCTTTTACAGAGTTTAAAATGTATGTACCCTATTCTACTCTAAGTATCCTTTGTTGCTTTCTTGGGAAAGGATTCAGTACTAACCAATTTTCGATCATATATGGATATACTGAAGTAGGTTGTCCTTGATACTGAATTTTTTCAATTTCACTCTAAAATGAAATTTAAATAGTCCCAGCGTCTATGAATTCTATGCTGAATGCAAAATCTATTTTTTTTTCTCACTACATTTATTGGTTAGTGTTTTGGGTTAGAACAGACCACAATGTTGCACTGATCTCTTTCTTAAGATTTTATAGGAACTTCTATTTACAAAGAATATTTTCACTATGACACACATTTCCATGCAGAATGGTCTTAGGGAAATATTCTTGTATTTGCTTTTTTTCCCCCACATCTATATAATTTCTAAGTTGCTTTTCTTACGATTCCAGGAAGGAAGGAAACATAGAAAGACTGATTTGCTTGCTTAAAAACATAGTCTACTAGCAATAATAACTGGTAACCTTGAACATTTCTTACGGTTTGTGTTTTCAAAGCCATTCTATACCAGATCTCCCTATTTCTGTGCCATGGAATGAAGTTTACATCAAGGGTAGGGAAGTCCTTGACTGTTATATGGGCCTTAGATCCATTCTCATCTCCAGAAAGCAAAGGTCAGCTGGGCTCAGCATTGATTCAGGCCAGCAGGACTTGCAGCATAGCCAGTCGACATCTTGGAAGTATTTTCAAGCATTTGGGGTCTGCAGATTGTCCTAAGAATTTTCACCCCTCCTCCACTCCACCCCTTAAACTTGGACCCCAGGAGTATTTCAAGGGAAATTCAATCCATATGTGCCTGATTCGTGTTCACTTAACTCATTGACATGTTGTTTTCCAAGAGCTGATTGATGTACAAGGAGTCTTCTGACCTTTTTTCCTGAACCTTGCAGAACTGCCATTCTTTGAGCTGGAAAATTGCCTTTTACTTGGGGTAAGTAGCACTTTTGAGAGTTGAAAGTTTTAAGCTCAGCTTGAAACATAGTTCCCAAATCTGCGTGGGATCCTGGGTTTGACAAATGTGGCCTCAATACCTTTGTATAAAGTCCTTTCTTGCCTCATATTTTTTTTTCATGTGTGACACCCGTAGCTAGAGAAAAAAAATACAAAGATTGTGATAACTTTCAGAGCATCCAAGCAGGTTTCTTTGGAAGTTGCAGCATCACTCCAATGGTTTAAGATGTCCAAGTCCATCTGTTCTCTTGAACCACCCTTCACTTGCCTTGATTTCTTTCATGTGGTCTCAACCCAAAGGACTTCCTTTGCCAAGTTTTAAATGTGTAATAAAGGCAGCAGCTGACTTTAAACCCTGCTTTGATTCTGTTGGGCAACATCTCAGCTTGGGTTAGGTTCCCTGGCAAAGTATTCCAGTAGACTTTCATAATACTGCCCCTTGGAACTCATCCTAAATTATGCCCCTAAATCATAAAAGTTATAAAGACAAGCTACTCCCTCTCTCACTTCTGCTAAGTTAAGAGGGAGCTGTGACGGGGGCTGTGCCTCTGCCCATGGACAACTGTTAATTGATCTAGAATAGCTAGAATAAAACATGAAAGAATAGTCTTTTAGCTCTTCTAAATCTCTGGATAGAGAGGCTTAATTAGGGCGTACAACAGAAATCTACAAACCCAAATGCCTACAGAAGCCAAACAAGAAATGTAGATCGGTGAAGCAGATTGAGTGATAACTGTTTTAAATAGAGAACCCACGGCTAAAGGAACAGCCAATGTGCAGACACAGCCACTGTAAATGGTTTCTGGCTTGGTGTTGCTAGGTCTCTTCGTTTTTCAAGAGAAGCTAGAAATCCCCTAATTGCAAATATTAGTGTGTAATTCACATATGGAAAGTCCTGTTTATCAGCGAAATTTAGCCTACCAACTACAAATATTTGCTATACAAAGTTACAAAGGAAAAGAGGAATAACAGCTAATATTTACTGGGAAATTGTTGTATACTAGAACCAATGCTAAGTGCTTTATAGACATTATTTAATTTGCTCCTCACCATTTTCCTATCACATGGATATTATTACTTTTCTCAATCATAGCAAGAGAAAACTAAGATCTGGTGTCTTTGTTAAGAAGTACAGATTCTTAAGTCGTTCTCCCAGACCTACTGAATTAGAATCTCTAGGCATGAAACCCCCAGGTGACTGAAATGTTCACCAAAGTTGGAGAACCACTGCATCATGCTATGTCAAAAAATGTATGCACTGAGCTGGTGCAACTCCTCGGTTTATAAATGAGGCTCTTTCTCAATCTCTCTCTCTCTCTCTCTCTCTTTTTTTTTTTGAAATGATGTCTCACTCTTTCACCTATCTAGCACCATCTTGGCTCACTGCAACCCCTGTCTCCCAGGCTCAAGTGATCCTCCCACCTCAGCTTCCCAAGTAGCTGGGACTACAGACACATGCCACCACGCCTTGCTAATTTTTCTATTTTTTGTAGAGACAGGATCTCAATATATTTCTCAGGCTGGTCTCAAACTCCTAGGCTCAAGTGAAAGTGATTGTACTACCTTGTCCTCCCAAGGTGCTGAGATTACAGATGTGAGCCACCTGGCCTGGCCAAGAGAGAAACTAACTTGTTCAAGCTTAGATAATTGAGTCAGGACTAACTTCGAGAGCATCTGTGATAACTTTCAGAGCACCTCTTCAAATATAAGAAGCCAAGCCTCTGGGAAATAATAGCAATACTAGTATCCCAGGTACCCATTTACTGAGGATCTATCCTATACAGGCAATACACAACAATGATAACATCCTCACTTCAGCTTCATAGAAACTCTGAAGCAGACATTATTGTCTTCATATTATAAATGAGGAAATAAGCTCAGAGGAATAAAATGGCTGTCAAGGTCATGCAAATGAAAGTAAAGAGTTAGGTCTGTTGAAATTCAAGTGTGTCTGTTTCTGAACCCAGAGCTCTTTTCATTATGCAACAAGGACAAATGCTGCTGGGTCCTTTACACTGAATGCTGATGGAACTGTAGCTATTAAGCAGAAGATATGGAGAGCACATTCAAGGAATCTCAAGATGATGATGATGGCGATGATAGTGGTGATAATTAGGAGAAGGGGAGCCATTGTCAGGAATCCTCAAATTGTAGAGAGGGAAATCAATTGGTAAAATCACTAACGAGGTGAATGACCTAGCGGCAGGGGCCACTCCTTCCACTTTGAAGATTGGCTTCCTCATCTTCCAAGTGAAGGAGATTTTGATAGGTAATCTTTATGCTCATTTCCAGTTTGAAAAATCTGTAACTTTAAGTGGAGAAGCAAGTAGAATCACATATATTTACGCGAACCTAAAAGGAGACATGAGTGCTTTGACCTGCCAAGGCAGTCCAGGCTGCTCATGCCACAGAACCAGCCCCAGCGGGGTCTGGCAATGCCACTGTGAGAAGACTTACGTTTAGCCTTAGAATCCTCCGCCAAACATCTGGAAAGAAAACTGCAGCTGAGGTCAGCTGATCAGGTCCCATAGGTCAGCTGATCAGGTCCCTTATCAAGGAGGCAGCCTCGTCTGGCCCCTGAGTGTGTCTTTTGATCCTCAGGGCTGGGGATTTGCTTCTATTGCTTTCTCTGCCCTTCTCTTCCTCCCAATCTCTATGTCACCATCCTCTCTTCAAATACAGGAAGCCAGCTCCTTCTGTGATGGAGTAAACATTCCATTTGAGGTCAAGGCACTCGGACCTATGCTGTACTTAGTTCAAGCTCCAGCCAAAGGCCAGAATCAATACCACAAATCACTGCCAAAATGACAACAAGGAGGCTCTTGTCCATTTGCTCCCCTTGTGGAAATGCTATTTCTAATGCCTAGCAATTTCATTAAGTCAGTTTCATCAGCCTGTGTTTCCTTAAGAGGTCTGCACTAAAGGCTGTCTTTGGCACCAGACAGAACAGGTCCCTGCAACCATTACCTGAGTAATACATAGCTCCTCAGGGGTGTCTACGTGTTTACAAGTGGCTATGCCTCAGGACAAACAGCCCCCTCAATATTCAAAAGCATTCTGCACAGAAAAGAGATCAAAGGCATTATAGAGGAAACATCTATCTCTGCCAAATGTATCAAGCTATATGAATCTGTTCTTACACAATGTCAAAGCAGTTCAATATAAATGTAACTTGTCATAAAGTTATCTTTTGTGGAAAAGAAATGTTGCCATTCAAAAACACATAAAGCCCCAGCTTGCCTCAAATGGTGCATACATATTACATCTTCAGAATCCCACAACTAAATCAAATCAGTGTGAGGCAAAAAGAGGAGTCTGAAAAGTTTAATTTCTGTGCCTACTGAATACCCGAATAAAGAGAGAGGGCTTTAATCTCTGCAGGTTTCTGAGTTTAAAGAGTAAAAGAGGTTTATTCGTCCCTCCCATTTTCTCAAAAGGCTATCTTGTTTTGGTTTTTAATAGTTCTGCTGCTAAGTGTGCACACAATACATAGAGTTCAGGAAGGAATTTCTGATCTCAAGTCTAGGATTCAAAATAAGTGAAGAATTTCATTACGTTGTTTGGATATTTTAGCTATTATAACTTGTACAAAAATATTCATTAAAAAACGGTTGATAATATTGAAAAGCTGGAAACAACCTATGTGTCTATCTAGCAATAGAGGAACAACTAGACGAGCTATGGTGTAGCTATGTTATTTATGTAAACAGGGCAGAGAGCTGCCACAAACGGGTGTATAGGCTGTTTACTGCACAACTGCATAAGGTACCATGTGTGAATGATAGCCCCGTTGTGGCCACTATTGCAGCATTTTAAAGAACGAACTAGATTGAAATGTACTAATATTAATAGGTTTCCAAGAAACGTTGTGGAGGGAAAGAAAGTTTTAGAATAATATATTGTATGCTATTATTTTAATTAACATACACTTAAAAAACAATAATGCATGTGTGTGTACACACATATGTATGTATATATGTATATGTGTATATATACATACACATATATATGTACATACATATGTGTGTGTGTGTATACACAAAATAACCTTATGGCAAGGCAAGAATGACTTGTGGGGAGGGGGGAAGGGACTGAGATTGGGGGTAACCATCAAAGTACTCTCCCCATATATGTACTGATATAATTTCTAAAAGAGTAAAATGAATGGAAATTTAAAAGAAATGTTTAAAGCATTTAAGGGAAAATTGTGGAGCAGCTTAAATTCACATTTATGATTATTTTCTGAAGAGAACTGGTCAGCACAGGACCATGGGACTCACATTATATAATTGTATATTTATGCACCCGTTTCCCTCACTAGGATAAGAGCTTCTGGAGAGCAGAAACTGTCTCTATAGAATTCTTTCACCTCTAACAACTAGCACAATGAATACCACAGAAAATTGTGAATTAATGATCTCATTAATTCATCAGTTCATTTGTTCCACAAACAGTTAATGAGCACCTACTCTGTACCCTCATAAGTCAGGGAACACAACCCAAAGAGCTTACATTCTATGAATGAAAGAATGAATGAATATAAGCTGAGAGAAATCATCTAGAGATCATAAAATCCATTTCAAAAACTCTCCCAAATATGTAATTAATCTATTTTAAAGAATTTCATGCCTTAGAAATTCCATTATTTTGCTAATCATTTCCATAATTAACATAACTTTTTTCGATTTTGTGACCATATTCTTTTTTTTTAATTTTCCTTTTTTTTTTAAGTACAGGCTATATTTATATTTTAAACTGTCACAATCTAGTAGATTCTCTCCTAGATTTTATCCTTTGATTATAAATAAATGTTTTAAAATAGCTATCCTTTAATGACACTTTGCATTGCTGCAAAATTCTACTTCATCACAGTAATAATTTCTCATAACAGCATTGCTCTTTCTATTTTACCAAATGCTTCTACATATTATTTTTATGTGATCCTAAATATAATTTTCATTTGCTTCTAACAGAAAATAAGTGAAATGAGCAGTATTTATTTAATAGACCCATAGGCTAAGGCTCAGTGGAATTAAGCAACTTGCTCAAGGTTAAAGAGCTAGGAACTGGTAGCATCAGAACTAGAACCCAGATCTTTTGAGTTCTAAGACAAGAGTCACTCATTGCATCATGTCTATATACTTAGTTCAAGAGTTCTGGGGCAAAAAGACTTAATTTTTTTAAGAAACCGTGTTTATTTGAAAGATGAGACAAATACAACTCAAGGGAGAGCATATACAGCTGCAAACGTGCATGCTGTCTCCAAGCTAAGGTGTGTTAAACATCTAAATTGGAGTTATGCACGCTCGGTTAATATCTATGGCTTCTTTATGCTTACCATTGAGGTTTCAATTCATGAGGGCAGTAACAACAACAGCGAAGACAGTTTCTTAAGGCTTTTCCTGCACTTCTGTGCCCTCTATTTGATCATCTGCCAAGGTTTGTGAATAGTGCCAAATCAAACAGCACAGCATCTCTATGAGTCTCCTCCTGGGAGTTGAGGAATTCTGCAGTTGGAGCACGGGGTAAGATATAAAAGGCACAATTATGTTTTCCTTTGAAGAGTTTAGAGGCAGACAATGTTAATCTATTCTTTTGGAATTTCTGGTGCTAAACTCCCTTCATTAAACAGCCTCTTCACTTCCCTTTGCTTTTCTGGCCAGGTTATCCTGCATTAATATAAACATCCTAAAATAAGGAGGAATACAGTGATCTGATTCTTTTGAGCTTTCTCAATAAGAAGATCATACATAGGCATCAAAGGAATAAGAACTTGATTTCCATTTGCATTCTAAATTACGTAAGAAAAAACGTTAGAGTTTTCTCATACTCATTTTGTGCACTGATTTCTAGTGATCTCTTTTCCCGTGCTTATGTTTGTCTGAATTCAATACCAGGAAGATTGTATTAGTGTGTTAAGTGTGATATTATTCTTTTTTATTTAATGGTAATTACTTATTAAAATTGTTTTGAAATATATTTGAATTTTCTCTTCAAAGATGCTTTCTTTTCTTGCTATTTAACCTACTTCTATTTGGCTTCATGGTCTAACTTTTGTTAATCTTGAGAAAATTAGCAAAATTAATGCAAATTTTGGATATCATTATGATAGCATGCGATTATTTACAAATGCAAGCAGATAGACCTTTTAAGTGTAAAGAACCAAAAAGCAAAGTGCTTATAGTTTTATCATTGGCTCTTTGGTTTTTCTTATAAAGTATGTGTTTTATATTAGTAATCATCAGCTAAAATGTTTTTAAAGAAAACATAATTATAAGAGGCTGAGGCAAGAGGATCACTTGAAGTCAGGAGTTTGAGACCAGCCTGAGCAACATAGTGAGACCCTGTCTCTGCAAAAATGTTTAAAACTCAGCCGGGTGTGGTAGTGCATACCTGTAGTCTGAGCTACTTAGGAGGCTGAAACAGGAGGATCAGTTGAGCCCAGAGTTCGAGGCTTCAGTGAGCTATGATTGTGCCATTCCACTCCAGCCTGGGCAACAAAGTGAGACTCTGTCTCTAAGAAAGAAAGAAAGAAAGAGAGAAAGAGAAGGAAGGAAGGAAGGAAAAAAAAAGTAAATAGGCCAGGCATGGTGGCTCACACCTGTAATCCCAGCACTTTAGGAGGCCAAGGTGGGTGGATCACTTAAGGCCAGGAGTTCGAGACCAGCCTGGCGAACATGGCGAAACCCCGTATCTACTAAAAATACAAAAACTGCACTCCAGTCTGGGTAACAGAGCAAGACTCCATCAAAGAAAGAGAGAAAGAGAGAAAGAGAGAAAGAAAAAGAAAGAAAGAAAGAAAGGAAGGAAGGAAGGAAGGAAGGAAGGAAGGAAGGAAGGAAGGAAGGAAGGAAAGAAAGAAAGAAAGAAAGAAAAAAAGAAAGAAAGAAAGAAAGAAAGAAAAGAAGGAAGGAAGGAAGGAAAGAGAAAAGAGCAAGCAAGCATGTCTAGCTTTGCTTTCTTTAAAATAAGTTTACTTTTCATTATTATGGATACATCATAGTTATATATATTTATGGGGTACTTGTGATGTTTTCATGCAGGCATACAATATGTAATGATCAAATCAGGGTAATTGGGGTATCCATCACCTCAAGGATCCATCATTTCTTTAGGTTAGGAATATTCCAATTTTATTATTTTAGTTATTTTAAAATATAAAATAAATTATTGTTAACTATAGTCATATAGTCACCTTATTGCGCTACTGAATACTAAATCTTATTCATTCTAACTGCATTTTTGTACCTATTGACCATCCTTTGGTTTTTTTTATCTACCCCTCCCTGCTACCTTTCCCAGCCTCCAGGAACCATCTTTCTAGTCTCTATCTCCATTAGCTCAATTGATATTGTTTTTTTTTTTTTTTTTTGAGCTCCCACATTTGAGTGTGAATATGCAGTATTTGTCTTTTTGTGCCTGGCCTATTTCACTTAATATAATGATCTTCCGTTCCATCCACATGGCTGCAAATGACAGGATTTCATTTTTTTTTTTATAGCTGAATAATATTCCATTGTGTATATATGCCACCTTTCTTTATTCATTCATCCATTGATGGACACTTAGGTTGATTTTATATTTTGGCTATTGTAAACAGGGTTGCAAACAAACATGAGCTTGCAGATACCTCTTTGATATACTAATTTCTTTTCTTTTGGATATACACCTAGCAGTGGGACCACTGGATCATATAGGGGTTCTATTTTCAGTTTTTGAAGAACCTCCATGCTATTTTCCAGAGTGGATTAGTGGCTATAGTAATTTATATTCCCACCAACAACAGTGTATGAGGGTTCCCCTTTCTCCACATCTATGCCAGCATTCATTATTGTCTGTCTTTTGGATAAAAGTCATTTTAACTGAAGTAAAATGATACCTTATTGTAGTTTTTTACATTTCTCCATCAGCCAAATTTTTTTATAAAATAGTACTAGTCTTTGCCATAAATATTACAAGAACTAAAAAAAAAAAAAAAAAGTCCTGAAATCTAGTATTTAAACTTTAATTATGTGGCAAGATGGGCTAGATGCTCACCAAACCCATTCCTCTTCCTGGGTGTAGGAATAAGATAAAGGAAAACTCTTCCTTACTGTAGAAATATAGTTAATAAAGGTACAAGAGAAAGGAAATAGACAATTACCATTAAGCAAGCACCATAGTAATCGTTGTGTGTCATAAAAACAAGATCCATCAATGAATGCCAAAATTAGTAGGTGAAAGTTTGAAGGGAAACACTTTCTACAGCTTCAAAATGTGTCCCCTAAGATATTTACTAACTACAAAGAGAAAGATAGTAAGTTTACAGTGGTGAAATGCAGTAGACACCAACTTAACCAAGTAATCAAAGTCAACATCACTGGTAATAAAGACATTAATATTATGAACCCAGATATAATGCACTGAGAAAGACACAACATCATTTCTCCCTCTTGGGTAAGGCCATGTGATGAATTATCACCAGCAGGAGATGAGTGAAGGTCCTGTGTCACTTTCAGGCTAAAACAGTCAAAGCAAGGTCCATCTCCTCCACACAGTGGTTTCCAAACTGCAGGCTGGATTCCCATGTGCAGGGACAAAATGTGTTGAGGATGGCAGAGCTTTGTCATCCTCAGTCATTGGATAACATCATATAGTTCAAAAACTATGTTGAACTGTATCATGAGTGAGAAATAACCTTTTATTATATTAAACTCTTGAGATTCAGGGATTGAGATTAACTGTTATAACTGTTAACTTACTCAGATTAATTCTATCCATTTATATTCAACCTCTGGTTGTATCTCCCTTAAATTTAGTGTTATAATGGATTTTTAATAATGAAGTTTAAGAAAATTAAAAAACACGAGACAAAAATCACATATATGTCACAAAACATTTTGAACATGCAGAAAATAAATATACAATATGCAGGAACATTGTAAACACGCTAATAAAACAACAAGTCAAAAGAGTGAAATACCACTAATTTGTTTCTGTCAAATCAATTCATTAAAATGACTATAGTCCATGTTGGTGAATGCATGGCAAAATAAGGACATGTATATTCAGTAAGAAGTATAATTATTGTATTATTTTGGTAAACAAATTTAATAATGTATATTAAGATATTTTAAAATGTGCATCCATATTCACCCATAATTCCATTACTAAGAATTTGTTTTACAGAAATAATTATTGATGTCATGTACAAGAATGTTATCTTAGCATTGCCTATTTCAAAGGTGGACAAATTACAGTCTGTAGGCCAAATTTCATCTGCCATCTGTGTTTGTAAATAAAGTTTTATTGGAAGACAACCACAACCATTCATTTACAAATTGTCTATGGCGGTTTTTGCATCAGAGCTGGATTTATAGTTCTTCTTTGTTAGAAAAGGTGTTGCAGACACAAGGCTATCTATTTACTAGCTTGCCAATGTCTGAGCTTTGCATAATCACATTTGGACAGAAACTCCCATAACAGCCACTAGCTCCCTGAGGGCATTCCTGTTGCCCTGGACATGCTTCAGAGAGGCCAAGTGTGCTTTAGAGTAACTCTGTTTTCTCCTTGGATTCCTATGTCTAGATGTATTTAAATCTTTCTGCTTAGCTATGTTACATTTGCAAATATGTCTTTCTGATTCGTCTGCCCACAGATCACCTATAAGGATCTGTCAATGGTTAAATTTTATTAGTCTAGATATGCTACTTCAATTCAACAAGTAGGTTATGTAACCTCCATGTAATTGCTGAGGAGGGAAAATGCATGTTCAATGTCATGGCTACAGAGAGAGGAAGGAGACTGTTTTCATGTGAACTTCTTGCAGCTGCCCAAACAGAAGGAAGCAATTATGAATCTCAGGTGTGGAGCCAAGAATTCTAAATCCTAGAAATGGATTTGATGGGGGAAAGATTGGGGATGATAATAAGTGCATTAAAATGAGATATATGGCCAAAAGAGAAAATATATATGGTTATTCAGACAAACTAATCACAGCATCTTCACTATTTTATTTTAGAAGGTCAGCTTTTATCTCAGACTAGCCAAATCAGATAAGGCAATAAATGCCAAAATGCTTTGCACACCATAAAGTGCTAAAGGAAATAAGGGTTAAAATTCATGATGCCTGGTTTTAAAAACAGCTATGGGTACATTTTCTAACATTTTTAGAGTAGTCTGTACCATAAATTAAAATACTAAGAGATTAAGAGCTAGAAACTGATCCACTAATCTATTTAAAAGTACATTTTACGTGGTTTACTCCATTTTCACAGACTTTTAGGAGACCTACTCTAAGCATAAATTATCTGTTACTTCCTTTCTGCCGCCTTACCCACGAAGGAAATGACATGTACAAGAACACCCTAAAGCAGAGTCTCTGCTGAACAGTGGGGTTGAATAACTTGGTAAAAGATTTATGCCAATTCCCACTTGGAAATAGTTTAGAGCTTTAGAGACTAATTATTTGCTATAATCTGAATGTTTGTGTGCCCCCTAAATTCATTGGTTGAAATCCCAATCCCCAATGTGACGGTACTAGGGGGTGGGGCCTTCTGGGAGGTGATTGGGTGATGGAGGTGGAGCCCTCTTGAATGGGATTAGTGCTCTTATAAAAGAGATCCCAAGGAGTTGCCTTGTCCCTTCCGCCATGTGAGGACACAGCGAGAAGGTGAGCCCCTCGCCAGACACTGAATCTGCCAGCCCCGTAAATTTGAACTTCCCAGCTCCAGAATTGTAAGAAAGACATTTCTGTTGTTTATAAGCGCCACAGTTTATGGTATTTTGTTTAACAGCCTGAACGGACTAAGACACTATTCAAGGTGTTGCCTGCATGCCAGCAGAAATAGCACCACCTATGAGCTTGTTAGAAATGCAGTATCTCAGGCCCCATTCCAGTCTCACTCCATCAGAATCTCCATTCATTGTTTCTTTTCTTTTCTTTTTTTTTTTTTTTGAGACTGAGTCTCACTCTATCACCCAAGCTGGAGTCCAGTGGCGTGATCTCAGCTCTCTGCAACCTCCGCTTTCTGGGCTTAAATGATTCTCTTGCCTCAGCCTCCCAAATAGCTGGGATTACAGGTGTGTGCCACCATGCCCAGTTAATTTTATATTTTTAGTAGAGATGGGGTTTCACCGTGTTGGCTAGGCTGATCTTGAACTCCTGACCTCAAGTGATCCACCCACCTCAGCCTCCCAGAATGTTGGGATTATAGGCATGAGCCACAATGCCCAACTAGAATCTGCACTGTAACAGGATCACAGGTAATTCACATGTACTTTCAAGTTTAGAGCACCCTACAACAAACCTCTCAGAAGAAAGAGTCTACTGGGACAACAGAACAAGAAATAGTTATGTTCCTATTATAAAATGGCCATTGGATGAGAAGCAGGATTCCTAGCATATACTCATTCACTTGTCATGCATTTATGAGCAGCGTTATGTGCCAGCTACTGCGCTGGGACTGGGAATGGAAAGTTTAAGAAGAATCGGTCATGCTCTCATATTTCACGTCCTTGGTTAGTTTTTAGTCACCCAGATTCTCCCCTGGTGATCTCTGCCTAAGGTCACCATCTATTTCCTTCTCCAGAAAATTGATGACATTAATAACAGCAAATATTCATGGATGGCTTGAGCTTTGTCAAGCACTGTGCTGCACTTCGAATACATTCAGCTGTTGTTTTGCCCGCTCTCAATTTATTTATTCATTTTTTTTGTAGTGATGCAACATCACCTTTTTTGGTTGAAAGGTGCTACCCTTCACCCTTTTTCAGTCCGTAGTATTTGAGTGAGGCTGGCACAACCAACTTCCTCCAGGATCAAGCCAATCTGAGAATTCTTTCTGTTGGTCTCAGTCTAGAGTACATGACCCAGGAGTTACAAGTGAGATTCGGTCCTGGGACTTTTTCTGGAACTATGAAAAAGAGGTACTGTTTTTTAGCTTCTGGAGGTCATCTTTGCCAACACATGAAGAGAAACTACTTGAGATTAAAGTCAGTCCAAAGAACAGCTCAGCCAATATTTGGAGAAAAGGCAAATTTTGAATACATTCATTGAATATCTTTATCCAACCAAACCTAAAGCCAGCCTTTCACTTTCAATTTCCTGTTGCATGAATTAATACATTTCCTTTTCATTTGCGTTAGAGTTGGATTTTTTGGGGTACCTTCAACTCATGATATCCTGACATTACACATAGACGTTTTCATTTAATCTTTACAATATGCCCCAGAATAGATAGTGTTAGTGTAGTCATTTTCCAGATGAAGAAACTGAGGCTCAGAGAGGTTAAGTATCTTGCTCAATAATACATAGCTGACAGATGGCAGACTAAAAGTTAACTCTCAGAATACCTCAGTACAAAAATTTACAATTCATCAGTACCATCGTGAGTATTGTTTACTGTTTGGAATCAATATACTCTACATTTGAGAAAGATTGAAAAGAAATAAATATTGTAGAAACTCACTCTAATGATCTCTATGCAATGAAAGTGTATCCCTGAAAGACTGCTGGAATAACTGGTCCATTGCTCACTTTTCTTAACTGAATCTCCTTGAACAGAGTTTATTACAGACCTCATCTTAATTCAATCTGTGCAGTAATGGGTTGCAGGTTTATGGCGACAACTGTGGGTAATTTACCCTAAGGTCAAAGCCAGCTCAAGGTAAACTTGGGAAATTAAACAAACTTTTTAGCTTCGTGGTTTTACTTCTCCCATGCTTTTCCTTTTCCCATTTCACAACAATGACACCCATCCCTAGCACATTTTTCATGGGACCTAATTTAAAAATTGTAAAGAAAAGAATCAAACTATTTTTCATCTTAATTTTTTTAAAATTTAAGAGGAAAAGCAACCTTTAAATTGTGGATTATCTAGTTCAAAGCTACAGTAATGAACTATTAATAGTGGAAAGCTATGATCAGGGAAGGCAACATCTACCCTGATTTCTGCAGTCATAGCCCTGACTCCACCTATCCCTAAGGCTAAAATTGAGCAGGTCTGTGAATAATTTGAGCTTGCAAACAGTCATGCTAAACAAAGCAAAGCTTACTGGGCAATGCTCATTTAAAGAAATTAGATCATAATTTTGCCCTTTGGGGGAGGAAGTGGAAGTCCATTCAAGGAATTGATATGGAACCTTCTTAGATCCTATGAAAAAGAAAGATAGAGAATTTTTCAAGGAAGTGCCATTTATTAAAATGAGCTATCAATAGAAGCTCTTACCAGTCAAAAGAAGGAAAAAACACTTGCAACAGCAGTGTATCTGTGCTGGTTGTCTCCTATATCCCAGCCCCTTTCAATCTCCCGTCCTGCTGCTGCTCCACTTCCAAAACAATTTGTTGATATGTCTGTTCTGCAGACCTGCTCTGCATTTGCCAGACTGAATCCTCAAATGCTTTATTCATTAATAGGTGAGGTTAGCTGGAACTACATGAGAAAAATCAAATTTAATCTACTTCCAAGTACACTAGGAAAAAAAGTCAATGCATAGAAATGTCCCTTCTTAATAAGGAAATTCTTTTTTCTTAGTTGTAGTCATAACCATTACCAAAATGTGTGTTTAAATATATGTATATATTTGTCATCTTTAGTTTCATTCAATATAAATATGCATTCATTTACTTATGTAACAAACATTTACCAGTGCCTGCTCTTAGTGAGACATTGTATATGATGTCCTGCATAAAAACATGAAAATTGGAGAGTCCCAGGCTGTACCCTTCTTTTATCCAACAAATATTTATTGAGCACTCAAATATGAGCAAGGAACTATTGGACAGAGTGATGATTAACTTAGATAAAGTATCTGCTTTAATAGAATTTACATTCTGGTGGGAAAGGCCAGTCATATAAGAAAACCTTAACAAAGTAAGATAATTCTAGAAAGTGATAAGAAAATAGAACAGAAAATAGAATATTAAGTAACCTGGGGAAGAGGGATAACTTTAGATGCAGGTGGTACAAGAAGGTTCCTCTGAGAAAGGTTCAAGGAGTCTTATAATAGATTATTTATTGTTCCCACATTCTTGCCCTCTTTCCTGGAAGATTACACATCCTTACTATGTGACTTGCAGTGTCTTCTATAGGAGAAATTTCCTTCCCTATCACGTCAACACCACGCTTATATATATAATATATTTATATATAATAATATTATATATAAATATTATATATATAATATATAATATAATATAAATATATATTTATTATATATTTAAATATATACAATATAAATCATATATAATTATATATTTATTTATATATAATTATATAATTAATTGTATGATTATATATTTATTTGTTATTTATTTATTAATATAATTATGTATATTTATTTTTATATAATTATATATATAATTTCTGTGATATATATAGCACAGAAATGATGTTGTGTCTTTCTCAGTGCATTATATCTGGGTTTATTTATTGCCAGTGGTGTTGACTTTGATTACTTGGTTAAGTTGGTGTCGGCTGCATTTCACTACTATAAACTTACTATCATTCGTTTGTAGTTATTAAATATCTTAGGGGACACATTTTGAGGCTATAGAAAGTGTTTATCTTCAAACTTTCCCCTACTAATTTTGGCATTCATTGATGGATCTTGTTTTTGTGGGACACAATTATTACTATGGTGTTTGCCGAAAGGTAATTGTCTATTTCCTTTCTCTTGTACCTTTATTAACTATACTTCTACACTAAGGATTTTCCTATTTCTCATTTTTTATTTAACCAAGCATTTATTTCCGCTAGTCTGGACTCATAGATATTTATGTATTCCATAGGTTATAATCCAATATTGCCATTTATTTCATTACTCAAATTGTTCTAGATTTGGCTCTTGTTTTTTCAGTTGGCCCCCATCTTTTAGTGAACATGTCCTTACTTTCTGCTAGCACAAGATATTCAGGTTCATTTTGTATTTTTCTGACCTTAGCCCTGGAACTAACCATTTCTCTTGGGGGCCCTGGTTCCTTTCAATGGGGAAAGGTGTTTAGAAACCAAGATCTGCGTGCTGCATGTGCATTACTACTAGGATGCCATTGTTTCTAAGCCCCCTTGGCAGACGGAGTTGGGAAAGATATTTGTGTACTTTAGCTCACATATATACCATATCTGTAGTTCTCTATCTATTATCTATACCTAACTATCTATATCTATATGTTAGAAAAGATATTTGTGTACTTTAACTCACATACATACCATATCTGTAGTTCTCTATCTATTATGTCTATATCTATCTATATCTATATCTATATGTTAGAAAAGATATTTGTGTACTTTAATCCACATACACACCATATCTGTAGTTCTCTATCTATTATGTCTATATCTATCTATATCTATATCTATATGTTAGAAAAGATATTTGTGTACTTTAATCCACATACATACCATCTCTGTAGTTCTCCATCTATCTATTATGTCTATACCTATCTATATCTATGTGTTAGAAAAGATATTTGTGTACTTTAACCCACATACATACCATCTCTGTAGTTCTCTATTTATCTATCTATCTATCTATCTATCTATCTATCTATCTATCTCTATCTATCTATATCTATCTAACTATATCTATATCTCTACCTATCTATCTAGCCATGAGTTTATGCTGATACCTCAGATTCCAGTACAACACTACAGTGTTCTCTGTAGTCTAGGGGTCCCCAACCCCTGGGCCTTTGATTGGTACCCTGTCCATGGTCTGTTAGGAACTGAGCCACACAGCAGGAGGTGAGCAGCGGGTGAGGGAGCATTCCCACCTGAGATCCACATCCTGTCAGATTAGGGGTGCCATTAACTTCTCATAGGAGCACGAACCCTGTTGTGAACTGCACATGTGAGGGATCTAGGTTGTGTGCTCCTTATGAGAATCTAATGCCTGATGATCTGAGCTGGAACAGTTTCATCCCAAAACCATCCCCCTACCCCACCCGTTCATGGAAAAATTGTCTTCCAGGAAACCTTTCCCTGATGCCAAAATGGCTGGGACTCCTGCTTTAGTTTTTACTCTTTCCTTATTTTTAAATTCTTTCCCTGGCAGTGAGAATCCCACTTTTATTATCTTCAGTATATTTACCTGTTTGTCCAATGTTAGCACACCCATTGTTTCAGAATTGCCAAACCATAAACCTTTGAGAAACACATTTACTTGTAATATTACAGAATTTATGCATGCATAAATTCTATTTCTGCATAAAAACTATTTATGCATGCATAATAGTTCTTTGTGTCTTTAGCCTTACAATATCCATCCAAGACAGTGTTCTCCAAACCTAGTTCTTTTCTTCCTCATTCCCTTGAATATGGTTATATTATTTATTTGCACTATTGGCAGATCATGTGTTCTTGTTTCTGTTCCATTTTGGGCTCCCCCTGGATCCTGCTTGGTTTTTATTGTTTATTATTTTGTGTATGTGATGGATACGTGAAACATTACTATGATTCTAAGAGTAAGAGCTCTTAAATATATATACTTAGAAAAATGTCTTGCCCTCCTCATCCCTGATAACCTGTTTTGATTCCTCCATTCTTTCCATCCTTTTCTCACCGTACTCCATCATGTAACCAACCTCTCTAGTTTCTGCTTTACCCTGTCTGTATCTCTTCTACACAAAAGAGTTGATATTTTTTCAAATTTCTTTTTTTCCTATTTGAAGGGTAGCGTATTATAGATTTTTTTGTGCTTTGCTTTTTAGTGTAACAATATGTACTAGAAATCAAAGTGTAATACTCTTTGTACCTACAATTAAAATATATGATAGCTCTGGAATAAAAAAAAAAGTTTCAAAATAATGTGTTCTTTAAAGAACACTGCTTAAATTTAAACCTTTAAAATGTTCCAATTTTACATCCATTTGTATTTCTGGCAAAGGATCAAATATTTTAACTTTGTGTACTCTGGGCAATGTTCACCATTGTCAAGCTCAGCTTTCCTTGAAGGTCAGCAGGCCTGACATCTGACATGAAGTCACGAAAATTGTCTCTCTGTTTCCGCAGTTGGAAACTATGCACACTGTTGGAAAAAACTGGAAATGACTGGCTGTGTTTGGTTTGGACAACTCATCCAAATGAGAGGGAGCCCAGCACGAGTTCTGCTTGAGTGATGTCTGAAAATCTGGCCTCTCAGTCTACCTTAAAAGCCTACCTATTTGACTTTGACTAGAGTTCAGATACATAAACCAAATATCTTTGCTTTGGCTTCTCTTGAGTCATAGCAATCTATGCCTCATCAAGAGTATGAAGTTTGGAAGAACAAAGAAGCAATTGAGCATCCTAAACCCAACTGTTAGTTTTGGTTTTGGGGAATGTCAATGAAAAGACTTAAAGTTGTTTTATTAATCATGTTTTCTTGGCATTTTCTGTGGTTAGCAGGAATTTGAGTAGAAAAAGTTGTCTTTCTGTTGTCAATACGAAAAATTTATACCTACCAATGCCAACTTTTAAATTTAGGATTTTTAAAATTACACTTTTATAAAAGAAAACACTTATCCAAGAAAGTAGATGTCAATTAATATTTTAAAAGATTGATGTGTTTGAATATTAAGAAAGCCAATTATATTTTGGTCTGTCAGTTAAAGAGATTTTACTGTGTTTATAATATAGTATTTCAAAACCTAGTTTAGCGATATATTTGTATATAGAAAGATTAACAGCTTGAAAATTATATCTTCATGAAGAAATAAAGAATAGAGTGCTTTATTTAAAAGTTACAGGTTTTCAACCAAATCTGGAAATACTATATATTTGTCCACCTCCATCAAGAATGAAGGAAATTCTCTGGGTAGAAAGGCCTTACAAAAATTTCATAATCTCTAAGTTTAGAGTATTGAGAATTAGAGAACCAAATTATCAAGATGGTTGCCTTCACTATCTACTAGCTCTTTATATATAAGTACTTTGATATGGTCAAAATTTCTACTTCTAAATCTATTTTGAGATACTTGTATGGTCCTAGAACAAATTTCTTGTACAAAAGAAGCATCTGTGAAGCATTAAAAGGGCAATTGCCGAGGCCCCATCCCCAGAGACTTTGATTTCGGTCCTGAAATCTGTATTGTTAACAAGAGCTGGTAGTTAAGAAACAGTGTACTAGAGTGGAAGGGGACATGAAGATCATCTAGCCTAACCCACTTGTTTTACAAATGAAGAGGTTGAGACCAAGACAGAAGTCAAAGCCAAAATATTGTTACTTATTCATTCAAAAAATATTTAAGGGACACCCATACTCGATGCATGAGGCACTGAGAATGTAGTGGCAAATATGACAGAGTGAGCCTTGCCTGTATAGTCTCATGGGGATTCGGGGTTCATGGCAGAAGTAAGATTATGCAAACCGAATTACGTCCTAAATCAGAGTTCCTAATATGCAGCTTTTGCCTTAGTTTGGGTTATCATTACAGTCCTTGAGAAAGACATATCATCACTACAACGTTTGAAACTGCAGGCGAGGGGAATATCATAGAGGTAGATTTTACCATTGGATGACCCTCACGGTTTACTTTTAATTTTTATAAATAATTTTACAAGTAAAATATATAAATTGTATATTCTTTTAAAATAATACTTATCCTTCAGATTTTTCCCATGTTCTTGAAAAGTCTGTTACATTTGCAATAGTTATAATTCCTTACTGGCTTCCACCTCTGAAAAGTTTTGGGGTTACATTGAAATGTTGACAACTGGGAAGCACTTGCCCCTTAACCATCCCCAACTTCTAACACTCACATTAGGGTTAACTCACATTGTGAGCCCTAAGCACTGTCAAGCTCAATCGTTTCCTTATGTTGCTTATGATGGGTAAGGCAAGCTCATCTGTGGTCAAACTTATATAACTTTTTCTTATAAAAAATGCATTGTTTTCTTTTGCGTACAGTAGGGTAAATAATATGGACATTAATACACAAAGTTCCTTTGTGTTTTTCCTTGAAAGTTGGCTTGATGAATGTATTCTGTGTGGATTTTAAAGGTTTGGAAATGAAGCAGACATCAAGTTAATTATTTCAGCATATTAAGCCTCTGTATGATGTGAAAAGACAGAGTTCATAACTAAAAACTGAGAGTTTGGAGATTAATTTAAATTCCAGAACTAATATATAGTCTCACTATTGCTAACTCTAAAATCTGGATTCAATAAACTTCTGCTTTCCGGGTCTTTACCAAGATTCCTTTCTTAACTTGTATTCCTGTCTTAGAAGCATTCAGTCCCAATCAAATTCTACTGGGTGAATGAATAGTGAATTATAGTAACATAGTTTTCAAGCAAAATCTAAACAGAATGTTAAAGAATTTTAGTAAATGATTAGTTTTAATATCTATCATTTATGTTGCAGATTTCATTGTAGGCTTATAGTGGGGATTTCTCAAGCATACTAATAACAGTATTAACATTTCATTTCGTATTAATAGATGATACAATATATGAAAATAAATTTTAAACTTCAAATTGCTTCACTCTTTCTGATTAAATTGTCACTCATATTTGGATAGAATTTGGATGGAATTTTGTGCAAAATTTTTTAAAGACCAAAGGCATGAAAAGTTATTCCATTGAATATCATAAAGTTTGCATATTTATTCAGACCTTCTTAACCTTGCAAGTCTGTTAAAAGTGGTATGGAAATTGTTCATGAACAGGCTTCCTCATTAGATTTTTGGCACCTTTATACTAGTCCCAGCCAGAATCCTGAAGAGCAAAGGCAAAATTGGAACACATTTATCTGAATATTTCAGAATCTCCAATGAGGTTACTTCTAAAAGCCAGGAAACGGTCATGGGGATTCTTTTATTCCTGCTGCTTCTTCTATAAAAATCTTTCATTATCCAAATTCATTATGGAAAAAAATTGCTACCTCCAAATATGCTTTATTTGTAGAATATCCGTGCACAAACTTTTTGGTTGAGTTTCGGGTCTAGAAAACAATCTTATTAAACACGGCGGCCATCCAAGTGCAATTTAAAGATCCCATGGCAATTTTCAAAAGGAGCAAGGATTAATCCCAAATCCTGGCCAATATCAATAAAACTGCTTCTAATTTCCACAGTCCCGTTTGAGCTACTGTCAAGAGCACAATGGGTTTCTCCATTAGCATACATAGTTTCTCACTACCAATGTTTAACTCATTACTTTGTAAAGCACTTTAAAGTACTTTAAAATACTCCAAGTATGAAAACTGCTCTTTAAAAACAGTCCTGTGCTGTTCTGCTCCATATCAGAATAACCTACCTAATCCACCTGAAATAACATTAATGATTCCTAAACTCGAAGCTTTACAAAGGCATTTTTCCTCACCAATTCTAAATAAAATACATGGCACCATGTAGATTACTTTCAACCCATATCTAATTAACACACTATGGTTTATACTTATTTTTTGAAAATGGCCATGAGTGATCTAAGTTCCCTCCTTGACTAAAAACATCTTGATAACAGGATCCACTTTTGAGTTATCTATCTGAGAGTCAGTCATATTATATATTTTAAAGTAGCTACTTAATTAATATTTGGGATAAAAATGGTCATTTATTGATTTTTTCAAATATCCATCCCATCCATCTATCGTTCACATGTGGCAGTCATGAGCCAGGCACTAACAATAAAGAGATACATTTAAATTTTTTTCTTCAACTTTTATTTTTAAGTTCAGGGGTACATATGCCAGATGTGGAGGTTTGCTACATAAGTAAATGTGTGCCATGGTAGTTTGCTGCACAGGTAATCCCATTACCTAGATATTAAGCCCAGCATCCATTAGCTATTCTTCCTGATGCTCTCCCTCCTTCCACTGCCCCCCTAAAAAAACGGGTTCCACTGTGTGTTGCTCCCCTGCAATATGTCCATGTGTTCTCATCATTCAGTTCCCACTTATAAGGGAGAACATGTGGTGTTTGGTTTTCTGTTCCTAAGGATAGTGACTTCCAAGTCCATTCATGTCCCTACAAAGGACATGATCTTATTTTTTTACAGCCGCATAGTATTCCATGATACGTATGTACCACATTTTCTTTACCCAGTCTATTATCGATGGGCATTTGGGTTGATTCTATGTCTTTGCTATTGTAAACAGTGCTGCAATGAACACATGTGTGCATATGTCTTTATAATAAAATGATTTATAGTCCTTTGGATATATACCTAGTAATGGGATTGCTGGGTCAAATGGTATTTCTGCCTCTAGGTCTTTGATGAATTGCCACACTGTCTTCCACAATGATTGAACTAATTTACACTCACACCAACAGTGTAAAAGTGTTCCTTTTTCACCACAACCTCGCCAGCATCTGTTGTTTTTTGAGTTTTTAATAATACCCATTCTGATTGTCATGAGATGGGTATCTTCTTGTGGTTTTGATTTGCATTTCTCTAATGATCAGTGATGGTGAGCTTTTTTTCATATGTTTGTTGGCTGAATGTATGTCTTCTTTTGAGAAGTGTCTGTTAATGTCCTTTACCCACTTTTTAATTAGGTTGTTTGTTTTTTCTTGTAATTCTTGTAAATTCCTTGTGGACTCTGGATATTAGACCTTTCTCAGATAGATAGACTACAGAATTTTTCTCCCATTCTGTAGGTTGTCTGTTCACTCTGATGGTTGTTTCTTTTGCTGTGTAGAAGCTCTTTAATTAGATCACATTTGCCAATTTTTGCTTTTGTTGCAATTGCTTTTGGCATCTTCATCATGAAATCTTTGGCTGTGCCTATGTCTTGAATGGTATTACCTAGATTTTCTTCTAGGGTTCTTATAGTCTTGAGTTTTACATCTAAGTGTTTAATTCACCTTGAGTTAATTTTTGTATCTGGTATAAGGAATTGGTCCAGTTTTAATTTTCTGCATATGGCCAGCTAGTTCTCCCAGCACCATTTATTAAACAGGGAATATTTTCCCCATTGCTTGTTTTTTGTCAGGTTCGTTGAAGATCCAATGGTTGTAGATGTGAGGTCTTCTTTCTGAGTTCTGCATTCTGTTACATTGGTCTATGTATCTGTTTTTGTACCTGTACCATGCTGTTTTGGTTACTGTAGACTTGCAGTATAGTTTGAAGTTGGGTAGCTTGATACCTCCAGCTGTGTTCTTTTTGCTTAGGCTTCTCATGGTTATTCAGGCTCTTTACTTATTCCATATGAATTTTAAAATAATTTTTTCTAATTCTGTGAAGAATGTCAGTGGCAGTTTAATAGGAATAGCATTGAATCTATGAATTACTTTGGGCATTATGGCAATTTTAACAATATTTATTCTTCCTATCCATGAGCATGGAATGGTTTTCCATTTGTTTGTGTCCTCTCTGATTTCTTTGAGCAGTGTTTTGTAGTTCTCCTTGAAGAGGACCTTCGCTTCCCTTGTTAGCTGTATTCCTAGGTATTTTATTCTTTTTGTAGCAGTTGTGAATGGGAGTTCATTTATGATTTGGCTCTCTGTCTGTCTGTTGTTGGTGTATAGGGATGCTAACAATTTTTGCACATTGATTTTGTATCTCGAGACTTTGTTGAACTTGTTTATCAGCTTAAGAAGCTTTGGAGTTGAGATGATGAGGGTTTCTAGTCATAGGGTTATGTCAGCTGCAAACAAAGATAATTTGACTTCCTCTCTTCCTATTTGAATACTCTTTCTTTCTCTTGCCTGATTGCTTTGGTGAATAGCAGTGGTGAGAGAGGGCATCCTTGTCTTGTGCAAGTTTTCAAAAGGAATACTTCCAGCTTTTGCCCATTAAGTATGATATTGCTATGGGGTTGTCATATATGGCTTTTATTATTTAGAGGTATGTTTATTTAGAGTCTTTAACATGAAAAGATGTGGAATTTTACAAAAGGCCTTTTCTACATCTATTGAGATAATCATGTGGTTTTTGTCTTTAGTTCTGCTAACGTGATGGAATCACATTTATTGATTTGCATATGTTGAACCAACCTTGCATCCCAGGGATAAAGCCTACTTGATTGTGGTGGATAAGCTTTTTGATGTCCTGTTGGATTTGGTTTGCCAGTATTTTATTGAGAATTTTTGACATTGATGTTCAAGAATATTGGTTTAAAGTTCTTTTTTTGTTGTTGTATTTCTGCCAGGTTTTAGTAACAGGATAATGCTAGCCTCATAGAATGAGTTAGAAAGGAGTCCCTCCTTTCTGATTTTCTGGAAGAGTTTTGGTAGAAATGGCACTAGCTCTTCCTTGTACCTCTGGTAGAATTCAGCTGTGAATCCATTTGGTCCTGGCCTTTTTTTGATTGGTAGGCTATTTATTACTGCCTCAATTTCAGAACTTGTTATTTGTCTATTCAGCAATTCAGTTTCTTTGTGGTTCGGTTCGGGAGGGTGTATGTGTTCAGGAATCTCTGCAGTCTTTTTTTTTTTTTTTTCAGATAGAGTTTTGCTCTTGTCACTCAGGCTGGAGTGCAATGTTGCAATGGCACAATCTCAGCTCACTGTAACCTCCACCTCCCTGGTTCAAGTGATTCTCCTGCCTCAGCCTCCCAAGTAGCTGGTATTACAGGCACCCACCACTACATCCAGCTAATTTTTGTATTTTTAGTAGAGATGGGGTTTCACCACTTTGGCCAGGCTGGTCTCAAACTCCTGACCTCAGGTAATCCACCTGCCTCTGCCTCCCAAAGTGCTGGGATTACAGGTGTGAGCCACCACACCTGGCCTATTTTATTAAGTTTTTTTCAAAAAAACAGCTCCTGGATTTGTTGATTTTTTGAAGGGTTTTTCATGTCTTTATCTCCTTCAGTTCAGCTCTAATCTTGGTTGTTTCTTGTCTTCTGCTAGTGTTGGGTTTTGTTTGCTCTTTGTTCTCTAGTTCTTTTAGTTGAGATGTTAGGCTGTTAACTAGAGATCTTTCTAGCTTTTTGATGTGGGCATTTAGTGTTGTAAGTTTCCCTCTTTACACTGCTTTAGCTGCATCCCAGAGATTCTGGTACATTGTCTGTTCTCGTTAGTTTCAAAGAACTTATTGATTTCTGCTTAATTTCATCATTTGCCCAAGAGTCATTCAGGAGCAGGTTGTTCAATTTCCATGTAGTTGTGTGGTTTTGAGTGAATTTCTTAATGTTGAGTTCTAATTTGATTGCATTGGTCCGAGATACTGTTTGTTATGATTTCAGTTCTTTTGCATTTGCTGAGGACTGTTTTACTTTCAATGTGATCTATTTTAGACTTAGTGCCATGTGGAAATGAGAAGAATGTATATTCTGTTGTTTTGGGGTGGAGAGTTCTGTAGATATCTGTCAGGTCCAATTGATCCAGAACTGCATTCAGGTCCTGAATATCTTTGTTAACTTTATGTCAATTTTCTCACAGTGGGGTGTCCCACTATTATTGTGTGGGAGTTTAATGTCTAATGTCTCTTTATAGGTCACTAAGAAAACATGTTTTATGAATCTGGGTGCTCCTGTATTGGGTACATATATATTTAGGATAGTTAGCTCTTCTTGTTGAATTGATCCTTTACCATTATGTAATATCCTTCTTTGTTTTTTAAATCTTTATTGGTTTAAAGTTTGTCTTCTCAGAAATTAGGATTGCAACCCCTGCTTTTTTCTGTTTTCCATTTGCTTGATAAATTTTCCTCCATCCCTTTATTTTGAGCCTATGTGTGTCTTTGCATATGATGGATCTCTGAAGCAGGAGAATCACATGAACCTGGGAGGTGGAGGTGGCAGTGAACCGAAATCATGCCACTGCACTCAAGCCTGGGCAATAGAGCAAGACTCTATCTTTAAAAAAAAAAAACTGTTGAAGATTGGCCACAGTCTCTTCTGGCTTGTAGGGTTTCCACTGAGACGTCTTCTGTTAGTTTGATGGGTTTCCCTTTAGGTGACCTGGCCTTTCTCTCTGGCTGCCCTTAACATTTTTTCTTTCATTTTGACCTTGGAGAATCTTATTATGATGTGTCTTGGGGTTGATCTTCTCATGGAGTATCTTACTGGGGTTCTCTGCATTTCCTCAATTTGAATGTTGGCCTATCTTGCTAGGTTGGGGAAGTTCTCCTAGATGATATCCTGAAGTATGTTTTCCAACTTGGTTCCATCTCCCCATCTCTTTCAGGTATCCCAATCAGTAGTAAGTTTGGTCTTTTTACATAATCCCATATTTCTCACAGGTTTTGTTCATTCCTTTTCATTCTTGTTTCTCTATTCTTATCTGCCTGTCTTTTTTCAGAAAGATAGTCTTGAAGCTCTGAGATTCTTTCCTCTGCTTGGCCTGTTCTGCTATTGATACTTGTTAGCTTTGTGAAGTTCTTGTGCTGTGTTTTTCAGCACCATCAGGTTGGATATGTTCTGCTCTGAACTGGCTATTCTGGCTATCAGCTCCTGTATTGTTTTATCGTGATTTTTGGTTGCTTTGCATTGGGTTACAACATGCTCTTTAGCTCAGCGAAGTTCGTCATTACCCACCTTCCAAAGCCTACTTTGGTCGGTTCAGCCATCTCAGCCTTAGCTCAGTTCTGTGCCCTTACTGGAGAGACGTTGCTGTCATTTGGAAAGGAAGAGGCACTCTGGCTTTTTGAGTTTTCAGGATTTCTGCATTGATTCTTTCTCATTTTTGTGGGCTTATCTACCTTTGATCTTTGAGGTTTGCTGTCCTTTGGGGTTTTTGTGGGGACTTTTTTGTTTATGTTGTTGTTGTTTTCTGTTTGTTTTTCTTTAAACAGTTATGCTATTCTTCCATAGGGCTGCTGCAGTTTACTGGGGGTCCACTCCAGACCTTAGTTGCTTCAGTTTTTCCCTGTACCTGGATATATCGCCAGTGAAAGCTGCAAAACAGCAAAGATGGCAGCCTGCTCCTTCCTCTGGAAGCTCTATCCTGGAGGTGCACTGACCCGTTGTCAGAGGGAATGTGCCTGTAGGAGATGGCTGGAGACCCCTGCTGGGAGGTCCCGCCCACTCAGGAGGAATGGGATTAGGGACCCGCCCCAAGAAGCCCTCTAACTGCCCTTTGGTAGAGTAGGTGCTGGGAGTCCCTTCCTCGCCTGGACCATTTGTATTTTCCAAAGTTGGCAGTCTGGAATGGCTGAGTTTACCAAACTGCAGAGATGACGGCTGCCTCTCCCACTGTGAGCTTCATCCCAGGGAGAGATCAGAACTTTGTCTGTAGAACCCTTGCTGGAGTGGCTGAAGCCCCTGCAGGGAGAACTTGCCCAGTCAGGAGGAATAGATTGAGGTCCCACTTAAAGAAGCAGTCTCGCCATGATCTGGCAAGGCAGCTGTGCTATGCTGCAGGGAACCCCTCCTTGTTCAAACTTCTTGTATTCTTCTAAGCTGGCAGGCTGAAACCAATAAATTTAAATTTAAAGAGATAAAAATAAGTAAATAAAGATAAAGAAAAAGAAATTGATTGATTTATTCTGCCTTCAGAAGCTCTTACATGATGTAGGAAAATAAATAATACAATACAATCAAAGTCAAAATTCCTTAAGCAGAAGGTCTCATGAGAGAGAACACAAAGGGAAGGCAACTGGAGCTTTACAGATGACTTCCTAGACTAGAGATATCTGATGCAGGTCTTTAGGGTTAAGCCATTAATAGCAAGGCCAAATAGGGGAAGAGCATCTCCTGCAGAGAAAAAAAGAATAAGCAAAGGCTGGCTGTTGAGAGAATTGCAAGTGCTTAGTATGACTATAGCAGTAGTCTCAATGGTAGCAGGACATCCATCCATGGGGGATGTTTTGAAAACTTAATGGGGAATTTTCTTGGTCCCAGTAATTAATTAAATATTGTCCCAAGTTCAAGTTTGGACAAGTTAGGGATGTCCCTTCAGGCATTTTTGTCAATGAAAAACCTCTTTGTAACTGTCTTGGCATAGAGCGTAACTCCATATTTACATATAAAACAAAATATTTTTGCACAGTTTTAATGCACACTAAATTTTCCAGGGACACAATTACATAAATTAAGGAAAGATCGTGTTTTGCTATGTTTGGAACTTATCAAGAGTCATTCATCACTTCAGAAAATAACATCAAAGATGCAATATAGCTCTTGGTGTCTGAGTTGCCAATTCAGCCATCTGTATTAATCTGTATTTGTAGGTATTGCAGTCAAGGTGATACTATTTTTAAGCAAAAGTGTCTGACAACTTTAAGTTCCCGAATGTAGTTGTGCCATAGCATTTTAGGTTGTTTTATTGTATGTTACTTTCCTTTTAGTTTTCCTTTAATGATAGATACCTAGGACACTTTTTAAAAAAATCAATGAGAAGATAGATTATTTTATTTATGAGTTTCATTTCAGGATAGTGAAAGTGTATTACAAAATGCTGGTTGTAACAAAGGGGACATTAGGTAGCAGAGGACAGAATGGGCTGGTATGTCAGTAGCATCTCTTCCCCAAAGACCTCAGTTGTGACATGTGAAACTCTAATTGCTATGTGATGTTTCCAGTTGTAAGGGCCTGATTATGGTTTAATGCTTGCTGAAAAAATAAATGAGCAAAATCAAGTTAGGAGACCACTTATTTTTCCCTGCATGAAACATTTTAATGTGACTTTACACTTATATTTCCCTGGCTATTTCGGCAACATAAAAGGCCCGGTCCATATCAAGACCCAAGTGAATAAATTCAAGAGCTGTTTTTATCTTAACTTTTCTAACTATTCATTTGGCACCATTCAGAGATGGTAACTATAATACCAATGATATTAATGAACTAGCATTTAGTAAGCACCTACTACATGCTAAAGACTGGGCAAAATATTTTCCATAGCAAATCTCCTAGCCTTGCAATTAACATGTAAAGGTAAACACTTTTATCATTACTTTATATATGAACAAATGGAATCAAGTGACATTCCTGGGGCCACATCAGCTTTAAGTGTCTAAGTAGAGGAAGGATCCAGGGCCAAATGTACTTGGATGCAGAGTTCATCTTCTTTCTATGACACCAAACTTTGCATATGTAAAAATAGTGTTCTCTTCTGGGTTTCTGTGATTTCACACATTCTGGGCAGGTAAGATTTTAAATGGACAAACTGCAGCACATGGGTGTGAAATCTGTTCCCACTTGAAACTGTGGTAGAAAAATAGCTAGGAAAGAAACAACTTAATATTCATTAGCTACTATATGGCATCATGACAAAATGGCAAGATCTTAGGTCTCTCCATGAATTATAATGAAAGCATACAAGATATGAACATACTGGTGTTTGATTTATCCATGGATAACTAATATTGCTTCAAATTTGGAATTACTTGAATAGATGTTTTGGGTTTAACTCTGGCATCGCCCAACATTGGTTGAAACATGGGGTGTGATTATGATGTATTAAAGGAAGAATTAGTACCTGACCATATTGTCCTTGGGAAGAAATTACTTTTCTTTCTAGTCTCTCTTTTTAAAAAACAAAGGAAGAAGACACGATATTGAAATGTTCACTTCAAGATATTGAAGTTAGGGATTTCCTTATGGCAAAGACAAGTGACTTATCCCATAATAATGGGATATGAATGGTAAATGAATACCTCTTATCAAAAACACTTAGAATAAAGATTTCAAGTAAGTTATGAAAAAAAGTGTTAGAGCTGAACAAGATGTGCTTTAAATTTGCTTTACTATGCAGAATTTAAGCACCTGTTGAGATTTTACACTGATTTCGTATTATTTCCCTTCTCCCCACCCCATATTATTTCCCTTCTCCCCACCCCACCCTCACAATCATCACCACAACCCACATGTGGAGATTATTGAGTAGAAAAATGGTCGACTTCAGAACCGGAGAAACTTAGATTGACATTCTGGGTCTGGATGGGAGACCTGGAGCAGGTTGCTTTTCTTCCATTAGCTGCATTTTTTCTGGAAAGTGGGAATAATTCCATGTGTAAGCAGAACTAAGCCTGGCAAAAGGCATGTGCTCAGTAAATGGCAGCTATCACTGAACGTGGTAAATACCAAGGAGAACAAGGGGCATAAGCCATGGTCCCTGGTCTTAAGCAACTTAAAATTTATTTGGAATATAAGGACTCACACATAAAAGATAAATGCTAATAGATCACAGACTACACTAGTTGCATAATGAGTCAGACAGACAATAAATATTGAAGGCGTTCCCACAGGCAGGATCAGTCAAGCAGGGCTCCATGGAGAAGCAAGGTCTGGCAGTGGGACTCAGGCATGGTCAGGAAAAGCAGAAAAGTGTTCCTAGCACAGGGCTGGCACCCAGGGGCCAAACAGGCACAGTAGGCCAGCACCAACAATACTTTTAGGCATCCACAAAAATCTTTTGTTATTTCTCTCACAGAAGAAAAACAATGAGTCTAATAATAATGAATATATAATAATCAACCCAGCCTGGATTAGATTTGCCTTTATACTAACACAGTTGTAAAGTATAATTTTTGTATTTTTTTCATGGCGGAAGGGGCCCATGAAGGCACATGTTTCTGGGGTCCACCTAAGTCGTAAGGCAGCCCTCCAGAGAGGAATCAGGGAAGCTTTTTCCAGAAATTTATGCCACTCCCTCTGTTGGCTTATTCTTCAAAGTTTGTGAATCAAACCAAGATGCAGCAGTATGCCATATGATCAAATCATATGTTATTTTAAAGAAAGGTTTTCATGGCATGTGAAATTATCTTTCTTTCAGTTCATCCAAACTTGCCTGCCATTCTACTTCATAAAAATCTTCCAAGCTGATTCTGACTCCCAAGGCCTTCAGAGGCAAGCTCTTCAATCCAAAGGGATTCAGAAGGATGTGGTCCCTCTTAGTGCCTGTGTGTTCTTGGGCTGCCACCAGATGCTCAGTGAGACAGATGTCACCAATTCCCTTCCTACAGAAGAAGCAGACAAACAGTCAGAGCTGCTAACTGGAGTCCCTGAATTCCTAGCATTTTATTTACTCCCACTGGAGAACAAGCAGTCATGCCATCCCTCATTGGAGAAGCAGGGGAGAAATACTAAATCTGAGGATATTTTTGTTTTACATAAAAGACTGAGAATTACGGATCATATTTCTTTCTTGGTTTCAGAAGGGAATATTATGTTTCTATGCCTGCTCTCCCCAAATCTATTACTGATATCAGTAAATTAATAAGTGGATTAGATGAATTAAATCTTTTTTTCTGAACTCTTCCTAGGTAAGAATCATAAAATATCAGAGCCAGAGGAAATCATAGATACTATCTTATTCTTTCCCTCCACCTTTTTTCTCTTCTGTGATGATTGACCTCTTTTAGGATATTTTGGGGTTTTTCTTCTTTTGCCTACCTTGTAAGTGTGTTGTTCATCAGGTTTCTGTATTCTTCCTCTTTCTCTTTTTATCCTATCAGCTTTTGAGGAGTAACTTCCAAATTGTTCCTGCTTGTACATCTATATGAGTTCTGCTCCTCTAAATAATCCTGACCCGTCCACCCACAAACAAGAATGGCAAAGCTCTACAGTGGGCACCGACCATGTCTTCAAGCCAGCGTCACTCAGACCACCTCTGCCTGATGTTATAACCTCTTCTTCTTTTATCTCGTTGGCCCTCCAATTTTTAGTTAACTTCACACTGCATCTTTCAATACTCATTTCAGACCCTTCTTGAATTTTTTTTTCACTTTTAGCCCATATCCAATGACCTATCATCTTCTCAACTTTTATAAACTACTTTAGACTTAACTCTTCCATGAGGCCTTGCTATTGTCTAATCTTAGTTTCCATTCTGGTCCAATGACTCATGTTCCACTGCTCCTGCTAAGGGCTGTTTCTATGTCCTGGCCTAGTACCATGGACTCACACATGACGATTTTCATCATCCTCTCTGTAAAGAGAAGAAAATCAGAAAAATGGCTCCATGTATCATATCTATACTACGATGTATTAGTCTGTTCTCACACTGCTAATAAAGACATACCCGAGACTGGGTAATTATAAAAGAAAGAGGTTTAATTGACTCACAGTTCTACATGGCTGGGGAGGCCTCACAATCATGGTGGAAGGCAAGGAGGAGCAAGTCACATCTTAAATGCCAGCAAGCAAGAGGGCTTATGCAGGGGAACTCCCATTTATGAAACCATCAGCTCTTGTGAGACTTATTCACTATCACGAGAACAGCATGGGAAAGACCCACCCCCATGATTCAATTACCTCCCACTGGGTTCCTCCTATGACATGTGGGGATTATGGGAGCTAGAATTCAAGATGAGATTTGGGTGGGGACACAGCCAAACCATATCATATGACTTCTAAATCATTAGGTCAAACTTATCTTGACATTCTCTCATTCAGCTCTTGATGGACAATTTCCTGCTAGGGGTCCCATGATTACTTCAGTTGTAAGATGTGCATAGTGGAACTGACCTTCCTCCATGCCCACTCTTTATTTGGTTATTTGGCCTCACCATCCTCCAGGACAACCAAATTTGACACTTTCCTCCTACTTGTCAGTCTTAACTCAGCAAATTCTTCTTCATATACAATATTCCCCCTTATCCTTAAGAGATATATTCCAAGGCCCCCAGTGGATGCCTGAAACTTTGGATGTATATACTGTGTTTTCTCCTATACATATATACCTATGATAAAGTTTAATTTATAAATAAGGCATAGTAAGAGATTAACAACACAATAATGAAATAGAACAATTCTAACAACTTATTGTGAAAAAACATTATGTGAATGTGGTTTGTCTCTCAAAATATCTTACTGTACTGTACCACCCTTCTTCTTGTGATGATGTGAGCTGATACAATGCAGATGTGATGAGATGATGTGAGGTGAAAGAGGTAGGCATTGTGATGTTGCGTGAGGCTCCAGTTGGCCTTCTGTGTTACTGAATCTGTGTAACCATCTTTTAATTGCAGCAGATGGCTTGGTGTCACTCATTTCAGGAGATTCCTTGCTTAAGTCTTCACACAGGCCCAATGCTTGCTAGCATAACACGTTGCCGTCAATCAGAACACATTTCTGTTCATATCTTCCACCCACAAATTTAATGCCTTTTCTATATTAACTAAATACTTCTCAAACACCATAACTGTAACTTTTGCAGTTTGAGATGTGATAACAAAGCTGGAATAAATTTCTTTTTCTTTCTTCACAATTTTTTTATGGATAAGAGATTCATTCTTGCTGTAGATCTTAGCAACCTCAGCACACAATTTTTTTTTCTTTCCTTAAGTCGAGAACTTTCACTTTTTCACTTATGGGAAACACTTAATGGCTTCCCTTTGGCAAAGCTGAATTGCCAGGGTCATTACTCTTGTGCTTTGGGGCCACTATGGAGTAAATAAAGGTGACTTGAAAACAAACACTGCAATACTGCAATAGTCCATCTGATAACCAAGTCGGCTACTAAGTGACTAATGGATAGGCAGCATCTACAGCGTGGATTCACTGAACAAAGCGATGATTCATGCTCTAGGCAAGGTGGAGCAGGACAGATTTCATCACGCTACTCTGAACAGCACACAATTGAAAACTTAACGAATTGGTTGTTTCTGGAATTTTTCATTCAATATTTTTGGATTGATGGTTGAAGGTATGTAACCGAAACCTTGGAAAGCAAAACTGCAGACAAGGAGGGGACTACTAAAAAGCCTCCTTTTGGATCCACTTTCCCACCCTACTTCTCACTTAGATGATATAAAATTGTTTTGCACATGGATTCTCCTGTTCCCAAAGTTTCTATCTCTCACTAAATTGTACATTATACTATTAGGGTAGCAGTTCCCCAGGGAGGCAAGAAGAGGAAGGGAGTCAAGGCAGAAGGAACAGTGTGAATTGAAGACACAAACATAAACAACTTTGTGTGCATAGGGAACTCCAAGCAATTCTCCACTTCGGCTATATATAACATGGTGGGGCGAAACTGTTGTTACTGGAAAGGTAAAGAGATTGTAGACCCAGGTAGGACAGGACTTTTGTGTTCTCTTAAGATTAGACTTCATGTTTTAGTGAATGAAGAACTATACTATGTTTGCAAATCTGGAGAATAGTCTGATTAGGACTTGGTGACTGTTGGATCAAGGACGTGAAAGAAGCTGAGAGAGAAGATAGTAAATCCAATGAACATGGGAATTGGCTTTTAACCACAGTGGCAGTCATTGTCCTATCCCTACCCAATAGCCAAGCATCTGACCCCTTCTCACTCATAAAATCCTCACAGAGAAAAAGTGCTCAATAAAGACAGGCACTCCCCAAGACCCAAGGGTTAACCCTAATTGGTCTAAGCAAAATTATAATCTCATTCTCTTTTGCTAGTGACTGGCTTAAGGATGGACATATAACCCAGTTTTGACTAGTCTCTTGGAGGCTTCTGGGAAAGATTTCCTCCCTGATAAAAAATATCACGTGGTGCCTACAGTTACAGCAGCTATCCTTTGAACAGAAAGAGTCAAGCTTGGGAGACAAGAGCCAACATGCTGAGGGAAGCAAAGTGGAAGACAGGGAATAGTCCAGGTCCTTGGCAATATCATGGAGCCATTAAGTCAACCCTGGTACCACCAGCCTTTGGAATCTCAGTCTTGTAAGATAAATAAATATTCTAATTGTAAACTTTCTTCTGACTGAATTTCCAATTTTTTGCAGCTGTACCCACCCTAACTGACACGTAATGAGATGATTAACTGAACAGATGCTGGAGCTGAACTTCTTAGGCTCAAGTCTTAGTTGTAGCACTTCTACTAACTGTGTGAGTTTGGGCAAGTGATTTAATCTTTCTGGGCATCAGTTTCCTCATCTGTAAATTTGAAATGATAATAACAGCTCGTAACTCACAGGATTTTTGAAATCAAAAAATATATATATCAAGCACTTAGAATATTCTGGTACATAGTAAGAGCTCAATGAGAGTCATACAACATCTCAATAAATATGTCCTCAATGAATTACATTCTAGATAAAGAAACTGAGTCCCAGACACATTAAGTAACTCATTCATAGTCACCTGGCTAAATTGGGACTGAGATTAGACTAAGACCTAGAGCTAGCAACTGACAAAGTAGGGGTTTTCCTGGAATTCTCCGGGGAGGAAAACATCACAGGCAGTAACACTTCCCTCAGTAGGGTCAGAGGATGTCTGCAGATGACCAGTGTTGAGAACTCATCTCAGAGTAAAATTTAAATTTTTGGAAAAGCTTTTACATTTTAATATTTATACTTTTTAACATTATGAATCTATCAGTCAATCTTATGCAGAAGTTTTAAGTACACTTTTTTCCTCGTAAAATTTTTCTTTCTTCAATATAATCAATGAAGACTGAAATTAGAAAACTTTTGACATTGAGAATGGTTGCTCGCAGGCCGTATCTTACCAGTGGCTTTTACATTTTTAGTCTTTTAATGGTAGGCTTGGAATTTATTATTTGACATGGGATAATCCACGCTTCTGCACTCTGGAAGATTTCATATAGGAAAACTTTGAAATTGTCCTTCCACCCACCGAAAGAGCATCTGTTATCAATTAAATGTGGAAAGGTAAGCTCTTTTGTATTAAAACTAATTCTAGTGTTCAAGTCTGTGTAAAAACTACTACGAAACACATAATGGCTACTGAATGAACTATGTACATAAATTCAACATCTTATAAAAAATATAAAATACAATACATAATAAAATTCACGTTTATTTAGCAATCTGGTATGTGATATAATAATAAGGTATGGTAAAATACTCATCTAATTTGAAGTTAAAGACCTGGGTTCAAGCCCCAGCTTCAAATTACTCTGATCAAAACATTTAACTTCTTTGAGATTCAGTTTTCTTAATTGCACAACTGGAAACATGATAATAATAATAACTCATAAATTGGTAAGAGAATACTCTGTATAGAATAAACTGCAAACCCTTATGCAGACATTTCACCTATATGTCACATTGCATAAATAAATTATGACTGTCTTTATTAAAGAGCTATAAACTTTTTGAATGTGGCAAAAATGCTGGGATAAATAGCTCTATATTTCTTTTGACTCTTTATTTTATTATTTCTGCCCTTTACAGGAATTCAGTAAGAAAAACAATTATCGTTGTTTACTTGACTTAGTAAATTAGCATGTGTCTCATCTCCACTGCCTACTTAACACTACACCTGGCACATAAGGGGTGTTCAACGAATATAAATGTTTGCTAAATGTTGACAACTGTTATAAACTTCCAGTGGAATACCTAGGAAATTTTACTACTGGGAATAAAGATTAGAAAGCTATGGAAAATAAATTAATGAAGAGAGGTAGAAAATCTGAGCAAAAAGATTAAAAAATCAAGGCATTCATATGAATTGGCGGCAAGAGGGATTTCCTAGAGGAGACCCTGGAAAAGCCTACTCATCCTCAGCCAGGAGTTGTCTGGTTCTGGTTTGCACAGGCATCTCTGGGCAGCTGTTCAACAGATCCTCACTCACTGACTTGCTTCTTTCTCTCTGTCCTGTTGGGTTGTCATCTCTCTAGTTCCTCCTGACTTCTATCTTCTTTTCATTGCCTTGCTCTTACTTGCCCTTCCTCTCCCTTTCTTTCATTGTTTATGAGTATATGCACATTTGCACCTCTGCGTGTTGTATAGAAACATGCATACATGCATACAATCCATATTGAAAATGAAAATCATTTTAAAGTATTTTAAAGAATAACTGACTTATATAATAAAATAATATGGTGTATCTATTAACTGGAGGATCTTTGGTTTGCTTTGCTTTGTTTTGTTTGTTTTTTTTTTAATTTCTGGACACTTCTCCTATCCAAGTAGCAGCTAGGGCATTTCAAACTTTCTGACTTAGGGGAGGAAAATACAGCTAAAGAGAATCTTGCAGGGGTCTTGGCATAGTTCGTATATCTGAAAGAGTATGTAACTGGTCAGCGATATTGTTTTTCCCCAGTCCAGAGTTGACAAAAATGGGTCTCATTGAGCTAAAATCAAGGTATGGGCAGAGTTACATTCCTTTCTGGAGGTTCTAGGGGATAATTGGTTTTATTGCCTTTTCCATCTTCTAGGGGTTTCCATATTTCTTTGCCCATGTCCTCCTCTTTCCACCTTCAAAGTCAATCATAACCAGCCAAGTCTTTCTCACACTGAATCACTGTACCACTGACTTTTCTGCTTCCCTCTTCCACATTTAAATGCCCTTGCGATTACATGGGGCCCACTGGATAATCCAGGATGTTCTTCCTGTTTTAACGTCAACTGATTAAATACCTTAATTCTATGTGCAACTTTAATTTCCTTCTGCCATGAAACATAGCATACTCACAGATTCTAGGGATCAGGGCATAGGCATCTTCAGAAGGTCATTATTCTAACTACCACAGCTGTATATGATGCCTGGCACAACTTCACAGAATGCCCAAGGCATCACAAGGAATAAGAAAATGTTTTTCCTCATGAAGTCGAGAATAGCAGAGCCAGGGCATGAGATACTGAAGGACCCAGAGAGTTTATACTATCAAACTCAGGAAAATATAGCAGGAGATTTATACAGTGTACCAATGGGTAGGAATGAAAAACCAGGCACCAGGGAGGCCTATGCACATGTCAGCAGCTGCCAACATGGAAATGTGGCATCCAAGCACAAGACATCCTCTTTTCTCGTGACCCCAGTGACTTTGTGATATTTAATGCCTGGCTCCCTTTCCTTTCCCCCGATGAACTTAGATATAATATCAAGGAGAAAAGGAAACAGGAAACACCAAATCAACTGAGTTTCCTTGGAACTGACTAACACTAATTTTCCAATATCAGTAGTTGGGGGCTATACATAAAAATTAGGTATATTTACAGAAAAAATATCTGATATTTATATTTAATGCACATTAAGCTCTCACACTTTTTAAAAACAAACTGACAAGAGCAGTTTTTTTTCTCTAAACCCATTGGGAGTGTGTGATCTCTCCTGTGCTTGTATTTCTCGCATTCATACTTCAGAGACAGAAGGGGAGGGTGATAGACCCCAGACCAGAGCCTGTCCCATGAAGTCATCATTTCCTTATCCCTTTCATTTCCACATGGAGGAGTTTTCCAAGCATATCTTTTTACCTTAAGCATATATTTCTATTTCTAATCCACTTAGGTTATCTTTGAATGTAAAGCAGAGACTCCCATCAGAAAATTCTTCAAAATTCCTGCCATTCCAGAGGCTCACATGAAAGAATATCTATATAGGGTGCTATGTTGCCATTGACGTGAAATTTTACTCTAACAAATGTCAAGGGAGAAGATAATGATGGATACCAAAGATTTCTGCTAGGTGCTTTATACATTATCTCTAATTCCCACAATTCTTCAAAATAAATATTATTATCCCCAATTATGTATGAGAAAATTGAGATCCTAATTTCCCAAGGTGCACTTTCCCAAAGTACATCAGCCTAGGTCCCCTAAAGCAGAGCCTGACACGCAAGGTTTGTGTGCGAGTAGTTTATTTGGGATGTGATCCAGGGAGCAGGACAAAGGGAAAGGAACCAGGAAGAAGGAAAAGCCAGTACAGGGATGCATTATAAAGTTGCCCACTTCGGAAGGTGACTGAACTTCATCCCTTCTTAGGAGGCTTGTGAAATGTGGCACATAACTGTGCACCTGGGTTAGAAAAGGGAGAAGCATTGATCTTTAGTCTTCTACCTCTGACTGGTCAAGATGACCCCACAGCTGCTTATTCCCTTGCACATTCAGGTTTGCATGTACAAATGTCAAAAGTGTTCCCATGGGCACCCTATGTCTAAGCCCTGGGGCAGGAAGCTAGAAATATGAGTGGAGTGAGGCAGGCACTTACCTCTTTGATCTGTGCAAAGCTGGTTGAAGCCTGTGCAGAAATGGCCGGGACAGCAGTGGTTGTAGGAAAAGGTAGGGCTAGGAAGACATACAGTGATACACGGAGGTAGCTAATACCCGAGGTCATATGACTATTCAATACTTCAAATCAAGCCTGCCTAACTGCAGGGCCTGGGTACCTTCCATAATTCACATGGGTTTCCAAGAAGATATCTGGCTTTGTGGAACTTAAGGATGAGTTTATTATCCTCAGCAATTAGATGAGGATCTGGTATTGATTTTACACTCTATCAGAATTGGAGCATTATACAAGCTCTCTTTGTGTATCTGAAGGTGTGAATTCTTCCCTCATTAACCTCCAAAGTGGGTTTCAAAATAAATATGCTAAATATAGGACTGTAGAACAGCACTATCAAGCAGAAAAATAATGTGAGCTCCATGGGCAATTTTCACTTCTTTAGTATTCACATTAAAAACAGAAAAAGAAGTAAGTGAAATTAATTTTAATAATCTATTTTATTTGACTCACTGTTTCTAAAGTCTTATCTATCATTTCAACATGTAATCAATACAAATGATTGAGATATTTTATGTTTTTTTGTCATAAGTATTCAAAATATGGTGTGTATTTTGCACTTGTGAGCACATCTCAGTTCAGATTAGCTATATTTCAATAGCCATGTGAGGCTAATGTTACCATCTTGCAGAGTGCAGACCTAGGATATCCTCCTCTTATGAACTGAAGGAGTTAATCTGTGAAAGGCAACACTATTGCACTTTTTCTTGGGATGAGATGGAGTAGGGAGGATTTTTATACACTCTCCTGACATTATGACTTCAGCCTATATGATTTCTTTCTGAAATAAACAAAATGTCAAATTGACAAGGTTCATGGTCAGAAGTGATTAGAACAGTGATTAGAAGACAAAACCAAGCCATACATGAATCTAATATTTCAAGGTTTATTTCCCCTGTCCACTTGTCTTCAAACTGCAGGACAAGGATTTTTAACTTAGAAAAAAAGAAGAAAGTTAGTTTTACACATTTGTGCTTAAACCACAGAGTGAGCAATTTAAGATAGTGATTCTAAAATTGAGTTACAAACGAGGTATCCTATGCAACCTGAATTATCATATGTAAATCTGTTTGCCTTTCCTCTTCTAAAAAGCCATATTTTTATTTTCATTTCATATAAAGCACATATGTAGTTTACATAAAGTCCAATAAAACATTTGGCAGGTATAAGTATTATAACACAGTGGTTAAGAGCATAGCATTTAGAAATGGTTCTAGGTTCAAGTCCCCAGCTTCACTACCTACTGTGAGTAACTTTGAGCCAGTTACTTAACTTCTTTAAGCCTCAGTTTTATCTTCTCCAAAATGGGAAGAACAATTCTTATCTTGCAGGGTTATGGTAAGAATTAAATAAGATGGGATATGTGGGAAACTTGGCACAGTGTCTGCCACATGTTTAGTAGTCAACATACGGCAGCTTTATACTATTAGTGAAAAAAACTAACAATAAGACAGACTTCAAAGTATATACCTTGCCTCCAACATTTCTCATAGTCTTTTGGTTAAGAAACCCATGAATGGAACCACAAATTACTGTGAGTGCCACTATACTTTATGGTGTTAAGAAATTTAGCAATAAAAGGGGATTTTTTCCACTCAATGCTGTGAAAATTATTCATAAAAATCCACAGGCTCAAAGCAACCTCTATGGGAAGGTGGTGTGTGTGTGTGTGTGTGTATGTGTGTTTTCTGTTCTTTTGTTTCTTAATCCCCATACTGTGGTCTGATTCCCATAACAACTGAAATTAGCACTTTAATTTCCATATTATCTCCTTTATATTACAGATGAATAACGTGCAGGAATAAAGAGGAAGATCTTAGGGGGAATTACCAAAGATGAAAAAAAGTATTATGCTTCATTCTGAACAGTCTTTTATATCCCACACTGACTTATCACTGGCATAGGAAAATAAGTCTCCATCCATTCAGTGTAGAGAAAAATTGGAGAAGTTATCCCTTTGAGAGACACGAGTCTCCTGAGATAAATCACCTGCATTACTTGTTCCATGTCCTCTATTCGCTACCCACTTAAAGCTAGGTACACTTGTTTCTGAATAAAAAAATCTATAGGGTGCAAGTTTTAATAATAATAATGATGATGATGGTAATAGCTAAAATTTATCAAATGCCGCCTGTGGGCCAGGTGCTAAACATTTCACATGCATTAACTCATTTATTCAACTCTATGAAGTTTCTCACAGATACAGAAACTGAAGAACAGTTTAATAACTTGCCCAATTTTAGTAAGTGGTAGATTCCAGCGGAGACATTTGACACCAGTGTCCACATGCAGTAACACTGCACAAATCACAAAGGAGACCCAGCGCATGTATAATCTACCAGGAAGTTCTGCTGGCTCTACTTTCAAAGCATGTTTCCAGCCCATTCATTGTTCTCCATCTCACCACCACCACCCTAGTCTAGGTCTCCATCGTTCCTTCTCTGGAGAATGACGATGGTTCCAACTAGTTTCTCTGCTTCCATTCTTATCCCCCAACAATCCATGTTCCATGCAGCAACCAAGTGAACATTTTAGAATATAAATCAGACTGTACTCCGATTTTGCTCCAATGCTTAAATCCTTCCACTGGCTTCTCCATTCCTCTAAGAATAAATCCAAAGTCTTCACCATGGTCTTTCAAACTCTGGGAACCCTTGGCCACCTCAGCTCATCTCTTCCTATTTTCCTCACTCATCACATTATTCTTTATTTTCTTGGGTGAATCTGCTGTTCCCTGTTTGGCACACTTGTCCCTTACATCTTCACGTAGCTGCATACTTCTTGTCATGCAGGCCAAAAACTTGAATGTCACCTACTGAGAGAGGACTTTCCTCACCATGCAAGCTAAAGTCAACCGCTCCCTTCCTACTTCCCCATTTGCTCTCATGACTCCCTGTTTTAGTCTCTTCATAACACTTATCTCTATACCAAATTAGTCATTCATTTATTTCTTAGCTTCTTTGTTTTCTGCTTCCCCTCCATTACCAGCAGAATGCAAAGTTCCACAAAGCGGAGATCTTGCCTGTCATATTCACCACTGTATCTGCCAGACCTAGAACATGGCCTGGCACATAATAGGCATTTATTCTAAATATATGAATAAATTACTTAATGACATGGCCAAAAAACAGTTTCCTTTAAGCACTTGGTTCTCTGGAATCTTCTCATGAATATTCACAAGGTAGTGAGAAATGGGCTATAATGGGAATATAGACCCAGAAGTTATAAATGATTAACTCCAAAAAGAAACAGGGAACCAGGCAAAATGTGGTATGTATTGTTGACACTTTTTCCATGGCTCCTCTTGTATCTCTGTCCACTTTATGATTTTTATTCATTTCCTATTTGCTTCCTTTGAAGAAAGAATTTTGAGAGCTTATATACGGGTATTCTGCTGGGTTCTTAACTACATAAATAAATAAGGAATTCTAGGGAGGACTCCATGTTCACACAAATAGTAATAAAACAAATGCCCTCTTTGTGGTCTGTGAAAAGGGTTTCTGAACAATGAGACATTAAGTAATCATTAAGAACAATCTACAGATTTTTAATAGCAAGGGAAAACAATTATATAGGTTTTTGAGAAAAATATGGCCTATCTCAAATATTTAAAATATGCAATAAGATTACTAATAATAATTTAGTACTAATAGTAATAATGGCTTGTATTAGTAATTTAGTAAATTAACCAAATTACTAACAGTAATTTTTAAAGAAGAAAATCGCTAATAGTATTTGCTTCCTGTTATGGGAATTAAACATTTTTTCCCCCTCCTCCTCCTCCTCCCCCTCCTTCTTCTTCTTCTTCTAAATCTGTCAGCTTAGGTTCAGTTATGATTCAAAAAGAAATCATCCCAAATCTTATTTCTGTCTCATCTTCATGTCCACTGTGGGGTTGGATATAACAGCTCTACATTCTCTTCTCTCTTATTCATGCCTGAAGGATACGCCTCGATTTGGGATACTGCAATCTTGTAACAGAGGTTTAATAAAATAAAGGCTTTTTCTCGAAAGTGGCACATGTCCCTTCTCTCACATTTCATTGATCAAAACAAGCCACACTGCCAAATCCTATGTTCTTGGAGAGGAACCATATTCCCCCTATAATGAGAGACCCAAAATATTTAGAAAAATAACCTACCAAAGACCCTTCTGTACTTCACAAATTTTCTATGAGTATATGTAATATTTATTAACAGAAAAATATCTGAGCTGTTGATTTTTAAGGAATTTTACTTTTCTTTAAGTAGAAATGCATTTAGCTGCAAATAATAGAAAGCTTGACTTTCAACCATTTAAAAACACAAAGCCTGATCTTCTCACATATTTATGATATGAGGGTAAGTGGCTTCAAGTCTTGGTTAACAACTCAGTCATCTTAGAGCCACCTCTCATCAATTGTTTTGACTTCTCCCTCGTGTTTACAGCCCATTGTCACAGACAGCCACTGCTGCTATGGAGTTACCATCTCCAATGAAGGAAAGAGGAAAGGGAGGTGTGAGAAGTACTGCAACTACTTCAGTTCCTTTAACAGGAAAGCAAAGGTTTCCGGGTAGATTGTCCCAGCAGCCCTGCCCTTATATCCTATTGGCCAGAAATGAGTCACATGAGCCCTCTTAGGTACAATGGGGTTTGGGAACACAGAAAACAGATTATTGCCGTTACTTTTAATGGCATAAACTGCATTACTTTTGCACCAACCTAATAATTGCTATAAAGCAAGCTTGACCCTTCCTGGGGCTTGGCATATTAGGCCTCAAAGTCAGGCTATGTCAGAAAAGAGGAGTTGGGGACTGAGTATTTGCTCTGTGCCTAACGCAGAAGTCAAGACAGTGCAGTTCATTCTGATAAGTGAACCTGGTGGACATTTTAGCTGAACTTAAAAAGACAGTGGGGTTGTGCCCAAAGAGAAGAGTACTATTTCTTACAAGAAGTGCAGCACGAGGCACAGCAGAAAGGTAGTTTGGTGATATGGTCTGACTGTGTCTCCACCCACATCTCATCTTGTAGTTCCCATAATCTCCACGTGTCTCTGTGAGAGACCCAGTGGGAGGTAATTGAATCATAGGGGCGGTTACCCTCATGCTGCTGTTCTTATAATAGTGAGTGAGTTCTCACAAGATCTGATGGTTTTATAAGGGGATTTTCCCTCTTTGCTCTGCACTTCTTGCTGCAGCCACGCGAAGAAGGGCATGTTTGCTGCCTCTTCCGCTATGATTCCTGAAGTTTCCTGAGGCCTCCCCAGCCCTGTGGAACTGTGAGTCCATTAAACCTCTTTCCTTTATAAGCTACCCAGTGTTGGGTGTGTGTTTATTAGCAGCATGAGAACGGACTAATACATTTGGGAAATGCTAACTAGGTAATCTGATATAACTAATGTATACGGTGAGGCATTGTAAAGGAGTTGAAGCTGGGGAGACAGGCTAGGGTCAGATGATTAATACTAATAGTTTGCATTGATTGACTATTTATTATGGGTCAGATACTTTTATTCCCATCATTTCATTTAATTTTCACAACAACTCTATGATGTAAGCGCTACTATTTTCTCTCCAGTTTACATATGGAGAAGCTAAGTAACTAGCTGAAGGCTGCATAACTAATAAGTGGTAGAGCAAGGGTTGAACCTGATGTACACTCTAGTGCTCTGGAATTAGACTGCCTGGAGTCCACACTCCCTCTCCCCCTCATTTACACCCCAATTCCTACACCCAGGGAAATGTGTGGTAGCCACTGAACAGAAATTTAAAATCACTGTGGTAGAGAGTCCCTGGATGTGTGGAGATGGGCATGAGGTAGGAAGGACCTGAAAATGGGAAGATTTATGGTGGCTGAATCATTGAAGAAGATCCCTCTCTTTGTCTGCACTTCAAATAATCAGAGCAAAAGGGAGGCCCTCTTAGCAAGTTCAAAATGTTCATCCCTTCCCCAGCAATTTACTTTATCTGACATGAACAAAAAAGCACACGAGCCAATGGCTGAAGCATAACTTATCCACTGGGAAAGAAGAGATGAGCTTAACAATAAGGTTTCCCAGAAACATTTTTCAAGAGCCAGTTCAACTGCTTACGAAGTATTGCCTGAAACACTAATAAATACTGTAAATCTACACAATAGTTCTTTCCTTTCTCATACCAATTTTAACCATGATGTAAAATGAGGCTTCCAGAATGTGATTTTGCAGTCACATGATCTCCTATTTGCTTTGGTGTATAACAGTTTTCCTTCAGCTTTCACTTTTGTCATCCGTGTCCATAAGATTTCTCTATAAAAAACTAACTGCTTCCCCCATCACATTTTTTTAAAAGACATAGATACATAATCAAAATTCATAAGATAATAAATGCTTGAACATTCTAATTTTTACCTCAAAAACATAAACAATTTCAGTGTTTTTCCATTTTATTTTAGAGTGATATAGGTCAGTGTTTCTTAAGTGGGCATGATTGTGTAGATGAATTCTTTGTTATGTTAGACTGTCCAGAGCATTGCGGGATACTTAAGGCTGCCCTTGGCCACCAATAGCATTCCCCAATTATTGTGACATTAAAAAAAAAATGCCCACAAATATTTTCAAGCATCCCCTCCAGAGGCATTTTTCCTTCTTTCTCTTTACTTCCTCGAGAAACACTGGTTGAAGTGACAGAGTTAGGGCTTGGGTCTAGCTGTCTATTCATAGGAAATTGTTTAATGTTCATACCTGTAAAAATGGACATGTTAGTATCTACCTTATTGTGTGATTCAAATGAAACAAATCATACACAGCCCCTGATATACACATAAGCCTTTCCGTGTAAATATGCTAACTTGCACCAAGCATAAGATATTAACTTTTTTCTCTTTCTCTGAAAAATGCTTAGATAGATGAACAGAGTTTTAATTCACTCTTCCATTCCACATTGCTGTAGTCTGACTGCTGTTTATTGAAAAAAATAGATAACTTAAAGAAAAATTTTAAAAATTAAGTATTGGTGTAAAGTAGGATATGGTAGAAAAAATAATGGGAGAGGGAGAAAAAACCCATCTGAAAAAGGTGAGAATCACAGATCAGTAGTGTTATAGAATTTCAAGAAATTCTGTCTCCTTGATTTGTGGTTTCATGGATTGGAAAATTGATTTATAGATTGGAAAATTATCCTTTAGAATTTTCTTATGGAGAGTATTCCCTCCATGAGTGAGAAGTTAAAACAGATAATCCAGAAAGTTCAGACAGTTGCTGAAGTTTTAGAAAACTTATATCATTGGATCTACCAATCTCCAGGGTTAAAGACGTGAATGGCTTTAAATTATTGTAGCCTATAGCACTTCTTTATGTATGATGACAATGCTACACAGTAGCCTAAAGGTGAATCACTATTCCTGAGTTGATCGTAGACCAAACTGTGGCTTCCATCCACTGAGTTATATCTACAGACTCACAGACATATAAATAGTTTTGCCACAGAGACTTAACTAAACAAACAGTATATGTGGATATTTACAAAAGCTTAACTCATTTTCAAAAGCAGTGAAAATAAAGAGGAGAAGGAATCTTTGTTAACACCTTGTTGAATATGATCATTTAGTTTTAGAATTCAGTCTTGTATAAAACTATTCCAGGAGCAAAAATATTTCCTTAATTAGAAAAATTCACTCTACTGGGTATTTTCTGTTTCCCCTCTATATTATTCCCCACCCTGCTCTGGCCCCTCGCCCCTGGCCCCTGGGAGGGAAAGCTTTATAGATTATGTCATTTGGGCTCCTGGCTCTCTGGCTTACAGTGGGTTTGAACAGTAAGAGAGATCAGCAGGAGATAGGTAGATGGAAGGGAAATGAGAGGGAAGTATTTCTTCTCCTGGCTCCTTCATTGCATGGTCATGGCAATATTGGCTGCATTTTTCAGTCAAATGCCATAGCTCTTGCTTGGCAGCCTTCTCTTATAGCTAAAGCAACAGCTAGTAACTATTTCAGGTTCCAATAACCATTCATTTCCTCCTCTTGTCCTTTTAGGACTAGGTATGGTAACATTTCCTCACTATTTCTAGCCCTGAGGCATTGCACCATCCCTTGTTGGTCTCCCTAAACCCTGTAATGTGATCTTTATGAAATACTCCTCAATTAGCCAGTTTTCAGTATGCCATCTATTTCATGCTGCAACTCTGACTGGCACCTTTTGAAATTGGCTTGAAAGTCATCTCATAAGTACATTGTTGGGCCAATTGCAACTCAATGGTTCCAAGTGCTGGTGTGGGAATACAAGTGTTTGGGTTGAAATCACATCCTGACCACTTGCTTATCATGTGATCCTAAACAAATTTCTTAACTTTTCTACATCTCAGTTTTCTCATCTATAAAACAGAACGGATACTAGTGACAACTACCTCATGAGGCAATTTCAATGATTAAAATAGCTTAGAAGGACGCCTGGAATATAGCAAATGCTTGAAAATGTTGACTATTTAAATTATGTCTTCATGCACCCTGTATTATCCTGGAATAGGCGTTGAAATAGTAGTAAAAAAAAAAAAAAGGCAATATATCTATAGATGAGTGTAGGCAGTCATCACTTCAGTGCTTTCATTTATTAATGTTTGGAATTGCTGGTAAGTATATTGGACTAATTTCCTCTGGACCTTGGGTGCCATTTTTAACAACAGTTTTCAAAATTCAGCTGTGGTGGCAAATTAAATTGTAAATGGTGAAAAACATGCATTAGTGATAAGATTGGTAGCACACTTAAACAGGTTAACTGAGAAGAGTTTAGTGAAGGGGCGATTTCATAATTTCAACATAAAGGTGTTGGCAAGGTTAAGAGAAACCTGAAAGAAAGGATGAAATATCCCAATACTAGCAACCTCTAGGATGTTACCATTCTTAGGTCTAAAGGGCCAGTGGAGAGGAAATAAGGAAAAAATAGGTTACCTGAATTTGGAGACATCTATAGCAGTAATTGTAAGGAGAGCTACCTGAAAGGAGCTGTGGTCTTCAGCAGAGGAGCCAGGGGAAAAAAATACTCTACATGTTCCTTCTTCTCACTTTCCAATCTGCTACTGACATCTCTCTTCGGGAAAAAATAAGGGAATCCGGTTGACTCAGTCCATAGGGATTAGCTTCCCAGGAGGCAGAACAAGATGTAGAAGTGTAGAAGGGTGAAGCATGGGATGGAAGACAAGTAGAGAATGTCCAATACAACATACAAGACCAAAAGCAATTACAATTCCTTTACTTATTTTTTTCCTACATATTTCTGCATCCCTCCACATAACTCATCATCAGTTTTGATTAGCATTCTAAGGAATTTTGTGACACAAGAATCGTGAATAAAATATGAAAAATTTGTTCAAGTAGGTAATATAACTAGTGTTACCCCAAAATTAATCCCATCAAATTTCATTGTATGTGTTCAAAACACCCAAAACACTTTATCATGGATTCTCCTTGTAAGAATGATGATGATGATGATGATTGCAACAATTATTTATTAACAGCTTACTATGTTATGAGTGTTTTAAATGTGTGCTTTCATTTAACCCTTGTATCCACTTAGAAGGAAGGCATTATTACCTTATTTTATAGGTACTCATATAAAGAGGGAGTAACAGGTTAAGAGATATTACGTGATTTGAGACAGTTCATAGGGCTCAAGTAGCAGCCTCTAGGCAACATGACACACCCCTTTAAACTTAACAGTTAGAAACACAGACTAGGCCCAAAGCAATTAGAAAGAAGGAAGTGGTACCAAGAGAGACACAAATCAATGAAAAAGGAAACAAGACCAGAGTAGTAATGATCAACAAAACTGAAGGCTTTTTTTAAAACAGCGTTTTTATTTTGGAATAATTTTAGCTTTAGAGAAAAGTTGCAGAGATAAAAGTTGCAGACATAAAATGTACCTCAACCAGTTTTTCCTAATATGAGCGTCTAACACTATTATGATTCAGTTTTCAAAACTGAGAATTCAACCTTGGTATGTATTACTATTAACTAAACTCCAGGCTTCATTTGGATTTTTGGCAGTTTTTTCACTAATGTCAGAGTTTATCAGGGAAAAAAGAAAACAAACTTTATCAACTGATCGAGAAAAAAACAGTAATGAAGCTGAACATGGTGGCTCATGCCTGTAATTCCAACACTTTAGGAGACTGAGGTAGGAGAATTGCTTGTGTCCAAGAGTTTGAGACCAGCCTGGGCAATACAGTTAGACCTCATCTCTACAACATTTTTTAAAAAAATAGATGGGCCTGGTGGTGCATGCTTATAGTCCTAGCTACTTGGGAGGCTGAGGTGGGATGATTGCTTGAGCCCAAGAGGTTGAGGCTGCAGTGAGCTGTGACTGTGACACTGTATTCTAGCCTGGGCAACACAGCGAGATTCTCTCTCTCTCTTTCTCTCTCTCTCTCTCCATGTGTGTATATATATATATGAAGAAAATAGCAATAAAATTGTAAGAAACATATATGTATATATATAGGTCTCTGTCTCCAGTCCTCCAGTCCCTGACACAGAGTTCCTAAAGCCCTTGTAAGATTTCCTGAGTTATAACAGTGCTGGAGAATCTTTTTTTATTTTTTTATTTTTATTTTTTGGGATGGAGTCTTGTCCTGTCTCCCAGGCTGGAGTGCAATGGCGCGATCTCGGGACGCTGCAACCTCTGCCTCCCGGGTTCAAGTGATTCTCTTGCCTCAGCCTCCCAAGTAGCTGGGACTACAGGACCACGCCACCATGCCCGGCTAATTTTTGTATTGTCATGGAGACGGGGTTTCGCCATGTTGGTCAGGCTGGTCTCAAACTCCTGACCTCAAGTGATGCACACGCCTTGGCCTCCCAAAGTGCTGGGATTACAAGTGTGAGTCATCATACCTGTAATGTTTTAATACTTCGTCTCTGCCCCAGTACCTGAGACAGACTTCCTAATACCCTTGTAGACAGGGATGCTAGGAGAATCTTTTATTCTAATGTTTGGTCTTTTACCTTGATTCCTAACACAGATCTCCTAAGGTCTTTGTAATTGCCTGAGTGATAGGAGCATCTGACACAGAGCTCTTAATTTCCTGGATGATAAGAACATCTTTTGTTGTAATGAGGTGACTCTTGGTGGGCACCTCGCTGAGGGCTGGTCACTAGAAAGACCAAGCAATGATTATAAGCTTGGAGCTTTTGGCCCCACCCTCTCATTCTGCAGAAAGAAGCGAGGGAGTGTAAATAGTTAATAATTGAAAATGCCTATGTGATTAATCCTGCACTGTGGGGTTCAGACAGCCTCCAGGTTGGTAAACACATCCATGGGCTGGGAGGATTGCACATCCCAACTCCATGGGAATAGAAATGCCTGCTCTCAGGACCCTTCCAGACTCACTCAGTGTATCTCTGCTTATCTTTATACTTTATTATAGTCTTTATTAATAAGCCAGCAAACATAAGTAAAATGTCTCCCTAAGTTCTTTGAGGCCCTCTAGCAAATTAATGCAACCTGAGGAAGGGGATTGTGGAAACCCTGATTTACAGCTGGTTGGTCAGAAACACAGATCACAACTGAGGGCTTGTGGTTGGCATCTGGAGGGGCCCAGTCATGGAAATGAACTCAACCCGTGGGACCTAATGCTATTTCTGGGTATGTGGTGTCATAACTGACTTGAATTAAAGGATGCCCAGCTAAGACCTGCTAAAGAATTGGTTGGTGTCTGGGGAAACAGCCCCTACACATCTGGTGACAGAAACACTTTGGTTTTTTCCTATCTCTGATAAACACAAATAAGCAATGATGTTAGTAAAAATAACTAGAAGTAGAGAGTTTTTAGAAATAAATAAGATATATATTTTAGGCAGGGATGGTTGTGCACTACAATTTCTGGCCTCCTTTACAGTTACGTGTAACCCTATGACTAATTTCTCCCCAGTGGAATGAGAATAGTATCTTTGTATGCCACTTTGGGGCCTGCGTCTTCAGATCTTCATGCTTCCTCCAAGTCTTTCTTCTCTGCTCCCCCAATGAGAACAGTGGTCTAAGGAAAGGTAAAGCAGTTATTTGGGCTTCTCAATGACCTCAAGGAGCAGCCGGTTCAAACAACCAGTTTAAAACATTCACCTCAGAACTGCTATACGAGAAAAAATGACATAATTTTGTCCCATTCATTTATAATTTTTAAAAAATATATTTGCAGCAAACTGGAAATAGAAGGGAACTTCTTTAACCTGATAAAAGAATATCTAACAAAAGCCTATAGCAAACTTCTACTTAGTAGTAAAAGTTTGAAAACATTTTTATTTTAATGTCAAGAATGAGATATGGATGCCCATTATCTTCACTACTATTTAACACTGTACTAGAGATTCTGACATTATAATAGGCAAGAGAAAGAAATAAGGTATATGAGGCTTACTAATAGACAAAATTATCATTATTTGCAGCACTAGGGGTTAATTTACATGGAAAATTGAGTAAAATCTATGGTTATTAAAATGTATGAGAATTCAGCGTGATTTTGGATACAAAATCAACAGTGTTTCTGTAACCAAACATTAACTAGTTTTAGGACAGTTGGACTTCCAAATAGAAAAAAATTAAACTAAATCTGTAAATTACTCATGCCAAAAATATATTAATTCCAGACGGATTAGAGACTTATAGGAAAAACAAAACTTTAATTCTATCAGAAGAAAACATATGAAAATAGCAAACATTATGAACTTAAGGTAAGAAGGAATTTTAAGCAGTAACACAAAAGCTCAAGGCATAAAGGAAAAGTTGTAATAAGTCATTTTCTGTTATCTCTTCTATTACTCACTGCCTGCCAAAAGACTCAAAAAAGAAAAGACAATGATAAACCATAGACAGATGCTACAATACACATATTCAACTAATATAAGTAACTTCAAAGCAATGTGGAAAGGATAAATAGCCCAATGGAAAAACAGAAGGCAATTATGAACAAACAATTCCTATAAAAAATAAAAATGGCAAACAAATTTATGAAAGGATGATCAATGGAGAAAAATAGAATAACATAACCCAAGATCAGAAATTTTTATAATGTTAAATTTTGCCCTAATAGCTTCAGATTTTTTTTAAAAAAAGAAAAGACCTAAGTCATTACTGAAAAACCTGAAGTTTCCATTGTTCCCTGCCTAGTACTACCTGGTTTCCAGATTCACCTCAGGGCAATAACGATCCTCCATTGTATACATATTCCTCAGCCCATGTTTTTTCATGTATATTTTATATATAAACATTGTTGTATTGTTTTTAGAATGTACTTAGTGGAATTTTTTTAAAGTAAAAATAAAAGTGATCACAGCTCGACATTTCATCTTGGGTGGGCCTGACTTCAAAATCCACAAGTTTCCCACCATGAATGATTATGTGCCATTTCCTAAACCACGAAGATCTCTAGGTTTCAGACCCCGACTGTTACCCTGTTGTCAGCAATCGGACTTTCTTGGGTGGGATGGATGGAGTGTGAGGCAGTATAGAGCCATGGATAACAGCCAAGAGTGCAACCCTTGTTAAAATCCCTCCAAAAAACTCAAGCTTCAAGACCTGGAAAGACTAAGTATAAGCCTACAACTCATTAGAGACAGACCTCAATCTGGGGAGCAGGACCAAGAGTCCAGTATCAGAAGAGATGGGAGCAGAAGGAGTAGAAGCAATCAGCAAAGGAGAACTCCAGCCCTGCCAGACTGTCTGGGAGGCCTCTGGCCTTTATGAATTTATAGATCTATGGTATCAGCCATCCAGCTCTCTTCAAACACCAGGGAAGGAATTAACATATTCTCTCCTGGAATTAACAGTTTCTGTCTATTTAAGACTTTATTTTTTCCTTTCATGTCAAGAAATAGATATATACATAATTTCTATTCTCATCCTTCGTTTTTCCCTCCTTCTCTCTCCCAGGCTAGTGTCAGGCAACATGTCATTCCTACCTTTTGGCTTAAGAAGCAGCAGATAATAGGACCCCAGAGCAGAGTGATGGACGGGATGTGATCCCACCCCTTTTTGCCCTTTCCAAGAAAAAGTCACCATCCTATTGGCAGGGGCACAGGCAGCTTCAGCTTTTTGATAAAAAAAAAGAAAGGATCACAGAAAACACTACCCAACAGACCTCGCTGTGGGCCTGCCAGATGGAAGCATGACTGAGGAAGAGAGACGAGCAGGTGAAAATGGCTTGTAGAGAGGTCAGAGAAGTCAATATAAAAAATGAGACAAAAGTCCTAGGAGCGTAGTAAAGCTCTTCAGCTTTCATAACCCCGCCACAATTGTGTTAGCTTAGCTGGGTCAATTAGCTGCCTACTCTGTCTTCCTGTGTTGTTAATAATGGGCAATATCCTCTCCCTTTAAAAAATGAAAATGAGAGATTTGTGGTTATAGTAAGCTATCATTAAAAGTATATGAATTCCTAAAAGCCTCTGAAAATAAATTAGTCTTCACATTACCATCTGCAACCATTTCACCTCAGCTAGTGATCCCATTAGCCCTTGTGCACTCTAAATAGGAACAGGCTTGGATATTACTTAAGGAAAGATCTCCATGGGAAATCAAGTGGTTGCAGAGATCAAAAAGAGAAATTCCAAAGGTGGCATGTCTACTCTCACATTGCTCCAGAGCCAAGACCCCTGTGCCACATGAGGGACACCAACTGGGGCATGTCTCAAAAATAAAGACAGGCTCTCCAATGCAAGTCATCGATAAAACTGCAGATGACTGGAAACAGGAAGGGAATCTGCACATTCAGATGCAAGTATAACCTGCTTAAATTCTATCTTTGGGTATCCAATAAATCAGGATGAGTTTAAAACCATTCTCTGAACATCTCCACAGCATCAGATGCTGTTCACAGTGCTTCCTCTTAGAAATTATCTTTTCCTCCAATGTAGTGGGTTGAATAGTGTCTTCCCAAAATCATGTCCTTTTCAGGAGCCTCAGAATATGACCTTATTTGGAAATAGGGTAATTGCAGATGCAATTAGTTAGGACAAGGTCACACTGAAGAAGGGTGGGTCCTTAATCCCATATGACTAGTGACCTTACCAGAAGAAGAGAAGAAACACAGGGACAGAGAATATAGGGAAAACTCTATGTGACAATAGACATAGAGATTGGAGTGATGTATCTATAAGCCAAAGAATGCCAAGGATTGATGGCATTACCAGTAGCTAAAACCGACATGGAATTCACTCACATTCTCCTTATGAGCTCCCAAGAAGGAACCAATCATACTGACAACTTCATTTCAGACTTCTGTCTTCCTGAACTGTGTGGGAATAAATTTCCATTTTAAGTCACTAAGTTGTGGTATTGTGGTGCTGCAGCCCTAGGAAATAAATGTACTTGACTTCCATAATGCCACATTCTTTGGCCTCAAACTTTCTCTGATCACTATTCTATCTGGTTCTTAAATGATGAACTTTCTCCAGGCTCTGTCCTAGCCATCTTCTTTTTCTCACTCTAATCTCCCCCTACGTGGTCTAATCCATGCTCACTACGACCATTTCAACCTTCACACAGTTGACTCCTACATTGATAACACCTCTGAAGTCCTATATGTAACTGCCTACTTCACTTCATCCCTTGGCTTTCTCAGGGCACTTCAAACGCATACGAACAAAACCAAACTCATTATCTCCCAGTCTCATGTTTTTTCACACAGACACACAGACACAGACACACACACACACACACACACACACACAGTTGATACTTAAGCAACACGGAGGTTAGGGGCACCAACCCCCTATGCAAGTGAAAATCCACATGTAAGTTTTGACTCCACAAAAACGTAACTGCTCATAGCCTACTATTGATCAGAAGCCTACCAAAGACATAAACAGTCAATTAACTTGTATTTCATATATGTATTATATACTGTATTCTTACAATAAAGCAAGCTAGAGAAAAGAAAATGTTATTAAGAAGATTATAAGGAAGATAAAATTGTTTACTATTCATTAGGTGGAGGTAGATGATCATAAAGGTCCTCATCCTTGTCATCTTTGCATTGAGTAGGCCGAGGAGGAGGAAGAAAAGGAGAGGCTGGTCTTGACATATCAAATGTCACACACACAGCAAATCTGTGTTGTTCAAGGGTTGATATAATTTGGATATGTGTCCTTGAGCAAATCTCACATTGAAATGTAATCCTCAGTGTTGGAGGTGGGACCTGAAGGGAGGTGTTTGGGTCATGGGTGTGGATTCCTCATGGCTTGGTACTGTCTTCGTGATAGTGAGTCCCCCCGACATCTGGTTGTGGCATCTACTTCCCACTCTCTCTTGCTCCCATTCCCACCATGTGAGATGCCTGTTCCCCCTCGCCTTCCACCATGATTATAAGTTTCCTGAGGCCTCCCTAGAAGCAGATGCCAGCACTATGCTTCCCATATAGCCTGCAGAACTGTGAGCTAATTAAACCTCTTTTCTCTATAAATTAACCAGTCTCAGGTATTCCTTTATAACAATGCAAGAATGGCCTACCACAAGGATCAAATAAATATGTGTATTATACACACACACACACACACACACACACACACATTCTCTCTAGGGCCCAAGTCAGCAAACTTCTTATGTAAAGACATAGATAATAAATTTTTTAGGCTTTGTGAGCCAGGCTCTGTTGCAACTACTCAGCTCTGCATTTATAGCACAACAGTAGCCATACTCACTACATAAACAAATGAGCATGGCTGTGTTCCAATAAAACTGGATTTCAGAAACAGGCAGGAGGCAGGATCTGCCATAGTTTGTTGGCCCCTGCTGTAAAGGAATTATCCCCCATCAGTTGCATTATCTATTACACCAGCCAAAATCCTACATTTAACATCTTCCTCCCTCTCATGACTCTCCCTTAATATCCTCCCAGTCCTGCAAATTTTACTTCCTAAACAAGCATAATCCATCCACTCTTCCCCTCTTCCTCTTTTGCCTGGATCACAGCACTAGTCTACTGACTTGTCTACTCCCATCCACTGTCAGCCCCTTCCCAGAGTGCTCTATATACCACAGGAGAGTGATGCTCTCAAAACGCACACTGAGCCATGCCACTGACTCTCACTAACCTCCCGTTGTTCTTTTTTTTTTTTTTTTTTTTTTTGAGTCAGAGTCTCGCTCTATCATCCAGGCTGGAGTGCAATGGCACAATCTTGGCTCACTGCACACTCCGCCTCCCGGGTTCACGGCATTCTCCTGCGTCAGCCTCCCGTGTAGCTGGGACTACAGGTGCCCACCACCACACCTGGCTAAGTTTTTGTATTTTTAGTGGAGACGGAGTTTCATTGTGTTAGCTAGGATGGTCTTGATCTCCTGACCTCGTGATCCACCTGCCTCGGCCTCCCAAAGTGCTGGGATTACAGGTGTGAGCCACTGAGCCTGGCCCCCTCCTGTTGTTCTTATGACAAGGACAAAACTCCTTAACACAGCCAGTCATCTCTTTACATAGCTCAGCTGTACCTGTCCCTCTAGCCTCACCTTCTATTGGGCTATACATTCCTTTCTTTTCCCCACATACAGGCCCTTCCTTCCTTCCTTCCTTTCTTTCTTCTTCCTTCTCTTTCCTTTTTTTTTTTTTTTTTTTTTTTGAGACAAGGTGTGCCGCTCTGTCACCAAGGCTGGAGTGCAGTGGCAGGACTTTGGCTCACTGCAGCCTCGCACCCCCCACTCCCAAGGAAACCCTCCCACTTCAGCCTCAGTCTCCCAAGAAGCTGGGGACTACAGGCACGCACCACTACATTTAGCTGATTTTTGTATTTTTTGTAGAGATGAAGTTTCGCCATGTTGCCCAGGCTGATCTTGAATTCCTAAGCTCAAGCAATCCTCCCGTGTTGGCCCTCCCAAATTGCTGGGATTACGGGTGTGAACCATGGTGACTGGCCTGGGCCCACTTTTTAATTTTTCATTTCCTCTTCTTTACCTCTGGGTACAGGCCTTTTCTCATAACGTAAATTTCCCCCTTCTTAGCATATTCTTAATTCCTCTTTTCACTCAGTAAATGTTTATTCATCTTTCAGCTCCAAGCACAAGCACCACCTCCTTGGAGAAGACTTCCCTGACCTCTTCAACTAGACCATGTTCTTCATTATAATTTATGCACATCTTCTGTGCATAAGCGTCAAAGTTGTAGTTTTATGCTTGATGTCATGATAATTTGATTATCTGTCTCCTCTACTAGACTGACTGATTATAAGTTTCATGAAAGCAGGGACCTTGTTACTTTTGTCCTCCACTAGGTCCCCATCACCAAGCATAGCAAAAACTCAATGATATGAAATAATGTAACTCTTGAGGCACATAGGGACACAGCCTCCTCTCTTTGCTTTAATTCTCTATTTTAACCAGCGTTGCTCCACTTTTCTCAATTTCCTACACTGGAATTCCATAAAGACTTCCTTTTTAAAAATTGATTTAATATATTTGACAGCCATGAGCTAGGAATTTATTTACCTCTGCAGGGCTTCCAAGTATAAAGTCAAAACTGAGTCGGCCGACACCTGCACAGGAATGTCATTCCTACAGAAGGAAGCTAGGCTCAGAGTTTAGAAGATTCTTACCTTTTGTTCAGCTGTGATCATTTCAAAATTTTTGATTTTAAAAATGTTTTGAAATTTTGATTCTAATTTTTAACCTCACATTTTAGTTTCTAAAGGTATGACACCTTTCATGTTAATAAGTTTTCCGTGACTAAGAAAGCATCACAGAGATTTTTTTCCTGCCCTAGAGGCCACATGTCTTACTGGACGCCAAATAAGATGAGACAGTTGCAACTGTACAACATTATTGAGAAAAATTCTCATGAAGTAATTGAAAATAACAACTATCATCTGTCCATGATGAGCTAATTTGTCCACTGTGCTTGCTTCAAAATGTCTATTTTCAGTGTAATGATGAAATTATATGCCTATCCTCATTAGATTCTGGCATCATATCAAAATTATGTGTGTTGAGCCTGACAAAGTGGCAAATTCTATTTGAGCTCACTTATTTTATGTTAAATGTTATACATATGGTGTTTTTAAAAAAGACTCCTTTTATATATTTATGGAAGGTTGTATAGTATCCAAGAAAGAGCTTTAAATAGGAGTTGGAAGAGTCAGCCTCTACTTCTGCCTCTGTCACTAACTAGCTTGCTAGCCTCACAGTTAACTTCTCTGCATCTCTCTCTTCACCTATAATAATAATAGTACGTTTCCTACCTTCCTAGAAAGGATGTTATGAGACTCTAGAAATATAATGTGTGTGAAAGAGTTTAAATAATACGGTGCATAAATAGTTAAAACAGTGTGCAAATACAATAAATAATTATTGTTACTATAATTTATGAAGATCTGTCTTAGTCTGTTTGGACTGCTATAACCTAATACCGTAAACTGGGCATCTTATAAGCAAGAGAAGTTCATTGCTCACAGTTCTTGTGGCTGGAAAGTTCAAGATTAAGGTGCCAGCAACTTTGGTGTCTGTGGGGAATCATTTCTTGGTTCATAGATGGGATCTTCTCAGTGTGTCCTCACATGATGGAAGGCGTGAGGAATGTCTCAGGGGTCTCTTTTATAAGGGCACTAATACATTTATGAGGGCTCTGCCTCAAGACCTAATCACCTTTAAAAGTCCCCACCTTCTGATACAATCATCTAGAGGATTAGAATTTGAACATAGGAGTTTGGGGGACACAAACATTCAGACCACAGCAAGATCCCTTAAGAAGACAAAGTACTATATGGAGAACGGGGAAACAAGGAAACCACAATCTACAAATTATTGATGAATAATAGTTAACAGATGGCCAGGCGCGGTGGCTCACACCTGTAATCCCAGCACTTTGGGAGACTGAGGTGGGTGGATCACCTGAGGTCAGGCGTTCGAGACCAACCTGGCCAACATGGTGAGACCCTGTCTCTACTAAAAATACTAAAATTAGACAGGCATGGTGGCAGGCACCTATAATCACAGCTACTCAGAAGGCTGAGGTAGGAGAATCACTTGAACCCAAGAAGCAGATGTTGCAGTGAACCAAGATCATGCTGCTACACTCTAGCCTGAATGACATAGTGAGACTCTGTCAAAAAAAAAAAAAAAAAAAAAGTTAATTGATGAGAAAATTTCAAGTTTTTCATAGATAATAGTTAATTAATGGCCATTAGCACAAACACTGGTGATCACCAGTAAGCGAAATATGAAAATATTTCCAAGTAACTGGATAATTGCCACAATGAAGGCAAAATACCCAGATATTGGAAACCAACAAGAAAATGGTTTAGAATAGTTTATACTTGTCTAAAAAAGAAAGGAAATACCAAGCTAAAAAGAATTCATATCACTGCTGATGGGATAAAGTAGCATACCCTTTCTGGAATGAAATGTGGCTCTGCATATTATGGGACCGTAATGGACATCACTTTGGACACACAATATTTCTAGAAATGTTGCCTAAACACATAATCAGGAATATATTCAAAGTTAGGCACAAAAATTCACAACATCAAAATCATGATGAGATGCCACTTCACACCCATTATGATTATCAGAAAAAAAAACTAAATGGAAAATAGTAAGTGTTGGTGAGGAAGTGAAGAAATTGGAATCCTCATGCATTTCATGGAGTGAGAATGTGATTGTGTAGCCACTATGGAGAACAATATGAAGGTTTCTCAAAAAAATTAAACAAAATACCATATGATCCAGCAATTCTACTTCTAGATAAAGACTCAAAAGAATTGAAAGCAGAGATTTGAAGAGATATTTGTACATCCAAGTTCATAGCAGCAATGTTCATGATAGTCAAAAAGTAGAATCAACACAAATGTCTATCAACAGACAAATGGATAAACAAAATTACTGTATGCATATATTGAGTATTAAGTTAGAATAAAATTCCGAAACATGTTATAAAATAGGTGAATAATAAAAACATTATGCTAAGTGAAATAAGCCAGACAAAAAGAGACAAACTTTGTACAATTCCACTTTTGTGAGGTACCTAGAATAGTCAAATTCATAGTGACAGAAAATAAAATAGTAGTTAGCGAGGGCTAGAGGGAGGTGTGAATGGGAGTTTTTAATGAGTGTAGAGTTTCTATTTGGGATGACAAGAAAGTTCTGGAGATGGATAGTGGTGATGGTTGCACAATGTACTTAATGCCACTGGACTGTACACTTAAAATGGTTAAACTGGTAAATTTTATGTTATCTCTATTTCATTTATTTTAAAAAGAATAATATAAAGCTCATACAGATTTACAAGATAGCATTCTTTCTGATTGTTAAAACAGAAAATAATTTACTGAGCAACACTCAGGTTTGGTTAAGTATTTACAACATACAAATTCAGTGGTATACTGTGTGACCACTGAAAATCATGCATATATCCATAAGAGACTTGTACTAGAATGTTTCCAGCAGCTTCACTCAAAATAGACAAAAACTGGAAATAACTCAGACGTTCATCAACAGGAGAACAGATAATGTAGCCAAATTGTGGAATAGTCATACAATAAAATTCTACTCAGCAATAAAAAAAGATTGAACTACTTTGTGCAACAACATGAACAAATCTCAAAAGCATTATGTTCAGCAAAAGAAGCCAAATCAAAAGCACTACACACTGTATGATTCCATTTAAGCAAACTCAAGAACAGAAAAAACTAAACATTAGTTATCTTGGGGTTAGTGTTGGGAATTAACTGGAAGGTGAGACAGTTCCATATCTGGATTTTAATGTAGGTCGCATGGTTGTACACATTTGTAAATCTCATCAAATTGCACAGTCTGTTTCATTGTAACATTTATCTTAAAAACTTATGAAGAAGGGATGTACATTTTTTGTGGAAATAGTTTTCGTAGTGTGGTGCTGAAGGTAAAACAGAAACAATAACTATGGATACTTCATGGGGCCAGCAGGATGGAAGGAAATAGGAAGGCAGGGAGAGAGAGAGGAAAAAGGACAAAGAACATGGAAATATAAGCCTGAAAACTTTTGGGAGAAAGAAATACGAATTATTTTTCTCCTTTGTTTTCTGTCTTTCCAAGTCTTCCACATGGAGCATTGATTTTATTAGTGAAGAGAGCAAAAAGTGTATTTTTAAAAGTGTAAAAGGACAAAAAAAAGGTGACAATCAAATTTTCATATAATTCAACTATATATTCAATATTAGTTTATTCAATATTGTTCAGTGGAATAAAATTCATAACATATCTTACCTTATATTTCTTCAACCTTTAGTGTCAGCAGGAGTGGTAAAATTATTCAAGACAGGTTAATAAGCTTTTTAAAAAACAACAACAAAAAAACTAAGTGTCTCCCCTGCCGTACAGTTTTCCAACACAATGGATAATTTGGAAAGGGCCACATTCTGTCAGTACAAAGAGGAGAAATGGAGATGATCTTTGAGGGAATAATCGGTCTTGTGTTTTGAGGCTACTTTTGTTTTCAAAGCTAGATTTGGGTTCTGGTTTAAGAAAAATCCAATGAAATCTTGAAAAAAAAAAGCAACAGTCATTGTATCTTCAAAATGGATTTACAACATGACATATATGGAAAAGGAAAAAAGCTCACAAAATTGAATATTGCTATATATCTGATAATGTGGTGGTTAGACATGTCAAAAATGAAATTTCCTGTTCATCTTGACAAAATTAAATTTAAATGTCTTTTTTGGTTTTCTATGTTTAAAATTTTGAAAAGTGGATTGAAGATAGCAAATGTCTGTATCTTCTTTTTTTTCTGGAACTTGAAATAATTTTATGTGAGTGCCCTGATTATAATATGCTACAGTCTGTATCATCTCCTAAAGCAGAGAAAGACTCATTGAGATTTTTTTCATGTTAAACATGAAATAATTTTAATGCTGTAAAGGTTGTTTCATATAATCTAGTCTAAGGTAAAGAAATGGGATTTTATCTCATATGTCACTTTGAATGTATTGATTGAGTTGCCTGGCTTGCTGGATTGAAAGAGATTCATTCAGAAGCCCCATGCATGTGAACAGGACACTAGGTTATAATTGATTACTAAAGATGGGCCTAGCCATGAAAAGCAAATGTGGTGGTAAACATGTCAAGAATTTTTTTGTCCCAGCTGATTTATGAGATTAAAGAAGTTCAATAGTGCCCATTCTCCTTCAGCATCCTCCTCACTATCGATGCCAGTTCTTCATCAGGTTTCCTAGTTGATAACATTTACCTACACTCTGTCATCATCTTATTTTCTCTTAAGTGTCAAATCTAGCTGTATTGGGGCTTATCACTCCCATACTAATTCCTGGAAGCCATTGAAACACATCTGTTGGCATCTCATCTCTGTAGACCTCAATTATGTTGTTAAAAAAAAGATGCACTGTTAGATTATTTGAGGCCCCATAATTATAGGCACTGTTTAATTACAACCTGTTTGAACCAAACTCTGACCATGATTGTCCAATTCATTCTCTCGGGTATTAATTTGGGGATGGATGGCTCATGGTGCGTTTGGGGGAAGATATTTTTTATATACTTTTGATAAAATTGTCTAGACATGATTATCCTTTAACAGGTTTCCACTTGCATGTTGTCTGTTCTGCTACCAATCCTAAAAGGATTTCACCTCTTCAGATCACAACCTTGAGATGAGGTCCTGCTCTCCTTTTTTCCTTTTCTGCCTCTTTCTCCACATCTTAAACATTAGTGTTAGTTGCAATTTTTTTGGAAGAAGCAAAATCATGCCAAGAAAGGATATCAGTAAAATCTCTATATGGATGCTAAAATTCTCAAGGATAATGATAAAATTCATCTATAAAGCCAGGCACGGTGGCTCATGCCTGTATTCCCAGCACTTTGGGAGGCAGAGGCGGGTAGATCATGAGGTCGGGAGTTTGAGACCAGCCTGGCCAAGAGACCAGCATGGCTAATATGGTGAAACCCCATCTCTACTAAAAATACAAAATTAGATGGGCGTGGTGGCACATGCCTATAATCCCAGTTACTCAGGAGACTGAGGCAGGAGAATCACTTGAACCTGGAAGGCAGAGGTTGCGGTGAGCCGAGATTGCATCATTGCACTCCAGCCTGGGCAACGAGAGCAAAACTCCATCATATATATATATATATATATATACACACACACACACACATATATATATATATACACACGCACACACATATATATATATATGATTGACTACTTCATAGGCAGCAACCTGAAGGCTGCTGGTTGCCCATTTTTATGGTTATTTACTAATTGTATGCTAAACAAGGGGGGGAATATTCAGGCCTCCCCTTTTTAGACCATACAGGGTAACTGCCTGATGTTGCCATGGCATTTGTAAACTGTCATGGTGCTGGTGAGAGTGCAGCAGTGAGGATGACCAGAGGTCACTGTCATCACCATCTTGGTTTTGGTGGATTTTGGCCGGCTTCTTTACTGTAACCTGTTTTATCAGCAAGATCTTTATGACCCATGTCTTGTGTCGACCTCCTATCTCATCCTGTGACTTAGAATGCCTAACAGTCTGGGAATGCAGCCCAATAGGCCTCAGCTTTATTGTACCCAGCTCCTACTCAAGATGGAATTGCTCTGGTTCAAATGCCTCTGACGTATTTCCCCCTCCCTTTTACAAGAGAACTTTTTTTTTTCCCCCTGAGACAGTCTTGCTCTGTCACCCAGGCTAGAGTACAGTGGTGTGATCTCGGCTCACTGCAACCTCTACCTCCCAGGAGAACTCTTAATCTGAAGGGTTGTAGAGGGACAAAGATCCATCTTCTGTAACTTCTTCACGCTGAACAGGGGTGACTATATTCCTACCTAACTATTGGGTCTGTTGTATTCAGGGTAGAGAGGAGCTCAGTCAGAAAGCTGTGGTTTGCAAGGGTCACTTATAATTTTTGAGTTCTGACAAAAGGTGATATCTGAAAGATTAATAAGTGTTCAATGTAAGAAAACGATGAGTAAGCTTATCCTGCATTCCTATGCATAGAGTACAACAGCAATATATTCCACAGCAGTAAAGCAAAATAAGTACAATTGTCGAAGTAAACTAAATTAGAAGGCTTTCCATGAACTGGGTTACTGTTGGAACCAAGCTGATACAGGGTTGCTAGCTGATTACAACGTGCCCAGAATTAGAATATTGGTTCAGATCTTTACATTACCCATCCTTCTTGTTTCTTCTGAGTGGCAGCCAGAGATCACTGATTGCTTCACAGGAATACTCAAGGTCAGCATAAACTGCAGGAAAAAACTTAAAAAAAAAAAACTGATAAAAGTAGAATCTAGTAACAGGTGTACCATAGTTCTTGAAACATAACTTTTTCTCTCCATTTCCATTTTTGCTAAAGGCAAATCATAATATGACTGATTTGTTTGTAAACATAAGCTTTAGTTTTATGCTTGGCCTGATTATTTGTATAAAGTGCAGCAAGAATAATTATTTTCATGTAGGCTTTTTAAATTGGCTTTGACGGAACTTTGTTCCATAGAAGGACTTTTAGATAAGACCTTTTTTAAAGCCAAGCCCAACCATGGGTTTGTACCTTCAAATACCTATGAGTTGGGTAAATTCCTTTTCTCTTGAGTTCCCTTCCTTACCACAGGATTCTTAAGGAATCCTGTGAGCATGCCATTACAGTCAAAGCCTTTGTAAAATAACCAGTTTCTCCAATTGTGCCCTGTTGCAAAAGGAAAAGATTCTTATTGCACTTAAACAAAGAACTGTATTACCATAAGTTAAAAATACTTACAAATAGTTTCCAAATTCTGGAGAAATTAGGTAAAGAGAGAAACAAACATGCTCCAAATTTTGTTCACAGGAGTATACTTTACTCAATTGCTACAAACTGGAAATAGCTCAAAATAAAAGTTTCATTGACTCTGAAAAACAAAGCAAAGGATCAGCAACGTTTTAAGCAAAAAGTAAAAAAATATTAATTCAGTCTTCTATTAGTCCATTCAGTTAACTCCAATTCTGCTTGATAGTCATGAACATTCTAGCTTTCCATAGAGCCCTGAAAGTTTTTTTCTCTACTCTAACGTCACAATCTCTAAAGTGATCAGAAACCTGCATTTAATAACACCTGTTAGAATCCTATGGTTGGTTATAAACCACCTTTTAAAGAGGATCAAAACAAGACAACAGTTGTCTATGGATGACAAAATGTCTTAGGAGAGCCACTATTAAAGCCACAATTGAAAAGGAAATATTGGTTACTTTTGTGGCATATAACAATTTTATATAATAATTATAATTATTAATTATATACACTAAGCCATATCAGATTTATAAGAGTTTCTCAGAATTTTGGAACAGACAAATAACACATTTATACACATACAGCCCAAACAAAAGCAAACATCATTTCATATTTGACAATGCTTCCTGTATGACTTTTATACCAAATAAGCCACGTTTCACCTTTACATTAGTATACTATTAATGTTAAACCCCAATTTTTAATAAAACTTTATACATAAATCTATCCAATCTTAATCGGTTTGACCATAAGATAAGATTTTTATAAACCTTCTATAAGTCTTTACAGATTTTCTCTCAAAGAGCAGATGCATACTCTCAGAAAACCTTGTTATGCTTTTATTCCAAGGCTCAATTTACGGAAAAACTGAGTAATACCCCTTTAGCTTTAGCCAGTGTGTTCATACACAGAATTTTTTTACAAGATTAATTTTTCACAAACTTTTCACAATTTGCTCAAACATTCAGCTTTATTCTACCTAACTTAAAACAATCCTTTAACCTTTTAATCTAGGCAAAAAAAAAAAAAAAAATCCACACTTCCATGCCTTCTTATAATCTTTTACAAAAACACATTTCACTTTCTTTACATACCTTGCATGTCAAACTGTTTCTTCAGTAGTCTCAATGACATGATATAATGTCAATTCTTAGCAACTTTTACCAATAATCTTTAAAACTATTTTTATTTCCCAAAGATTACTAAAGCCATGTGAACCAAAAGGCATTATACTTTTTATTTCTCTCACAAAATATTTAATTGGTTATTATTTTTAAGCCAATTAAAGCTCTTTCATATATAAACATCACACACACAACACATATGAATACACAGGCAGACAGAACAAGATCCAGTAGTTGTAAGATTTTTCACTGGTCAGTTCTTTAATTGGATTACTGACTTTAGGGTGTAGCCTTTGGAGTACAGGGTCAGGAAAGTATGCATGCAGTGTTTAGGGCCTAATAAACAAACACAGTTGGAAGGAAAAACAGATCTCCGAAAATTAAGAGTCCTTTTTGTTTTTTATTTTAATTAATTATTTATTAATTTATTTTGAGACAGAGTCTTTCTCTGTTGCCCAGGCTGGAATGCAGTGGCACAATCTCAGCTCACTGCTACCTCCACCTCCTGGGTTCAAGCGATTCTCCTGCCTCAGCCTCCTGAGTAGCTGCGATTACAAGTGCCTGCCACCATGTCCAGCTAAGTTTTGCATATTTAGTAGGGACGGGGTTTTGCCATGTTCACCACGCTGGTTTTGAACACCTGACCTCAGGTGATCTGTCAGCCTCAGCCTCCCAAAGTGCTTAGATTACAGGCAAGAGCCACCGCACCCGGCCAAGGGTCCCATTTTTATACCAGATGCTGGATCCCCAAAAAAGAGGGAATCAGCCCATCCCAAAACTATATTTCCTACCTAGTTATTACACACTAAAGCTCTCTCATAATGCAAAGTAATTTCTGATAACCCCAAAAATCAAAAACATCAGATAACACAATGCAAAACAGAACAAAGCCTTAGACTTTGAGAAGGATCTATCCACTTCCAATTCCTGGGGTTTCATGAGGAAAACAGAGTTTTTTCCCAAAACAGGATCTGTGGCGCCTCCTCTGCTTTTCCCAGCAAGTGCCAGCCTGTTAGAGCTTGAATATACACTTTTAATTAAGCTGACTTTTAACCACAGCACTCTCTTTAAAAAGTCCTTTTGAAATTTCTTGCCGGGCGCGGTGGCTCAAGCCTGTAATCCCAGCACTTTGGGAGGCCGAGATGGGCGGATCACGAGGTCAGGAGATCGAGACCATCCTGGCTAACACAATGAAACCCCGTCTCTACTAAAAATACAAAAAAATTAGCCGGGCGTGGTGGCGGCGCCTGTAGTCCCAGCTACTCGGGAGGCTGAGGCAGGAGAATGGCGGGAACCCGGGAGGTGGAGCTTGCAGTGAGCCGAGATCGGGCCACTGCACTCCAGCCTGGGCCACAGAGCGAGACTCCGCCTCAAAAAAAAAAAAAAAAAAAAAAAAAAAAAAGAAATTTCTTTTTACCCAATTTTAGTCAGGCCAAGCAGCCAATATGTCTGGCTTTTGAACTTTACCAAGAGTAACCTCACAGGTGTTCAGAGAAAGGAAAATTCAAGACGGTTTGTGGTGGGGAAGAGTATCAACAAATGACGGGGGGCGGAGCAAGATGGCCGAATAGGAGCAGCTCCAGTCTTCAACTCCCAGCGCCAGCGACACAGAAGACCGGTGATTTCGGCATTTTCAACTGAGGTACTGGGTTCATCTCACTGGGGAGTGCCGGATGATCGGTACTGGTCAGCTGCTGCAGCCCGACCAGCGAGAGCTGAAGCAGGGCGAGGCATTGCCTCACCTGAGAAACGCAAGGGGGAAGGGAATCCCTTTTCCTAGCCAGGGGAACTGAGACACACAACACCTGGAGAATCGGGTAACTCCCACCCCAATACTGCGCTTTGAGCAAACAGGCACACCAGGAGATCATATCCCACACCTGGCCGGGAGGGTCCCACACCCACGGAGCCTCCCTCATTGCTATCACAGCAGTCTGTGATCTACCAGCAAGGCAGCAGCGAGGCTGGGGGAGGGGCGCCCGCCATTGCTGAGGCTTAAGTAGGTAAACAAAGCTGCTGGGAAGCTCGAACTGGGTGGAGCTCACAGCAGCTCAAGGAAACCTGCCTGTCTCTGTAGACTCCACCTCTGGGGGCAGGGCACAGAAAACAATAACAAAGCAGCAGACACCTCTGCAGACGCAAACGACTCTGTCTGACAGCTTTGAAGAGAGCAGTGGATCTCCCAACACGGAGGTTGAGATCTGAGAAGGGACAGACTCCCTGTTCAAGCGGGTCCCTGACCCCTGAGTAGCCTAACTGGGAGACATCCCCCACTAGGGGCAGTCTGACACCCCACACCTCACAGGGTGGAGTACACCCCTGAGAGGAAGCTTCCAAAGCAAGAATCAGACAGGTACACTTGCTGTTCAGAAATATTCTATCTTCTGCAGCCTCTGCTGCTGATACCCAGGCAAACAGGGTCTGGAGTGGACCTCAAGCAATCTCCAACAGACCTACAGCTGAGCGTCCTGACTGTTAGAAGGAAAACTATCAAACAGGAAGGACACCTACACCAAAACCCCATCAGTACATCACCATCATCAAAGACCAGAGGCAGATAAAACCACAAAGATGGGGAAAAAGCAGGGCAGAAAAGCTGGAAATTCAAAAAACAAGAGCGCATCTCCCCCGGCAAAGGAGCGCAGCTCATCGCCAGCAACGGATCAAAGCTGGACGGAGAATTACTTTGACGAGATGAGAGAAGAAGGCTTCAGTCCATCAAATTTCTCAGAGCTAAAGGAGGAATTACGTACCCAGCGCAAAGAAACTAAAAATCTTGAAAAAAAAGTGGAAGAATTGACGGCTAGACTAATTAATGCAGAGAAGGTCATAAACGAAATGAAAGAGATGAAAACCATGACACGAGAAATACGTGACAAATGCACAAGCTTCAGTAACCGACTCGATCAACTGGAAGAAAGAGTATCAGCAATTGAGGATCAAATGAATGAAATGAAGCGAGAAGAGAAACCAAAAGAAAAAAGAAGAAAAAGAAATGAACAAAGCCTGCAAGAAGTATGGGATTATGTAAAAAGACCAAATCTACGTCTGATTGGGGTGCCTGAAAGTGAGGGGGAAAATGGAACCAAGTTGGAAAACACTCTTCAGGATATCATCCAGGAGAACTTCCCCAACCTAGTAGGGCAGGCCAACATTCAAATCCAGGAAATACAGAGAACGCCACAAAGATACTCCTCGAGAAGAGCAACTCCAAGACACATAATTGCCAGATTCACCAAAGTTGAAATGAAGGAAAAAATCTTAAGGGCAGCCAGAGAGAAAGGTCGGGTTACCCACAAAGGGAAGCCCATCAGACTCACAGCAGATCTCTCGGCAGAAACTCTCCAAGCCAGAAGAGAGTGGGGGCCAATATTCAACATTCTTAAAGAAAAGAATTTTAAACCCAGAATTTCATATCCAGCCAAACTAAGTTTCATAAGTGAAGGAGAAATAAAATCCTTTACAGATAAGCAAATGCTTAGAGATTTTGTCACCACTAGGCCTGCCTTACAAGAGACCCTGAAGGAAGCACTCAACATGGAAAGGAACAACCGGTACCAGCCATCTCAAAAACATGCCAAAATGTAAAGACCATCGAGGCTAGGAAGAAACTGCATCAACTAATGAGCAAAATAACCAGTTAATATCATAATGGCAGGATCAAGTTCACACATAACAATCTTAACCTTAAATGTAAATGGACTAAATGCTCCAATTAAGAGACACAGACTGGCAAACTGGATAAAGAGTCAAGACCCATCAGTCTGCTGTATTCAGGAGACCCATCTCACACGCAGAGACATACATAGGCTCAAAATAAAGGGATGGAGGAAGATTTACCAAGCAAATGGAGAACAAAAAAAAGCGGGGGTTGCAATACTAGTCTCTGATAAAACAGACTTTAAACCATCAAAGATCAAAAGAGACAAAGAAGGCCATTACATAATGGTAAAGGGATCAATTCAACAGGAAGAGCTAACTATCCTAAATATATATGCACCCAATACAGGAGCACCCAGATTCATAAAGCAAGTCCTTAGAGACTTACAAAGAGACTTAGACTCCCATACAATAATAATGGGAGACTTCAACACTCCATTGTCAACATTAGACAGATCAACGAGACAGAAAGTTAACAAGGATATCCAGGAATTGAACTCATCTCTGCAGCAAGCAGACCTAATAGACATCTATAGAACTCTCCACCCCAAATCAACAGAATATACATTCTTCTCAGCACCACATCATACTTATTCCAAAATTGACCACGTAATTGGAAGTAAAGCACTCCTCAGCAAATGTACAAGAACAGAAATTATAACAAACTGTCTCTCAGACCACAGTGCAATCAAACTAGAACTCAGGACTAAGAAACTCAATCAAAACCGCTCAACTACATGGAAACTGAACAACCTGCTCCTGAATGACTACTGGGTACATAACGAAATGAAGGCAGAAATAAAGATGTTCTTTGAAACCAATGAGAACAAAGATACAACATACCAGAATCTCTGGGACACATTTAAAGCAGTGTGTAGAGGGAAATTTATAGCACTAAATGCCCACAAGAGAAAGCAGGAAAGATCTAAAATTGACACTCTAACATCGCAATTAAAAGAACTAGAGAAGCAAGAGGAAACACATTCGAAAGCTAGCAGAAGGCTAGAAATAACTAAGATCAGAGCAGAACTGAAGGAGATAGAGACACAAAAAACCCTCCAAAAAATCAATGAATCCAGGAGTTGGTTTTTTGAAAAGATCAACAAAATTGACAGACCACTAGCAAGACTAATAAAGAAGAAAAGAGAGAAGAATCAAATCGACGCAATTAAAAATGAAAAAGGGGATATCACCACCGACCCCACAGAAATACAAACTACCATCAGAGAATACTATAAACACCTCTACGCAAATAAACTGGAAAATCTAGAAGAAATGGATAATTTCCTGGACACTTACACTCTTCCAAGACTAAACCAGGAAGAAGTTGAATCCCTGAATAGACCAATAGCAGGCTCTGAAATTGAGGCAACAATTAATAGCCTACCAACCAAAAAAAGTCCAGGACCAGATGGATTCACAGCTGAATTCTACCAGAGGTACAAGGAGGAGTTGGTACCATTCCTTCTGAAACTATTCCAATCAATAGAAAAAGAGGGAATCCTCCCTAACTCATTTTATGAGGCCAACATCATCCTGATACCAAAGCCTGGCAGAGATACAACAAAAAAAGAGAATTTTAGACCAATATCCCTGATGAACATCGATGCAAAAATCCTCAATAAAATACTGGCAAACCGGATTCAGCAACACATCAAAAAGCTTATCCACCATGATCAAGTGGGCTTCATCCCTGGGATGCAAGGCTGGTTCAACATTCGCAAATCAATAAACATAATCCAGCATATAAACAGAACCAAAGACAAGAACCACATGATTATTTCAATAGATGCAGAAAAGGCTTTTGACAAAATTCAACAGCCCTTCATGCTAAAAACGCTCAATAAATTCGGTATTGATGGAACGTACCTCAAAATAATAAGAGCTATTTATGACAAACCCACAGCCAATATCATACTGAATGGGCAAAAACTGGAAAAATTCCCTTTGAAAACTGGCACAAGACAGGGATGCCCTCTCTCACCACTCCTATTCAACATAGTGTTGGAAGTTCTGGCTAGGGCAATCAGGCAAGAGAAAGAAATCAAGGGTATTCAGTTAGGAAAAGAAGAAGTCAAATTGTCCCTCTTTGCAGATGACATGATTGTATATTTAGAAAACCCCATTGTCTCAGCCCAAAATCTCCTTAAGCTGATAAGCAACTTCAGCAAAGTCTCAGGATACAAAATTAATGTGCAAAAATCACAAGCATTCTTATACACTAGTAACAGACAAACAGAGAGCCAAATCATGAATGAACTTCCATTCACAATTGCTTCAAAGAGAATAAAATACCTAGGAATCCAACTTACAAGGGATGTAAAGGACCTCTTCAAGGAGAACTACAAACCACTGCTCAGTGAAATAAAAGAGGACACAAACAAATGGAAGAACATACCATGCTCATGGATAGGAAGAATCAATATCGTGAAAATGGCCATACTGCCCAAGGTAATTTATAGATTCAATGCCATCCCCATCAAGCTACCAATGAGTTTCTTCACAGAATTGGAAAAAACTGCTTTAAAGTTCATATGGAACCAAAAAAGAGCCCGCATCTCCAAGACAATCCTAAGTCAAAAGAACAAAGCTGGAGGCATCACGCTACCTGACTTCAAACTATACTACAAGGCTACAGTAACCAAAACAGCATGGTACTGGTACCAAAACAGAGATATAGACCAATGGAACAGAACAGAGTCCTCAGAAATAATACCACACATCTACAGCCATCTGATCTTTGACAAACCTGAGAGAAACAAGAAATGGGGAAAGGATTCCCTATTTAATAAATGGTGCTGGGAAAATTGGCTAGCCATAAGTAGAAAGCTGAAACTGGATCCTTTCCTTACTCCTTATACGAAAATTAATTCAAGATGGCTTAGAGACTTAAATGTTAGACCTAATACCATAAAAATCCTAGAGGAAAACCTAGGTAGTACCATTCAGGACATAGGCATGGGCAAAGACTTCATGTCTAAAACACCAAAAGCAACGGCAGCAAAAGCCAAAATTGACAAATGGGATCTCATTAAACTAAAGAGCTTCTGCACAGCAAAAGAAACTACCATCAGAGTGAACAGGCAACCTACAGAATGGGAGAAAATTTTTGCAATCTACTCATCTGACAAAGGGCTAATATCCAGAACCTACAAAGAACTCCAACAAATTTACAAGAAAAAAACAAACAACCCCATCAAAAAGTGGGCAAAGGATATGAATAGACAATTCTCAAAAGAAGACATTCATACAGCCAACAGACATATGAAAAAATGCTCATCATCACTGGCCATCAGAGAAATGCAAATCAAAACCACAATGAGATACCATCTCACACCAGTTAGAATGGCGATCATTCAAAAGTCAGGAAACAACAGGTGCTGGAGAGGATGTGGAGAAATAGGAACACTTTTACACTGTTGGTGGGATTGTAAACTAGTTCAACCATTATGGAAAACAGTATGGCGATTCCTCAAGGATCTAGAACTAGATGTACCATATGACCCAGCCATCCCATTACTGGGTATATACCCAAAGGATTATAAATTATGCTGCTATAAAGACACATGCACACGTATGTTTATTGCAGCACTATTCACAATAGCAAAGACTTGGAATCAACCCAAATGTCCATCAGTGACAGATTGGATTAAGAAAATGTGGCATATATACACCATGGAATACTATGCAGCCATAAAAAAGGATGAGTTTGTGTCCTTTGTAGGGACATGGATGCAGCTGGAATCCATCATTCTTAGCAAACTATCACAAGAACAGAAAACCAAACACCGCATGTTCTCACTCATAGGTGGGAACTGAACAATGAGATCACTTGGACTCGGGAAGGGGAACATCACACACCGGGGCCTATCATGGGGAGGGGGGCGGGGGGAGGGATTGCATTGGGAGTTATACCTGATGTAAATGACGAGTTGATGGGTGCAGCACACCAACAAGGCACAAGTATACATATGTAACAAACCTGCACGTTATGCACATGTACCCTACAACTTACAGTATAATAATAATAAATAAATTAAAAAAAAAAAAAAAAAAAAAAAAAAAAAAAAAAAAAAAAAAAAAAAACAAATGACAAAGGTCACACAGATAAATATGAAATAAGAAAGGACTTCATTCCCTAAGCCGGGAATTCAACCTGGGCCACCATTGTGGCAGCGGAGACCAACAGAAATCACGGCCACATGGTTACAAGGTTAAGCTCCCAAGGACATTTTTCAACATGTGGTCTCTGGCCAAGATGATCGCCCTGAGTAACAGAAAAGATAGGAAAGAGAAAAAGAGAGAGAAAAGCGTTGTCTGCAGCAGGGTGGGGAAGGTGAGCAGCTCACAGAGGCCAGAGAAAGACCCACCCATCCCAGTGACACTGAAAAGACCCACCTATCCCAGCGACACTGAAAAGTTCAGGCTGCTGCTTGTCAGTGGTGAAGGGATCTTTTCCAGCAGTCCCGTTAGCTCTCAAGTTTTCCCTTTTAGGGAGAAAAAAGCTCCCTATGTCTCATGGTCCTGTACATGGCTAATCCTGTCACTCACAGCTTTCAGCAAAGTGTAAGGTAGATTAATTCAAAGACAATAACAGTTAACATCCCATGGTGCCAAACCCATTCTTAGTCAAGAGGGACTTTACTGAGAGGGGCCTCTAACCCCCTGAATCTTAAGGAGGACTCGAACCTTCCTAAGTTGGGCCTCAAATCCAAGTTTGGTCAAGCATCCTTGCCTTTTATTGAGAGGAGTCTTTAACTCTCTGTGTCTCAGGAGAGACTCTAACTCCCCTAAGCTGGACCTCGAAACCAGTCAGGGTATATGCAACCCTTTACCTGGGTATATGCACCCCCACTTACCCAAAATCAGCCAGTTGGTATGTGCAGATGATTTTCCTTTAGGTCTGGGGTCTCCTCAGTATTGTCCCTTCTGTGGTCACTAGAAAGATGTTATCAGACCCCACCACTTACCCAAAATTAGCCTTTCAGTAAGGGGTTTCCCTAGTATTGTCCCTTCATGGTTACCAGAAAGATGTTATCAGAAAGGGGTCCCAATCCAGATCCCAAGAGAGGGCTCCTGGATCTCATGCAAGAAAGAATTTAAGCCAAGTCCATAGAGTGAAGTGAAAGCACATTTCTTAAGACAGTAAAGGAATAAAAGAATGGCTACTCCACATGCAGAGCAGCCCCGAGGGCTGCGGGCTGCCCATTTTTTCTTGATGATATGCTAGACAAGGGGTGGATTATTCATGCCTCCCCTTTTTTGACTATCTGGGATAATTTCCTGATGTTGCCATGGCATTTGTAAACTGTCATGGCACTGGTGGGAGTGTAGCAGCGAGGATGACCAGAGGTCACTCTCATCGCCATCTTGGTTTTGGTGGATTTTGGCCGGCTTCTTTTCTGAAACCTGGTTTATCAGCAAGGTCTTTATGACCTGTATCTTGTGCTGACCTTCTATTTTATCCTGACTGAGAATGCCTAACAGTCTGGGAATGCAGCCCAGTAGGTCTCAGCCTTATTGTACTCAGTCCCTACTCAAGATGGAATTACTCTGGTTCAAAGGCATCTGACGAAAGGAGGACACTCCAACATTGAGATGAAGAGGACTTTATGAATAACAGGACTGTGAACCCCTGGAAACATTGTGCAAGGAATTGAGAGAAGGAAACAAAAAGGAACGATTAACTGGGGAGCAGCAGATGAACAGACGAGTCTGGATATTAGAGTATAAAAGAAAATATTTTCAGGGATATCTGAAGATGGTAAAGATAACAGGCAAGAAATTAACCTCCAAGTTTTAGTAGAAATTTGATCAAGGGGCAGTGTTTGTACTCACATTGACATCGCCCCATATTTGGAGAACTTCTTCATCGGCCTGCACTAGGGTTCGAGAATCTCTGCAGGTAGAGTGGGCAGAGCTGCCAGATTTAGTAAAGAAAATACAAGGTGTCCAGGAGAATTTGAATCTCTCATAAACATAAAATAACTTTTTAGTGTAAGTATGTGCCCTGCAATACTTGGGACACATGTTTACTAAAATATTATTCTTTGTCTGACATTCAGACTTCACCGAGCGTCCTGTATTTTATGTGGCAACCCTGGAGTAAGGAAAGGAAATGAAGCAGATGCTGAACAGTACTGATCACAGCTAACGTAACGGGTGGCTAATTAGGGCAGAACCAGATCTGGACTGAGTTCTCCAACTTTCAGTCCAGTGCACCATTCTCTGACCCTTGAGTTCAATTTCAAATTTGTTATGAAGTTAGCTTATCTATCCCACCAATCACATTCCCAGTTTTTGTCTCTGGAAGAAGGGTAAAATTGCCATCTACAATAAATAGGGAGAAGAGAATCTTCTTGAATCACACCCTCAAGTCTGCAATGTTAATGTTGCTGCTGAAAGAATGTGTTCCTAATTTTGCAAATCAAGAAGGAAGGTGACACCCATTAAGAAACATCAAATGAAATATTTAAATGTATTTAGATTTCATATCCTCAGGTTGAGGAAACCATAATACAACTGATTGTGGAAACCCTCGGGGTTTATAGGAAAGGCTGCTTCTTTTAGTGAGTAGTGAATAAATACCAAAATGAAGTACTTAAAATTGGTTTACAGTACACCTCAGTGCAGAGCCAATAAATTAATAAAACCTGATAAGTTTTCAGATCCCTTGAGGGGTGAATATGGAGCCTGAAATACATTGAATTCACAGCAACATCACAGAACGGTGAAAGTTAATTTTTTTATTCTCCATGTAGCAAGGCCCAGCTAATTTTTCACTGCCAGCCCCTCTTTAAAATATGTATGTATGTATGTGTGTGTGTGTGTATATATGTATATATGTATGTATATATATTTCTTAGTATATATTGCTTAATAGTGATTTTGATGTCATTTTTTTCAATTGCTTTCGAGGAATTCTAACTTACAAATAAAGAGATGTGCAGATGGCTTTTATCTTATTTACTCAAGTATTTTCAGTGCACTCAGTAATCAGTGGGGTACACTTATCCTGGTGTTGGGGAGGGAATTGCATACCCAGCTCCTATTACTGTTCATAAATTATTGTTCCCATATGCACCATCCTGAAAATGTACCCCAGTGGGCTTTGTTTGGGATGTGTATTCCTGCAGTTGGTGGTGCTAGGAATCTCACCAGAAATCTGGAAAAGACCAATTAAAAGGCAAATCCTCTCTTCCCATTTCAATAATGCTGACCAAAGCAACTGAACATAAGGAGATAAATGTGAATTATTTTCTATGTTTTGCATAAACACTGTAAATTTTAAAATACATTTTAATACTGAATGAACATAATGTCCCCTGGAGAGTTCTGTTTACAAACCATTTAAAGACACATCATGCAGACAGCCTACCTTCATAATTCAAACGACCTCAGATATTTTGCATTAAGGCAGTTCTGCTACTTAGGACTTGAATGCTCACAGAATTAAGTAATAGCATAAAGAAGCTCCTATCTTTATTTAGAGAGGAAATTAGACTTTGACACGGGTAATAGCAGCCACACCAGGGTCCACTCCTTAATAAGATATTTTAGTTAATCCCTCTCTGATTGAATCATGTTGCAATGTAGTTACTGCTGATTTCCAGGATTCCAACTTGGGGGTAGGTCTATCTCATAGGGCTTACATGGATGCCCATAAAGGTCTGTGGAATTGATGCAGTCTTCTACTTATTGGTTTCCTGGGTATACCAGATGGAATAGTATACCATTTCTACCCTTAAGTAGCTCTCAATCCAGTGAAGACTCTCGAAAGATGCAACCAGGGCAAATAAAATGATGTTGGCTGGAATACAGAGCACTGTTCAGTAAGCTAGGTATAGTTTTATGTCTAAGTGAACCATGCGAGGAGCCCTCCTGAATTACCACCAGAATACAGTTTCAGATTATTCAGGGGTTTTTCTTCTTCTCTTTCTTTTTTCTTTTTCTCTTTTACAAGCACTGATCTTAAATATCAGGGGAAACCATTTCAATTTTTGTTTGTTTTCTTATAAGGACTGTTCCTTTTATTCACAACTAAAGATTTCTTTCTGAAGAAAAGTCTTCGTTAAAACAGCCAGCACTTCAATTCAAAGCAAAACAAAACAAAATAACTTAACCACACAATAATATACAATGATGGGTCAAATAAAAATAACCTAGCTCAAAAATGAATACAGATAGAGTTGTCACTCAGATAGAAGAAAGAGAAATATTTGGCACTAGCAATGAACCTTGGTTCTAATGATCTAAAATATGCCGCCAGATTCGTGAGTATTTTGCTTCTTTCTACATATCTATTTTATCTTTATTAAGGAAATTGATGAAGCCTTTGATGTTCCAACAGCGCAATATGGAATGAATTAAACATCATTTTCAGAGTCATGTGTAAAGATTTAGACTTGTGATTTTTTTAATCCAACCAACTAGTGTCCAAAGCATTTTTCATTATTATTAACATCTTCTCCCACCAATTTCTTTGCCAGCCTGGTACCTCATTCTGATTAATGGACTAGTAGCAGGGACTACTTTTTTAAAATGATGTTTCGCTTAGAGCATCTGTTTATGTTTCAACAAAACAAATAAAGGCAGGCATATTAAGGAATATGGTGTTTTAGAAACAAAGAAAACAACCAAGATTAGAGGAAAGTTAACTGTTCCCTGGGGAGAAACCCTAGTGGTTAAACTGTTTCATCAGCAACAATACAGAAATTGTTTTAATGGTGTTTTGAACATCTTATTCTTGCAAAAATAATACTCATGCTCACAGAATATAAAGGTTGAAATCGAGGCTATGCATTTGTAAGGCTGGCATTTATTGAGTGCAATATTTTATAAAGTCTGTTAAAGCCAGTAGTGTGAGGATATAGAAACTATGATATACCTTCATACTGGATCAAATATTTTTCACGCTAAACTGATTAATACTATGGAGAACAATGACTATTATTCAGGATATGAAGAGAGGTTTACTTTTCAGTTCTGGGTTCTTGGGGAAAGCGACATCACAAAGCTTATTTAACAGCAATTGAGAAATCACCAGGACGCAAAACTGAAGTCTTCTATTTATTTAAAAGCAAAAGCACACCTATGGCATTCGTCTCTGTTTTCTTTCCCCAATTAAAACTACAGCATTTCTTTCTTGCTGTCTTTATTTTTCAGGCCTCGGGTTTTAAATGTTAACTCTACTAAATAGTTTTGGTGAGGCACTTACCCCACATACTGAAATCTGCTGCAGTTTTTCTCTGTGGGGGGGGGGGGGGGGGGGGGGAAACAACAAACCTGTAGCCATTAAATGCATGCTGTCATCACTAGATTACCTTGTAGAAACTTCAAGGTTTGTCACAGCAGCCAACTCTATCATGTGCACTGCAATGTAGAAACAGATAGGGCAAAAGCCACCACAGGAAGAACATCCATGTTAGAGTCTTTAAAATTTCTTTCTCCCTCCGTCTAAACTGCGGATTGGTGTCCTTCCATTAAATGCTTTGGTTTGCTTTGATAAAGGCTGTTTGTCACAGCCCGTGTTTGGGGGCAGAAGTTCTTGGGTAAAACTTGTCATTATTTATGTACAAGAAAGGAAAACCTTGTCTATTAAATTAATTAGAATGTGGCCTGAAAAGGAATATTTTTGATCAGTGAAAACAGAAGTCTTCGGGTAAAGGGAAAAAGAGGCAGAAAGGTTCAAAATACAGGGCTGCATTGTTTGCAGAAAGCCTGCTGCTGCTTTTATGCCTAACTGAACCATGCCAGGAGCCCTCTTGAATTTCTACAAGAATACAGTTTCAGATCATCTGCATTCAGGGCCAGAGTCATGGCCCTGGAACCGATAATTGCCTCTGACAGGATTTAATTACCTTCTCTAGGACCTTTTCTCTGTTTGATTGGAGACCACCCCCTGCCTCCGATCAAATCAGACAGTAATAACACGCTGAAGCGCAGCAGCCAATCACGAGTCAAGTCTGAACAGTGACCTTGCTGAGTCGAAGCTGATTGGTGGTGTCAGCCTTGTCAACGGTGTCAGTGAACCATCAGACAAGAAAGAGCGAGGGGGGAGCGGAGGAGAGCAACGGGAGATAAGAGAACAGCATTAATGCTAATGGAGGCTGTCAGGATTCAAGGCTCCAGGCCGCCTTACAAGCGGCCTTGCACAAAAACAAAAATACTAGAGAACTCATACAAGTCTAAAATATTCAGAAGGGGAACATTTTCGCTTCTCCAGTTTGGGGAATCTATTCAAGGTATAATTCACATGCAATTCAGATAAAGTGACAGATACACGCACATGCTGTGACAGAATAATTTTCATGAAAGGAAAAAGCCCCACAAAACTTATCCAGATGAATTTGGGGGGCAAGGGGTGGGGGTATAAACTACGTGCATGACTTTTTTTTTTTTTTTTTTTAACTATAGCACTGAGAATGCTGGTATTTAAGATGTACCACAAACTCTGCTTTTAAAATTAACCTGACTTAGCAGTCACTATATTATTTATGACCATTTTAGTGCGGAATATGAGCCTACCTGCAATATTAACAAAGAATAATACATTCATTAAATGGCCAATCTTTATGTACATATAATTTTAAGATTACTTATAGTAATGCATAATTCTGGTGATCTGCAAAAAAATAGTTTAAGACATAAAACTTGGTTAACCTCTATTCTGTTGAAAAAGGTTCTTTTCCCCACAAAAACAATATCATGGCATCAGTGAGTTAGAATATGCAGAAAGTCTGTTACAAAATGGTAATAAACTGAGATCTGGAAGATATGTAGAATGCATCATTAGTTCTGCACTAATTTGGAGTTTAATTTATTCATTACATTCATCTATAAATAAAATAATCTTCTCCATAGCATTTATTTTGTTTCTGACTCACCTACTTCTTTACAAATACGGCATCTAATACGAAAAAATGTGTTTACAGAAGTGTATTGTAATTTCTCTTAAGTTAGAGGCTAAAATTCAGTTATAATTAGAGAAATAGAATGTTTACCAATTGTGATTCACAGTATATTTCTCATAAATTTTTGAAGAAAATTGTGGTCTAATTTAACACCTTTCAAAAGAAGGCATATTTTGTTGTATGACTCTCAGGCTTTGTAAAATGGAATATTATTTTTCAAAATAATATCAACTGATTCAAGTTTAAGACAAACTTCTGCCACATCTTTACAGATATACATTTCTTCAAGCAGTTTTCAGCTTCACCAAGGATTTTTACCTAAACAGCCCTTGCAGAAGTTGATTCAGTGTTTTTGATTCTATTGTTTAAACACGTCTCCCACAAGGAACATGTATTTAAATAAAGAATAGATTTTTTTGTATAGCTACAATTATTTTCCTTTATGGTTCTGGAATTTAAAAGATAGTTTAATTAACATATACCTAAATCATATTTTTATATTGAATTGGAATTTATAAGTCATTTGTAAAGATGATATAATTATTTCAAGTTTTGAAGAACTATTTGCAACAACCTACAGGGATACAGTGCTACTTTGAAAAGACCGCTTATTTTCAGAGCCCCATGGTTAAAAAAAAAGTCATCTAGGGGAAAAATGTATCTTACACAAGAAATCAGAAGCTTTACAGTCTGGTTCCAGCTTTGCTATTGACAAGCTGTCCAATTTGAGTCAAGTCATTTTATCTTCATGGGTGTTGGTTTCCTCAGCTTAAAAAGGCAGTTAACATGAGGTTACCTAAAGTTAAAAGTATGTAGAGTACAGGTATAATTGGCATGCAGACATAATAACAGAGTCATTTCTCAGAGACACTAAAAAAGCTCCTTTTCTGCAACTCAAGGTTGCTGAGTTTCTCTGCCTCTATTTCCTCCAGCCCCTTCCAGTCACACACCCTCACACTACTTAACATACACATTCACACTCATAGCTCTTATGACCAGAATTGAGGTAGGTAACAAGTAGTCACCATCAGTGTCAGGACGTGACCTGCTAAATCTTACCCTTAGGTTCTTTCAAACCCCACTTTTTGGCACTTGCAACTAACAAATTATATTCGAGTAAGTGTTGATCTTTCACTGCAGTGCTTTTAAGTATTTTTCTTTTTTTTTTTTTTTTTTTTTTGAGACGGAGTCTCGCTGTGCTCCCAGGCTGGAGTGCAGTGGCGCGATCTCGGCTCACTGCAAGCTCCGCCCCCCGGGTTCAGGCCATTCTCCCGCCTCAGCCTCCCAAGTAGCTGGGACTACAGGCGCCCGCTACCGCGCCCGGCTAGTTTTTTGTATTTTTAGTAGAGACGGGGTTTCACCGTGTTAGCCAGGATAGTCTCGATCTCCTGACCTTGTGATCCACCCGCCTCGGCCTCCCAAAGTGCTGGGATTACAGGCTTGAGCCACCGCGCCCGGCCTTAAGTATTTTTCATTTGTAGTCTACATCCATCATGAGATCTTACCTGTGTAACAGAGCAGATGCTTAGCAAATGCTTTTTAGAGGCTATAACAAAATTAAACAAAGCTAGTCTGGTGTGACTATCATCAGTGTGAATTAGCACTCACTGTTGGCCACTATTTCCAAGTCTAGAATATACAGAACTCTAAGAATGAGGACAAATTTTATTTAGCTGTTTTGAAAATATTCAAGAGAGCAAAACAGACAAGTACATGCACATTCCAAACATGAGAAGATTTTTATGTCTCCAAGCAGGTAGTCAATAACATTTTATTTCAGTGGAGGATACTACACTCTCGAAAGACTATCTACCCTCAGTTGTGAAGGGAAGGGCAAATTTTCAGTCTGTCCTCCTGTTATCCCATCTTTAGCCAGTTCAGATCAGAGCAG